>NC_050576.1:401387633-401713883 GCF_011100635.1 Trichosurus vulpecula
CCTCAAAGGGAAAACAAAAAGAAAAGCTTATAGTGAAGCAAAACAACATTGGCCATGTCCAAAATATATGCTTCATTATCTGTCTTGAGACCATCTCCACAGTTCTAGGAGGTGAGTAACATGCTCTATCCTCTTGAATTGTGCTTGTTTGCATTGAGCAGAGTCCTTAAGTTTTTAAAGTTTTTTTTTATGATTTTCTAGTTAATATATAAATCTCTAGAAGCATACCAAACAGTAGTGATGGTAATAGAAACCTTTGACATATCCTGATTTCATTATTCACACACACAAAAAATGATGTCTTTTGGTTTCTAGTAGATATGATTTACCATATTAAGGGGAGTTTGACTTAATCCTATACTTTCTAGGTAATTTTTTTCCTTTGAACAGAAATAGATGTTTTACTTTTCAAGAGCTTTCTATCCAACTGATACAATCGAGTTTTTTCTTCTGTTCTTATAAATCATACGGTCCATTATGCTTATAATTTTTCTAATATTGAACCAACTTGGCATTCTTGGTATAAATGCAACTTAATCAGTGTTTGTAATATTTTGGATATGTTGTTCTAATCTGTTTGTTATCATTTTATTATTTTTAATGAAAGTTTATGAGGGATATTGGTATATAATTTTCTTCCTATGTTTTACCTCTCCCTATTTTAGGTGAAAATATCATTTTGCGTTATAGGAAGAATTTGGCAGAATGATTTCTTTTCCTAATTTTCCCCCCAAAATATATTATATTTGAATTAATTTGACTAATGAAATTCATTTTTAAGTCAATTACCAGGTTTGCTTTTCCTTTAAGATGTCATTTATATCTTTTTCATTTTTTTTCTGAGTTTGGTTTATTTAAATTTAGTATTCATTGTTCTTTATTCTTAGCATTTTAAATATTTGTTCATTTAAGTTTGGCTTTATTGGTGTAACTTCAGGTAAAATTTGTTCTCATTGTTTCCTTTATTTCTTTTTAGTTTTTTTTTAATTTTTGTTATTTGAAATTTTGTTTTTCTATTTCTTTTTAAAACGAGTAATTAATTGTTTTTCTATTTCATTTTAGATAGTTCCTAGGTTATTTATTAATACTTTTTTGCTTTAATTTTTTGAATCTCTATTATTTTGGTACTTTTTTATTTATTTGGATGTTTTAAATTTGTTAATCAACTAGGGTTTCTTTTTTTTAGTTATATCTGTAATTTTTAATCTCTTTTTCTCTCCATTGTTGATAAAACTGTTGAGAGATATAGTATTTCCCCTAAAAACTGCTTTAACTGTATCCTCAAAATCTTGGCTTACTGTCTCATTGTTGTCATTAGCTTTAATGAAATTTTCTATAATTCCTTTATTTTGTTCTTTGACCCACCAATTCTCAGGATTAAATTATTAAGTGTTCCACTAATTTCAATGCTTTCTTCAATAGCCCTTTATAGATAATAATTTTATTGCACTGTGGTGAGTATATGATGTGCTTAATATTTCTACTTTACTTCATTTGTTTGTGAAGTTTGTATGACTTAAAATGTAGTTTTTTTGTAATCATTCTCTGTACTAATTATAGATACACACATATGTATGTATATGCACATAAACATATATACATGTATTTACCTTGATAATATGCACATATTGTAGTTTCCTCTACAAAAGCATTTGAGAAAAAGGAGTACTCACATACATGGATACGTAAACACAAATGCCTATATAAATGTGTGTGTGTGTGTACTCAATTTTCTCAAATTATTTTGTACAGATAACTGTTTTGCTTTAAAAAGCTAGTGGCAGTTATAGAGTTTGTGGAAAGCATGGCTTTCAAATTAAAACAGTGGCAGTGAACTGTTTTTTTAAGTGGCTTTATGACCTATTCTCTCTAATATCTTAGACTTATAGCCAAGCTTTGCTACAGATAACTGAAAATTTAATCAATCATATTCACTAATTTAGGTATCATCCAAAATAGAAAAGAGATCTAACATATATTAATATTATAAATCAACATCCTCTAAATCAATTTAATTATCTAAGATTTTTGTGCACAGTATTTATCTTTTTTTTTCTTCCCTCCAAATCCTATTCAAATGTCTTATCACATTATGGTGATTACACCAGTGTCTTCAAGGTCATTTCAGTGAAGTAGAATGTCTGGAATGTCCTACAGTGCTGTCCTACAATGCTGTAAACTATCAGCTGACAACTATCTGCTGCCTGAAGAAGAACATAGGTACATATAGAGAAACACATCACCAGATGGCTGGCCACCAGAAAATGATCTTTTCTTTTCTTTTTTCTTTCTTTTCTTCCTTCCTTCCTTCCTTCCTTCCTTCCTTCCTTCCTTCCTTCCTTCCTTCCTTCCTTCCTTCCTCTCTCCCTCCCTCCCTCTTTCGCTTCATTTCTTTCTTTCTTTCTTCCTTCCTTTTTTCCTTCCTTTCTTCCTTCCTTCCTTCCTTTCTTTCTTTCTTTCTTTCTTTCTTTCTTTCTTTCTTTCTTTCTTCTCTCTCTGTCTCTGTCTCTCTCTGTCTCTCTCTCTCTCTCTGTGTCTCTCTCTCTCTCTCTTTCCTTATCCAACAGGTCTGTGAAACTCTGGATAAATCATTGCAAGACTTTCAGACTATAAGTTGCAGAGAAGGTGTTGGTATAAACAGCAAAATATATTTTTTTTCATCTGAGAGTCCCCTAAAACAGGAGGATAATAGTTCCAATGCCTACCCCTAATACAAGAAATGTACCAAAAATGTAAAGAAATTAATTTAATGTAGATCACCACTGCAATTACATATATAATTAATTGAATATGCATTCAAAGTTGGTCATAGTCCATGTAGTCATTTTCCTAATTTTTTCAATCTATGTGCCTAATTTCTTCATCAAGTATTTGCATGTAGGAAAAAGACAAGATTGTTTTGGATAGAAATATTCTATTAAAATAGAGGTTGAATTCTATGGCATATCTTTTTTTTCCATGTGGTCATAACTTGAAACATAAAAATGTAGGAAAGGAAAACATTAGGGTTGCTATGGCAACATTACTTCACTGACAGTACACATATGTACTGGAGTATTTGTTATAGCTAGACTATGAAAATTACACATAAGCATACATAATATGCAAAGTATATAGGTGCCAACAACACAATTTTTGTTCCTTTGCATTTAAATTAACAATGTGCATGTTGCATCCATGTACTATTTAATCACTTGTTTTTATTTATGGTTTTATAGACATGCTAACTAACCAATTTTCCACATAAAGACTGCTCTAATAAATAGATTAGAATACACATGCCATTAAATACTACACATACATATGCATGCATATATTCACATTTTAATGAGACATAGACAACAGTTTCCTAGGACTTGGCTTTCCATTTTTCCCCCAGTTATTTGAGACAATTTGTTTCCAACTACTATACTTTTATTAGTATTAATTAACACAGTAGTTTCTATAGTTACCCAAGGTATTACCACATTTTTCTCATCTCAAGTCTCAACTGAAATGTAAATTTTATTCTAATAATTCTGTCTTTGTGGAATTAAAGAGACATTTAATTGTGTAATGTTTATGTATGTGAGTGTACATATGTGATATAGGTAAAGGTGTGTACATACACAAAGTGAAGTACATATATAAAATTTGCATCTACTTTTTCATGAAATGTCTATTCTTTATCATAGAAATGAAACTGTGACATGCAAACTGATGAAATTTATAATCCTATGTATTTCAGTCATTGTGCATAATTTTATGCTCTTCTTGACCCATTCCTCATTGTAACTCTAATATTAACTGTACTAGCATTTACCTTTGCTTGTTTTAATGTGCATATAGATATTTCCACTAAATAAGTTATTTCATGAAAAAATGAATGTTCACTGGGAAATCATTAATTCTTTTGCATGCTTTGAGTTAGGAATAGGAATTTTTGTTTAGAGAATTATGCTTCCCATTTTTATTTGTTTGTTTGTATACCTCACAGAAAAATGAAACCTTCCAGATATTAAGTTCAAGCTAAGAGAAATTGACTAAATGTCACTCATAAAATAGCTTAGCAGGCCCAGTGAGGTCTTCTTCCAGGGAGGAAGATGCTAATGCATGGTTTAAATGTCTAAGAGGTGTAGATAATTCCCATTTAGCTTTCTTCTAGTATGATGAAGATGGACCCTTTTCCGAGATAAAGCCTACCTAAATTTTTAAAAACTCATCAACATAAAGCTGGCCACTAGGTATTGATTTTATATTATCATGACTCACTCATAAGATAAGCAGACAAGATAACAGTGTGACTATGGGTTGTCATCAAGAAGTCTTATAATCTAGGAATAAAGAAGATAACCATACCACTGTGTTCTTCTCTGTTTGGGCTACATCTTCAGTAATTCATTGTATTTAGGGTCTTACAATTTAGGAAGTATATTTAAAAGTTTAATTTAACAAAAGAAGGGCAAATAGAATGGGAAAGGTCCTAGAGTCCATGTCATATAAGGATAGGTTGAAGGTACTGGGGAAACTTAGAAGGAGGAAGAAGATGAAAATTAAGAAGATGAAAAAGGAGAAGGAGAAGAAGAAAAAGATGAATGAGAAGAAGAAGATGAAGAAGAAGAAAGAGGAGGAGGAAAATAACAGTAATAATAACTAATATTAACATAGTGCTTTAAGGTTTGCAATGTTTTTTTTTTCCAAATATTGTCTCATTTGAAACTCAGAACAACCCTATGATATAGATGCTATTACTATCACATGCATTTTACTGATAAGGAAACTGAATCTGAGAGAGATTAAGGGGCCAGATGTGAACTCATCCATTATACCAGGTGGAAGAGAAGGCTAAGTAGGTACATGATAGTTGAATTAAATATTCAAAGGAATTTTGTGCAGAAGAGGGATTTGATTTAGATTTGGCCACAGAAGGAAGAACTAGGAACAATGGTCTGAAGTTGCAGAGAAAAATTTAGGCTTGATGTCATGAAAGACATCCTGATCAGTAAACTACAGCAAAATGTTCTTTCCTAAGCTTCACTGCCTCCTGAAACTTATGAAACCATCAACTATTAGTGTGGAAGTGGTGGCATAAGTATTAATGAACGAAGTATCAATATCAGTGCACTCATAGATTTTGTAAAGTAATTTAATGAGAGACAGAGAACTGGCTTTCTGTTCTTTTGCAAAATGCAGTACCTAGTGAGTGGAAATTGTGGATTTTTAAAACAACTTTAGATAAAATAAAATATTTAGAAGATCCCTGATACATAAAATACTTCTATTGGTTTGCATATATGGGGGTGGAGGGATAAAAGGATGGAATAAAAGAATGAGACATGTCTACTAATGTGTGATTACACTGTTGAACTTGTATACTAGACCATTAGATTAAAACTGTCCCTGAGGCTACCCAGAAAACAGATTTGCATCAGTCTACATAGAAACAAGGGATCATTCTGGTTCTGAATTTTTTTTAAAGTAAATGTCCTATGAATCCTATATTTTAGATTTTATTTTATGAAGAACAAAAAGGGTAAAATAATGGATGTAAAACTGAAATGCAGTAAATCCATGGTGGCAGTTAGTTTATTTTTTCTGTGACATCAATTTATTCCAGCTGTAAGGGTTCATCATAGAGGTGGCTCTCAATACTGTAGCAAATGAAGGTTTTTTATGCAAATTTCAGTGGCAAATATATGAACTCTGATGGCGAATTTTCTTTGGGTAATATTGTCAGTGTACTTTATATGATATTCCTTCTCAGCTTTGTGTAATGTGTCGAGGATGAATTTATAACTAATATTTAATTAATGTGGAAAAGAAAATCTACTTCACCTTATATGGGCATACATACAGCATACCATACTCTCTAACCTAGATTTTTTTAAGTCCTGTAAGATGAACAATTAATAAATTTATTAAACTGTATTTCTGCATACACTTCTTATCTACAAATCAAATTTTCCATTGAAATGTGGGTTTTGCATGGATGTAAATAATTTTGTAAGCAATTTTAAATGTAAATATTTTTAAAAGCTTATTTAATTTTATAGGGTTGATTAAATGACAAAAACTTTCCTAAAAAACCTACCTGACAAAAACCACTTTACAGAAATTCTCATTCAAAAATTAGGAATTAATAAATATTGTTTTGAGGGATACATAAATGCATGCAAATAAGTTTTTTTCGTAAATTTTATTTATTTATTTTAAACTTAAATACAAAATGAGAAAAGAAAAAAATGCCTGAAAGTTGTTGAATTCAAATTTTTAATATTCTTTGTTTTACCATTTTATGGGTAAATTGATCTCATTCACATTCTAAGTTACAATCACTTGTTATGTATTTTCCTCTTTCCTATTTTTCCTCACTATCTTTCTCACCCTATTTACTCTATTCCTCTTTACTCCTCTGCCTTACTTCTACACTGCTACCTTACCCTCCTATTCCTTAACCTACACACCTCTCCCAAAGTCCATCTGTTATCCTCTCCCCAAACCTATCCCATTGCCCTCGTATTACTTTCTAAATTTAGAAGACTTTTATACCATTATAGACATATATGTTGTTCCCTCTTTAACCCATTCTTGATGAAAGTAAGGTTCCAGCACTATATGCCCTTCCTGCTACTAGCTTATTCTGTATCAGTTTTTTTGCTTTATTTGTGCTAGATAATTGCTTCTTTTTTAAATTTCTCTCTACAGTTTTATTCTTTTAGAATCACCCCATCATACTCAGCCCAGCCCAAACCTTTCTTTCTAACTACCCAATAATGACAGTCATAAGAGTACTGCTAATATTTTCACATTTAAGAAATAAACAATTTGACCTTATTGAGTTCCTTATCATTGGTCTTTGATGTTTACCTTATGTTTCTCCTGGATGTTAGATTTAAATTTTCCCCTAAAGTTCTGAGGTTTTTGTCACAAAAACCTGAAAGTCTTTCAATTCATTAAATATAATTTTTTTTCATTCAGGATTATATTTAAGTTACCTTCAGTCATAATGCCAGGTCTTTTGCTCTATGGAAGATACTATTCCAAGACTTCAAAACAATAGCTGCTAGGTCTTCTATGGTCCTTATTTCATCTCCATGATTTTTTTTCTTGTTCCTTCCAGTATTTTCTCCTTAACTTGAGAGCTTTAAATTTGGCTATGGTATTCCTGTAAGTTTTCCTACTGGGATCTCTTTCAGGTGGTCAGTGGATTTTTTTCCATTTTTTTATTGAGAATATGAGGGCATTTTTTTCTTGATAATTTCTTGTAAGATTGTATCAAGATTCTTTTTTTTAATCATAGTTTTCAGGTAGTCTGACTTTTTATATTATTTCCATTCTCCAGATCAGTTATTTTTCTGATGAGATCTTTCACTTTCTCTTCTACGTTTTCATTCTTTTGACTTTGTTTTACTATTTCTTTGTGTCTTAGGATGTCACTAGCTTCCCCTTGCCCAATTCTAGTTTTTAAGGAATTATTCCTTCCTTAAGTTTTTGATTCTCTTTTAATTTGGGTGACTTTATTTCCATAATTTTCTTAATTTTCTTGGATTGCATTTTTTTTCTAATTTCTCCTCAATCTCTCTCATTTTAGTTTTATATTCCTTTTTAAGTTCTGTCAAGTACCCTTTTTGTGCTTCAGACAATTCAATATTTCTCATTGGAAAAGGAGTGGCATTATCTTCCTTTGAATATGAACTCAGATTTTCTCTATCCCCATAGTAGCCATCTATGGTTGGGTTTTTTTGCCTTTCTTTACTCATTTTTATTTCTTTCTTTCTTTTGTTTTTTTTAAGCATCTGTTAGTGTAACTAAGTTCTGGTCTGGAGGTATGGGGAATGAAGCCTCACCCCTCTGATACTGCACCCACCAGGTGTGTGCTTGTGCCTTCTCCCTGCAGCCCTGGTCTAGAACACTTCTAGTCAGCACAGTTGTGCCTGGTGTCCTTCAACAGTGGAAGGTCCTTCAGTCTTCTCCTACTCAACCATCAGATACCCTTACACTGTCTGTAAGATGAAAGTCTAAGGCTCAGGGTGCCTCTCAACCCAGTTGTCTCCAGGGCTTGCTGTTAATTCTGCAGTCAGCCTGGAGGTATTTGCAATTCACTCCGGCCAAGTATCCACCTGTGAAGGTCAGGCCTTTCCTAGGGTTTTCTCAAATTCTTTTAGGAGGACAACTGCTTTATCTCAACTTCAGTTTATTTCTGCTACTCTATGTTCCCTCTAAGGTTATGTTCTGTCTTTTTGTGGAGGAAATTTGGAGAGCCAAAAGTTTTCTGACCTAGTCCTCATTTTCCCAGAATCCTCTCATACAAATAAGTTTTAACAACTATTCTATCTCAATGTGATCACTAACCAGCAATCAGTATATGATGATTAATCAGTATACTATTGATACACCAGACATAGATTTTTAGAACATAGAACATGAGAGCTGAAATAGAGCATGTATGCCATACTCTTCTTACTGTTATTCAATTCAATCATATCCAACTCTCCATGAACCCATTTGGAGTTTTCTTGACAGAAAAGCTTGGAGCAGTTTGCAATTATTTTCCGGGTCATTTTCCAGATGAGGAAACTGAGGTAAACAGGATTAAATGACTTACTCAAGATCACAAAGCTAGTAAATATCTGAGGCCAGATTTGAACTCAGGAAACTGAGTATTCCTGACTTCATGCCCAGCGCTCCATGCACTGTGCCACCTAGCTGCCCTTTTTTGTCATACTACTGAGCCTCATATAGTACATGTGATAAAGTTCGCATTCATTAAGTTATATTCACATTATTCAACACTGTATCAGAAGAGACATATCTCTTTAAATTGAGTCCAACATGCACAATTTCATGTTGGTGGTAAAAAAAGGAAGCTGAATAACAATTAAATGATACCCAATCACATGGTCATTTTCATTGGAGGATTGAGATACCCTCACACGCATTTAGAGAGAACTGAATTATTTTAACATGCTTTGGTGACAAAAGATGATTAATACTTTCTCCTCACATTAAAAAAATCTTTCTCAGTATTTAATGGAATGAGGAGCACATTCTATCATGAAAAGAGAAACTGACAGAGAGATGGAGAGAGAGACAGAGAGATAGAGAGAAAGGGACAGAAACAGAGACAGAGAGGGACAGAAACAGGGAGGAGATAGAGACAGAAACACAGAGACAGAGAGAAACAGAGAGAGCATCAAAATTGATACAAAACAGCATACATTATACTCCATAAGACAGAACCTTTAAAATCCTGAATTTATCAAATGACAACATTCATTTTGTACCATGTAGAAGACAACAAGAAAGTCAGCAACTTGGTGTGCTGACATTGCAGTTAAACATGATTTTAATTAGCTCACACAGAGGACACATTGAGGAAAAAGTGACATTTCGTTGAGGAATATACTATTAAATGCAACCCTCCTTGACCTGCCATTTATCAGGGTGCAAACGTAAATCCACATGACTGGCAGAGACTTTTTCACTGTCCTCTGACCCAGAGATCTATGACTCATTTGCAGAAATGTTTATTTAAGGACACTCCCAGTTTCCTGACATCTCCTCACCTTGGGTTGCCGAGCAGAAAGCAGAAGTTTATCAAAAGCCTTTGCTGAAAACAACTAGGAGTGGGAGACAAACAGAACACTCACTACCTCTGTATTGATTCTAGTCTGCCAAGAGGTATTTTGGGTGGTGATGGGGAGAGTTTAAGGAGGTTGAGGAATGTAAGGAAGATGTTTTAATGACATATATATGTATATATATGTCTATTAAAATGTTAGTTATTATTATGGAGCACTGGATTTGAAATCAAGAGAATTACACATATAATACAACGAAAAGTAAGAGTCTTGTCAGAAGCCCCCATCCTCACAGATTTCCAAGTATTCTGGGCCTCTTACCCTTAGACTTCCTTGCCTCCACAATCATAGTCAGAGATTCATACACACACAAGTTACTATACAGTGACAGATACAAACTCAAATGTTCATACATAGATAAAAACACAAGATCATGTAGAGGCACATGATTACATGTGCCTTGAATACTTGAACAATGTACAATTTTTATTTCAGGTTAAAGTTTTCATTCTACATCCTCAAACCTTTTGTGGCCTGCTATATGATGTTGAGAGTTTCTATGGCTGAAAAACCAATTGGGAGAAAAGAATCTCTCAGCTTAGCTTAGATTGATTGGCAGTAAAGAGACCAAGGAGGTTTCCTTTGGGCTGGTACTGAAAGTTTTCCTTCAGAACATATGCTCTGCTTATGCAGGTTTGGAAAGCCCAGAGTCATGTTCACACTGTTATAAGGGAGCAAAGCAGGACTTTAAAGGAGGAAAATGTAGACATTATACCAATATCTCAGTATAAAAGAGGGGCATCCATAATATATATATATATATATATATATATGTACATACACACACACATATATATACATACTATATATATACATACACATACTATATATATATATACACATACGCATACATATGGCTATAGATATCAATATATAGAGAGGAAGTTAGATTAGAGATAGATATAGGAATGAGAGAATCTGAAAAGAGACTGTATTAACAATTAAGTTGGGACTTTTTTACTTTTTTAGAATGCTAAATGAATTGCCTTTGATTGAGCCTTACTAGGTGCAAAGCCCCAGGCCCAAACCCCTAACTACTAGGTGCTAAGCCAATGTGGGTGTGAAGCCCTCAGGGTGCTAAGGGGAGTTGCTAAGACCAGAGCCAATAGTAGGAGCCTGAGTTCTGGTCACTCAGATGATGTTTGATGATGTCCCAAGACTGTATAAAAAGATACAAAAGAATTATTTGCTTGGGGCTCTCACTCTTGGAGGAGTGTTGATGTAGAGACTCTGCGCAGCTGCAGTTAAGAGCCTTCCAGCTTGTGAATCCAGATGTTGATGCCTTCTTGATAAATATGAATTGTATTTGGTCTGTTTATAATTTATGTTTGTAATTTGTTTGTATTTGCTCTGAAGTTCAGAGTGCTGGCTTTTTCACCTGAACTAAGTAAATGATATTTGTATGTTGGATTGAAACAAGATTGTCAATCCCTTAATGTTACTTTCCTTAGTTAAGCAGATCAAAAGATCCTACGCTGGCAGAATTTTTGTTGTTAGGCTTGTGTTGGTCTTTCATCCCCACAGCAGCTGGTAGCCGAATTGTTGAAACAGAGACAAAGGTAGATACAGAGGGGGGAGAAGGAGGGAGGGATGGAGAGAGGGAGAGAGAATGAGAGAGAGAGACAGACAGACAGACAGAGAGAGAGAGACAGAGAGAGACAGAGAGAAACAGAGAGAGACAGAGTGAAATAAATGGAGGCAATATGGTACAGGGGAAAGAGCATTGTCTCTGAGAAGACCTGGATTCAAATTTGGCCTCAGACTCTTATTACCTGTAACCTTGGGCAAGACATCTGATCTCCCTGGGCCTTAGCTCTTTCTCTGTAAAGCGAGGTGGTTGGAGTAGTAAGGAAGGAAACAAACATTTATTAAATGTCTACTGTGATATTGTGATAGCAGCTTTGAGAGGCAGGTGCCGTTATACCCATTTTACTATTGAGAAAACATCCCATAATCACACCTGGTAAGTATCTGAGACAGAATTTAAATATGGGTGTCCTTGACCCCAGACCTAACACTCTCTCTGCTGTGCTTCCTATTTGCTTCAGGTAGATGGTCTCTTAGATCCACATCATCTGTACAGCCATAGTCCATTATAAACTCTCATAGATGATTTCTTATACAAATGTATATGCAGACATATGCTGACACCTCTAGTCACATGTTTATAGACACTTGTATATGATAACACACTCAGGGTCCATAAAAATTGTAAATATGTTAGGTCATTGAAATCACAAATATTTTAATTATTTCATTTAAAACTCTTTTTTTTTTTACCATCAATCCTATATTCCCATACAAGCTAAATTAAGAGACAGAAAAATAGAAAAAGTTCTACCACTTTAAATGGCGAGAAGTTGCATTTTTCCTCTGATGTTCAGTTTCCTTCTCTGCAACCTTCTTTAAAGGGTTGTGGTGAAGAAAACACTTTGAATACTGTAAAGTACAGAGTAAAAGTATTATCATAATAATAATGAGAATTCATATGGTGTCTACTATGTAGCAGGCATTAAGCTCAGCACTTTAAAAATAGCACTTCATATTTCATCTTCACAACAACCCTGTGAGATAGGTGCTACTATCATCTTCATTTTATAGTTAAGGAGAATAATGAAAATAGAGATTAAGTGACTTACCTCAAGTCACACAGCTATTCAGTGGTCTGAGTCAGGATTTGAAACGAGGTCTTCCTGATTCCAGGTTCACTGCCCTATGAACAATACCACCTAGCTGCCCTTTAATCTATTATTCATTGTTTTATTATCATTATTATATAAACTAAAGAATTACATAACAGGGTGGGGGAAGTTAATCAAATGTATTTTCCTTAGACATCTCCATCCAATTCTGGGGTAGGGAGAATATCTGTTTTCTATTCTGGTCCTTTACACCGTTTGCCAAAAAAAACCCTCTGTATTTTAACATGCTAAGAGATGCCATTTGCCGCACATTTCAGTATGCATTAGTATTGACTCGAAAAAGATTCAAATAGCTATTTGTCAGGCAAAAGAAGAAATCAAAATCTTGTGATGTCTATTTGCAAAATGAGGTGTTATTGATATTTTTATGGCCTTGCTGAGATACATGGGGGATGAAGTGCGAACATACCACAGAGGGTTTCTCCTGGCTTCAGCGGCAGTGTTCTGAGATAATGGTGGTGATGGCTGCATGCATGACTGGCTAACTAACCTAAAGATCGCCATTAGTAAGCTGTAGAGCAGCAGAGGCTCCAAACACTCTCATAACGCCATTACTATCTGAGAGGCTAATGTTTTAATAACTGGAGTGGGAGAAAGATTATGCTGAAGAGCAACTTCTCCAGGATTGTTAGAAATTAATTCATAGGGAGAAGAATTGGACAATTCCTAAGGATTTTATCTTCTTATTACTATGGAATGTACTACAATGAGATTTCAATGTGTACAGGGCTTCCTATGTTACCCTGCTGAGCTTTCTTCAGCTCAGACCCCATTGAATTCAGGCTGTCATCACTTTATCCAGGCTGATTTGTCAGGGCCTGAAAAAAAAAGAGAGAGAGGGAGAGAGAGATACATATAGAGATAGAGAGAGAGATATAGAGAGAGAGAGAGGGAGAGAGAGAAACATTAGTACCTGCAGCAATACCAACCTGCGTTAATTAGACAGTGTTGATATTGGCAGTGTTATCCAAGCCATTAATGAAAGCAATCTTGAAATCAACTCTAGCATACACATTACATCTTAGTGAACTAAATGATTCTTTATGAGAACTAGTAAACGAAGTCAAATATTCTAAATCTAGAAGCTGTGAACTTATTTAAAATATTTTGATAAATTTATTTCCATATAATTAGCTACCTTTATAATCTCTTGTATTAAATTTCATGCATTTAGAGACATTATTTAAAAAAAAAAGAGGGAGGGAGTAAGTCTTCACTAAGACAAACAAAATCCACTGCTCTAAAAGGACACTACTTCTAATTGCCTTTTTTAAAATCTAGTGTTGCTGGGTGTGTTTGTAAGTGAGTAAGTGAATGTGTGTGTATGTGCGTGTGTGTGTGTGTGTGTGTGAGAGAGAGAGAGAGAGAGAGAGAGAGAGAGAGAGAGAGAGAGTAGATGAATTGAGAGTAGGGGAGAAATTGGAGTGTTTCCTACACATCATGTGTTCTCTTGCCCAAAATAAAGATGAGAAAAGGTATTAAGCATGACTATGGATGTGTGTGTGTGTGTGTGTGTGTGTGTGTGTGTGGGAGAGGAGTAAATTGGGATTTGAAAATGCAGACAGGGTTAATTCAAACTGTTGTGCCAGAGAATTTCTCTGGACCTAATGCTTTTTGCAAATGATTTGTTAAGCTGATCTAAATTGTCACTCCCTAGTTGCTCTGTGCCTCAGTGAATCAGTCTGACTAATTGATGAATAGGCATTATTCCACCCATAATAGAGGCAGCCAAGAGACAATGTATATGTGTGAAGTCTCATTTTATCAATGGCAGGCTTCCCAGTTGAGTAAGTCCAAATCATACTGAATTCACACACCCGTTCTAAATTGGAAATGGCATTGTTAATGCACCTCAGGGATGTACTGAATTTAAAAAAATAAATAATGCAGTTTTTGCAACTAGTTGTTGGCAAAGCTGAACCAAATAGAGTTTTGGTGTACTGAAATCATGGGTGGCAAGAGGAAAGGGGATCCAAGCAATGGTGCCCATGCATTTCAATAGCATTTGTTCAGTATATACAAAATAAACTGTACATGGAAGGTCAGTTGATTTTTATAAATTACAGAGGCTTGGGAGGCATACATGTGCTCATGTTTTATAGAGATAGAGGAAGACATGCAATATTAAATCTAAGTCTAAAAGGAATTTTTGGTTCCTTTCTAAATGACAGGTAAACTGCCTGGCTCTCCCCTATGCATCAAAAAACAGGTGTTCTCAGAATTTGAAGGAGAGAAGAGTCTCCTATCTTTCTCATTCTAAGTATGGGGCAGAATTGTAAGTAAGAGAGTTAAACTTACTTATATAATTTTCCTGAGACAACTTTCTGTAAATTTTCAATGGGTATACATGAAAATTGTGTAGCCAGAATAAGTCCTGGGGAGAAAACCTCCAATAAGGTATAAATTTATATGGCCAATGGAAGATGGGAACATAACAAATATCTGGAGAAAGTTATTATTTTCCATAGGAGAGGAGCATATTGAAAATACAAGGAAATACAAGAAAAGCCACATTGAATCAAACAATGATTCAGGATCCTATCATTACATTAACTCCAACTGATAAAACTAGGATAGATATTCATCTCTTCCATGATACTGACCCAAACAACTATTTCTTCTTAAAAAGCCTATATCTAATTTTAAAATTTGTTTCAATTAATAAAAATTCAAATAAATGATTCTTTATAAAATAATAAATTCAAAATTATGAAAAATATCTTTAAACATGTTCATACAAAAAGATGATCTGTTTTCTTCAGTATTCTTTTCCAGTCAGTTTTTATTTTGTATATTTTGTTGCTGTATGTATTTTATGTTTAAAATATAATTAATGATAAACATAGAGTCAGAGGAGTCCATCTAGAGAAGTGTCAAGCTGGGAGTAAATATAAGAAGAGATAATAAGGAAAGGTGTGAAATGGCCTGTAATTGGATTCTTCCTTAAATCAGATAGCATGAGGAACCTTCTCTTTGATTTGACTCTTGGTGAAAAAATATGTTAATGGTCAGCCAAAGGTAGATCTGTAGCTCAGTGTCATATTGGAAGAAAAGCCAGGAATTCCCCTAAAGGGATTAACCTTTTACAAAAAGTGGGCACCAACAGCAAGAGATAGAAAGAGAAATTCCATTCAAAGTTACTGAAGGCACTATAAAATATTTGGGAGTCTATTTGCCAAGACAAACCCAGGGCCTATATGAACATAACTATGAAACACTTTTCACGTGAATAAAATCAGATCTAAATAAATGGAGAAATATCAGTTGCTCATGGTTAGGCTGAGCTAATATAATAAAAATGACAATTTTACCTAAATTAATCTATCTATTCAGTGCCATACCAATCGAACTACCAAAAATTTTTTTTACTGAGCTGGACAAAATAATAACAAAATTCATTTGGAAAAACAAGAGGTCTAGAGTATCTAGGATATTAATGAAAAGACATGCTAGAGATGGTGGCTTAGCCACACCAGATATTAAACTGTACTACACAGCAGCAGTCATCAAAACTGCCTGGTACTGGTTAAGAAACAGGGGTGTGGATCAGTGGAATAGGATAGGTACACAAGTAGGTGAGATCAACAAGTTTAGCAATCTACTCTTTGATAAACCCAAAGAGGCCAGCTTCTGGGCTAATAATTCACTATTTCACAAAAACTGTTGGGAAAATTGGAAAATGGTAGGGCAAAAACTGGGCATAGACCAATATCTTACACCATATACCAAAATAAAGTCAAAATGGGTTCATGATTTAGGAGTAAAAGTTGATACTCTAAGTAATTTGGGAAAGCAAGGAATAGTTTACTTATCAGATTTGTGGAAAAGTAAAGAATTCATGACCCAACAAGAGATAGAGAACATTACAAAATGCAAAATGGATAATTTTGATTATGTCAAATTGAAATGTTTTTGTACAAAAAAAGCCAATGCAACAAGAATTAGGAGGGAAGCAGAAAATTGGGAGAAAATCTTTGCAACTAGTATCTCTGATAAAGGCCTCATCTCTAAAATATACAGGGAGCTGAGCCAAATATATAGGAACACAAGCCATTCCCCAATTGAGAAATGGTCAAAGGATATGAACAGGCAGTTTTCAGAGGAAGAAATTAAAGCTATCTATAGGCATATGAAAAAATGCTCTGGATCACTACTGATTAGAGAAATGCAAATCAAAACAACTCTTAGATACCACATCTCTCCTGTCAGGTTGGCTAATATAACAAAACAGGAAAATGATAAATGCTGGAAAGGATGTGGGGAAATTGGAACATTGTTGCATTGCTGGTGGAGTTGTGAGCTGATCCAGCAATTTTGGAGAGCAGTTTGGAACTATGTCCAAAGGGCTATAGAAATGTTCATACCCTTTGACCCAGCAATACCACTTCTAGGGTTGTATCCCAAAGAAATCACACAAGCGGGAAAAGGACCCATATGTACAAAAGTATTTATAGCAGCTCTTTTTGTGGTAGCTAAGAATTGGAAATCAAAGGGATGCCCATCAATTGGGGAATGGCTGAACAAGCTGTGGTATATGAAGGTGATGGAATACTATTGTGCCATAAGAAATGGGGATGATGCAGACTTCATAACAACCTGGAAAAACCTATACAACATAATGCTGAGTGAGCGGAGCAGAGCCAGGAGAACGTTGTGCACAGCCACAGATATATGGATTCCGTGAGGACCAACCCTGACATATTGCGCTTTTCTCAGCAACCTAAGGGGCAAGGATAACTCCAGGGGACTTACGATGGAGAATGCTGTCTTCATCCAGAGAAAGAACTGCGAAGTTTGAATATAGATCGAGGCGCACTACATGCTCGCCTTTTTTGCTTCTTTTTTGTTTTTGGGGTTTTTTTTTGGTTCTGTTTCTTGTTTCTCATGATTCATTCCATTGAGCAAAATTCTTCTCCACGACTTGACTAGTGCATAAATTAATTCAATGCGAAGTTATACATGACAGTTATATGAGATTCCAGGCCGTCTTGAGGAGGGAGGGGGGAGGGAGGGGAGAAAAACTGGAACTCAAAACTATGTAGAACCGTGTGTGGTAAACTAAAAATAAATAAAGAAATTTAAAAAAAAAGAAATTAGGTAACTTAAAAAAGAAAACAAAAAAAAAACAAAAAAAAACAAAAAAAAGTGGGCACCATTGTTTGGATCCCTCTTCCTCTTGCCATCTACGGTTTCAGTATGCAAAGCTTCTTTTTGGTTCAGCTTTCCCAAAAGCTAGTTGTGAAGACTGCATCATTTATTTTAAAAATCTAGTAGATTCCTGAGATGCATTAGCATTGCCATTTCCACTTTAGAACAGGTGTATGAACTCAGCATGATTTATAAGCATTCAAAAAGCCCAGTGGTTTTACTCTCAACTAGTTTATGGTGATGATCAGCCTTCAGTTTGGCACTAACTGCTTGGCTAAAAGGAGGTAATTAATATGGAGTTACCTAAAAATAGAATGGACTGCCTCAAAAGCAAGAGGAACCTCTCTCATTTAAGATCTTCAAATTAAAACTGACAAATCTCTTGGTGGGTATATTAAAGGTATATTATAGGGCATGATAATAAAATTAACAATTTTTGTGCCATGGACACCTTTGGCAATATGGTGAAGTCTATGGACCACTCTTCAGTATATTTTTAAATGTATAAAAAAAATTGCAAAAGAAAGGCCTCTACCAAGCTCCTTTTACAAAAGGCTTATAGTAATATGAGTTAATCCATTCTGGCCTATAGATATAATAAATTTGGGAAAGGATTCATTTTGAGCTCACATCATGCTCAACATCAGAAAATACATACTGGAGAGAATCCCTATGGATGTGATGACTGTGAGAAAGGCTTCAGTTAGAAATTACAACTTAACCCATCATTATAAAATTCATAATAAAGAGAAGCCCTATGGATATGAGAGGATGAGAAAGGCTTCTTCATTCAGAGCTTTGAGATTATTCAATATCAAAGAACTCACACTGTAGATAAGCCCTACAAATGTATTGAATGTGGGAAAGATTACAGTCATAGACCAAGACTTATTCAACACCAGAGGAGTCACACTGGAGAGAGAACTTAGGAATGTATTGAATATGGAAAAAAATCCTTTTAGTCAGGGTTCCTAAATTACTAAACATCAGATAATTCACATGAGGTAAGCCCATGCCAATTTTTAAAAATTAATTGATACTCTGAATGTAGAAAAGTTTTCATTCAGATGTCATACATCTGTCAACATCAAAGAATTCATAACAGAAAAGACAAATCCCATGAAATAATGAATAAGTGAAATTGTAGCAATTAGCTAAGCCTTTATTTACTGTCCATAAAAGACTCAACCAATGATTGTACTGCCTATGAGAAACACTTTTAAAGGCTTGGTAAATTTTCACTAGAGTAAAAGATTCCAGAAAACACTGCTTATGTCTTCTTAGAATGTGTTGCTATAATATCATTAAAGAATTGTTAGACTCTTACACTGAAGATAACTTCTCTTATGAGGCTTTTATTGTTTGTGAAGATTTTTTTGGTTCTTTCTAGAACTGTCACTTTAAAGAAAACCTCCCACATAACCATGTCTTCCTTCCTCTCCAAGTTCTACTTCTGACTCTCTATATTTTCTTTAAAACAGCCTATTTTAACCACATTTCCTTGATCCCTAATTTTAGCTTCCCTATATGTATTGTCTTCTTTCATTACAGTGTAAGTTCCAGGAGGGCAAGGAATATCTTTATTTCTGCATGTATTTGTATTCTTTTTGTCCAGTGCCCAGTGCCTAGCCTAATAAATGTTCCCTGGCTTGACTTGTTAAGAAAGGAAGACTGTAGACCACTAATATTCATTCATGAATATTGATATAAAACTTTCAAGTAAAATCCTGGAAAAAGGACTAAAGGAATATGTAAACAAAAATAATTTGCGATGAACAAATTGGATTTTTGCCAGAGATTATATGATTGTACATTAGAAAAACATTCAAGTCTTTGGACTTCTTTGATTAAAGGTGGCAGAGTAAGCAGTGAATGGCTGTCACTCTCCCATTATCACCTCAGAGAAACCATATAGCTCCCCAGAACAAATCTTGGAACAGAGGAGCCAGTGAAGAGATGGGGTGGAATAGTCTTTTACCCCAGGAAACTTGGAGGATTGGCAAGAAAGGTCCCTCTAACTCAGATAAAAGGAGAGTGCATTCCAGGACAGGAAGTATACCAGCAAGGGACATCTCAGCAAACCAGTGGGAGATCCTTAGCCCTAGTGTGATGAAGCAGGCAAACACCACCAGGACTCTCACATGCTTTAGCATAGACGGGGAAACCAGGAGACTCAAGCTTGGCAAACCACCATGTGCTTTGGTACAGCCCTGGGCAGGCAGGCCATACCTTCTCCACGCTTCAGTGCAGCCATGAGCAGGCAGGTCTCCTTCTGTGGTCAAACATCTATATGCCTCAGTGTAGCCCCAGGGAAATTAAAAAAAATACAAAAAAATCTGGCTTCAGCACACACCAGAAACCACCAGTAAGACCCTACTTCAGCACCAGGTAAGCTGCCAGACTCTTACAGCCTCCATCTGCCAGCATCTGAGGCCCCAGTACACAATGTAAGTGACTTGGCCCCTGGCCCCTAGCACACGAAGCTTGGGACAGTGCCCCCCTGTGCGCCAGCAAGAGAGCTCAACTTTAAAAGCCAGGAAGTAGGAAAGCAAGAGGAGCAAAAAACAAAAATGAACATTGACCATACAGAGTTATTATCGTAACAGGGAAGATCAAAACACAAACTCAGAAGAGGGCAAATTTGTCAATATACCTACATTTGAAACCTCAAAGGGAAATATGAATTAGGACAAAAATTGACTGAAGAAAACAATTCTTTAAAAAATACAACTGTTCACATCCTTTGACCGTATATAAATTGGGGAATGACTTGTATTCTTATAAATATCATTCACTTAGCTCAGGGGAAAAAGCCAGCACCCTGAACTTCAGAGCAAATACAAATTACAAACATCAACAGACAGACCTTGTCTGATTCAAATCTCAATGCATAGTTACCAGAGTTTAACAAAGTCCCAACATCCGGGTTTACAAGCTGGAGGGCTCAAAACTACAGCTGCCCAGTCTCCACTTCAACATGCCTCCAAGTGTGAGAGCCCTAAGTAAATAGCTTTGTTCTCTCTTTTTATACGGCCTTCAGCTGTCATCAAACGTCATCTGAGCGACCAGAAGTCGGGATCTTACTATTGGCTCTGGTCTTAGCAACTCCCCTTAGGACCCTGAAGGTTTCACCCTCACACAAGCTTAGCACCTAGTAGATAGGGGTTTGGGCCTGGGGTTTAGCACCTAGTAAGGGTCAATCAAAGATACCAAACTTAATTGATATTACAGATATGCAACAATAGAAACTTCTAGTATTTTTGCCAGTATAAAAATAAAATAAAATATGCAAGGCTACTTTCTTTGACTCTATATAAAGAGGGAAATATAAGTTTGATTTGGTTTACTTTAATTCTGATTTATAGCTTGTTAATTGTGGTATATCTCCCAGTTCCAACTAGGGGCAAGGTTGGGGATGAGTCCTGTAAGAAGGTGAGAGCTTTCCTTCATGTGAGCAATAGACTCCTGTTGAGTCTTGAGAAGAGGCTATGGCCCAAGAGTTCCCAGAAGCATCATAATAGCCACGCAAAGCAAGAATCAGTAGCCATAGATATATGGTACTAATATGAAATGTCAGAAGCAGAAATAGGTGTCCAATTGACAATCCAAAATTAACATCAGGAACAAAATTAATATAATTGTTTTAACAGTGGACAAAGTGATGTAGTTTTGGGTCAAGCTGAAGGATCCAAATTCAATGGTAAGATAACATAGAAGGTCTTAGTTTTTTCACAGTTTCAGGTATTTGTGTGTTTTGTGTAGTATTTATAAAAGTATTGAGATACTTAGCCCCTAAATTTGTTGGCTAGAAGCCTAGAGCTAGAGTTAGCATATAACATACAAAATTAGCCTAGTTAACTCCAAAGACAAAGTCTGGAAAAAGAAATTCAGACATGCAGAAGGAACTAAGAACTTTAGTTTCACTCCCTGTTACATTTGTTTATATCTTATGATAACTCTGTAAATTTGTACCTAATTTGTTATTTTCATTGTGTGTTTCTGTTTCCCTGTCTTGATTCATTGGAAAACTCTTTTTTTTTAAATTTTAATTTATTTAATGTATTTAGTTTTCAGCATTGATTTTCACAAGAGTCTGAATTACAAATTTTCTCCCCATTTATACCCTCCACCCCTCCAAGGTGGCATATATTCTGGTTGCCCTGTTCCCCAGTCAGCCCTCCCTTCTGTCACCCCACTCCCCTCCCATCCCCTTTTCCCTTTCTTTCTTGTAAGGCAAGATAAATTTCTACGCCCCGTTGCCTGTGTATCTTATTTTCTAGTTGCATGCAAAAACTTTTTTTTTGTTTTTGAACATCTGTTTTTAAAACTTGAGTTCCAAATTCTCTCCCCTCTTCCCTTCCCACCCACCCTCCCTAAGAAGTCAAGCAATTCAACATAGGCCACATGCGTATCATTATGTATAACCCTTCCACAATACTCATGTCGTGAAAGACTAACTATATTTTGCTCGTTCCTAACATACCCCCTTTATCCAGTTTTCTCCCTTGACCCTGTTCATTTTTGAAAGTGTTTGTTTTTGATTACCTCCTCCCCCATCTGCCCTCCCTTCTATCATCCCCCCTTTTTTATCTTCTTCCTCCTTCTTTCCTGTGGGGTAAGATACCCAATTGAGTGTGTATGGTATTCCCTCCTCAGGTCAAATCTGATGAGAGCAAGATTCACTCATTCCCCCTAACCTGTCTTTTCTTCTCTTCCTACAGAGCTGCTTTTTCTGGCCACTTTTATGCGAGATAATTTACTCCATTATATTTCTCCCTTTCTCCCTCTCTCAATATATTCCTCTCCCATCCCTTAATTTGATTTTATTTCTTTTAGATATCATCCCTTCATCTTCAACTCACCCTGTGCCCTCTCTCTCTCTTTCTCCCTCTCTCTCTCTCTCTCTCTCTCTCTCTCTCTCTCTCTCTCTCTATATATATATATATATATATATATATATATATATATATACACATATACACACATACATATATACATACACACACATATATATACCTACATATATATATATGTATATATATATATATATATATATATATATATATATATACACATATACACATGCATATTCCCTTCAGCTACCCTAATACTAAGGTCTCATGAATCATACACATCATCTTTCCATGTAGGAATGTAAACAAAACAGTTCAACTTTAGTAAGTCCCTTGCAATTTCTTTTTCTTGTTCTTTTTCTTGATTACCTTTTCATGCTTCTCTTGATTCTTGTGTTTGAAAGTCAAATTTTCTATTCAGCTCTGGTCTTTTCACTGAGAAAGCTTGAAAGTCCTCTATTTTATTGACAATCCATATTTTGCCTTGGAACATGATACTCAGTTTTGCTGGCAAGGTGATTCTTGGTTTTAATCCTAACTCCACTGACCTCCGGAATATCATATTCCAAGCCCTTCAATCTCTTAATGTAGAAGCTGCTAGATCTTGTTTTATTCTGATTATGTTTCCACAATACTCAAATTGTTTCTTTCTGGCTGCTTGCAGTATTTTCTCCTTTATCTGGGAGCTCTGGAATTTGGCAACAATATTCCTAGGAGATTTCATTTTGGCTCTAATTGAGGAGGTGATCCATGGATTCTTTCAATTTCTACTTTGCCCTGTCGCTCTAGAATATCAGGGCAGTTCTCCTTGATAATTTCTTGAAAGATGATATCTAGGCTCTTTTTTTGATCATGGCTTTCAGGTAGTCCAATAATTTTTAAAATATCTCTCCTGGATCTATTTTCCAGGTCAGTGGTTTTACCAATGAGATATTTCACATTGTCTTCCACTTTTTCATTCCTTTGTTTCTATTTTATAATATCTTGATTTCTAATAAAGTCACTAGCTTCCACTTTCTCCAATCTAATTTTTAAAGTAGTATTTTCTTCAGTGGTCTTTTGGACCTCCTTTTCCATTTGGATATTTCTGCCTTTCAAGGCATTCTTCTCCTCATTGGCTCTTTGGAGCTCTTTTGTCATTTGAGTTAGTCTATTTTTTAAGGTGTTGTTTTCTTCAGTATATTTTTCAGTATTTTTTTGGGTCTCCTTTAGCAAGTCATTGACTTGTTTTTTATGGTTTTCTTGCATCATTCTTGTTTCTCTTCCCAATTTTTCCTCTACTTTTCCAACTTGTTTTTCCAAATCCTTTTTGAGCTCTTCCATGGTCTGAAACTAGTTCATGTTTTTCTTGGAGGCTTTTGTTATAGGCTCTTTGACTTTGTTGACTTCTTCTGGCTGTATGTTTTGGTCTTCTTTGTCACCAAAGAAAGATTCCAAAGTCTAAATCTGGGTGCATTTTCGCTGCCTGGCCATGTTCCCAGCCACCTTACTTGACCCTTGAGTTTTTCAGCGGGGTATGACTGCTTGTAGAGCAACAAGTACTATTTTCCAAGCTGAGGGGGGGGATGCGCTGTTGACTTCAGAGCTATTACAGCTCAGACAAGTACTCCTCCTTCCCCAAGAACCCCCAACCTGGACTGGACTTAGATCTTCAGCAGGCTCTGCACTCCTGCTATGATCTGCCACTTAATTCCTCCCACCAGGTGGGCCTGGGGACAGAAGCAACTGCAGCTGTAGTGCTGTAGCTGCCCCACATCTGCTGCCCCTGGGGCGGTGGCTGAACTGCGAACCATCCCCCTGTCCCAAGCAGCTTTTCCCACTAACCTTCTCTGTTGTCTTTGGTGTTTGTGGGTTGAGAAGTCTGGTAACTGCTGCTGCTCACTGATTCGGGGTGCTAGGGCACGCTCTGCCCAGGTCCTGGTCTGGTTGGTTGGCCCGGTCCTCCGCTGGGCTCTGCTCCACTCTGCTCCCAGCTCCGTGCTGGATAGACCTCACCCAGCAACCATCCAGGCTGTCCTGGGCTGGAGCTCTGCTTCTCTCTGCTATTTTGTGGATTCTGCAGTTCTAGAATTGGTTCGGAGTCATTTTTCATAGGTTTTTGGAGGGACTTGGTGGGGAGCTTACGCTAGTCTCTGCTTTCCAGCCACCATCTTGGCTCTGCCTCCCCATTGGAAAACTTTTAATGGCCTTGACTCTTTCAAAAGGAAGGCATACAACCTCTTCCACAGGCTAAAAAATCTCAGCTTCTAAGCCTACAAATATGTAGATGCCAAGCAGTACAGGCCATAGATGACAAAGATGTCAATGAACAATCAGAATGATGGCAACATTGAGCCCCATTCTGGCGCTCCTTAGAGGGGGAAAAAACAAAGAATAATGTGATGATGGGATGATGTAGGCTCAAGGCACCACAACACCATTATTGAATTAATTAGCTATACTGATTATCTTTTATCTCAGAGGCTTTGGACTATTTTTTATAACCTTACAATATTTGAATGTTTTTATTGTATGACCCTAAGTTAAATTCTGCTGATGATCTAAGTCATACTTCAGCACCAAATTTTTGCATAGAGGAGAGCTTAAAATCTATTACTGAATGAGAGGACCTTTCAGTATATCCCTTTTGTAGCATATTGTATTGTACTGCATAAACCTGAAATGTTTAAACAACTCTCCTACCCATCCTTGCCTAGTTAAATATTATTCAGTCTTGAATGCTCAGCAGATATACTACATTTCCCATAAAGCCATTCTGGCTCAACTCAACCAGAAAAGATATTACACTCTCAAATCCTTGATAAATTTACTTGATTCTCTAACAATACTAATAACATAGTGCCTTATAGCCATTAATGTACATTTTCTTTCTCATCTTCCAGATAATAAATATCTTAAGAGAAGGCTTCATGTTTAATGTAGGTTGATACATTACCAGTGCTTGCACAGTCCACTGAACAAAATAGAAACCACCAAAATATTTGGTGAATGAGTCAATTTAAATTTTTGTTAATTTAGTTGTTTCTTCTTATTTAGTTGTTTCTTCTTCCTCTTTCACTATTCCTTCCCTGTTCTCTGACACTTTGAGGTATCTAGAAGACAAATGCTCAATAAATTAGGCAGCTAAAGATAAATGACTTCTTAGAAAGACTTCAATTTAACCTTAGGGGCAAAGGTTCTCACACTATAAGCAACTGGAAAATGCTAGAAGTTTTCTCCCAAAGTAAAGGAGAAAAGTAAGGATGTTCTCTTTCTTCACAGTTATTCGAAATAGTTATAGAAATGCAAGTGATAGAAATTACATGAGAAAAAGATGTAAGACATGAAAGAGGAGACATTACATCTCTATTGGTGAACAAAATGATGATTGGTTTAAAAAAAAAACTCCAGCCAAGACTCAGAAAGAAATTGATAATGAATAAATTAAGTAGAGATATACCAAGTAAATAAGCAAAAAATGGAATTATTTTTAATAATAATAACAAAATCTTAAAATAATGGAAATGGAAGTCAATTCAACTATGAAAATTCAAAAATTTGTTAGTAACTTAAGACAAACTGAAGACAAATAAACATAATTATACCCCTTCTTTAAAGAAATTTTTGAAATTAATTTAATTTTAGAAATATGAGTAACAACTTTGAATGGGTCAGCCCAATATATTAAAATGATAATACAGCCTAAGTTAAATTATAGATATGGGGATAGGTGTGGGGACTAAGTGTAGAGAGTTCCACATGTGGCAAGGAAACTTGTTATTCTGTGGCTCAAATAAAATTAGAATAAACATCTCTACCTCACTTACCCTTCTCCAAAGGAGAATTTCATTCCTTCCATGAGGGGAAACAAAAGGTGAGAACTGGCTCTCTCCAGAAAGAAAAAGAGAGAGAGAGAGAGAGAGAGAGAGAGAGGAGAGAGAGAGGAGAGAGAGAGAAGAGAGAGAGCAGAGAGAGGAGAGAGAGAGAGAGACAGACAGAGAGTATGTAGGCTATATCTATCTTCTCCCTTTAATATTATTCACTTTGGGCATATCATCAAGTTCAATTAATTTCCATCACTTTGTCATTTTGGGGGAAAATGAAGACATCAAGCTCTATATTCCAGGCTTGACTCCTTCCTTACCTAATATCAGTTGCACAATAAGCGTTTATAGCAAATGGCAAAGAAACCCATTTATCCGAATCATAGCAAAAGAGAAATCAGAGAAGGTATGCATGGCAGAATACATACTAGATAATATAGAATAAGAAATAGCTCTTTCATTTGGGAGTAAGTAACTCTGTTCAACCAAGAGAGCATCTTTGATCTCTCCCAAGGGGAAACTCCCTGTAGTCTCTCATATAAAGATCTGGGAATAGGAAAATGATGGAGGATACCTATTCCTTTCATATCTTCCAGAGTGTTTTCCTTCAGTAACCTGAAATGGGGTTGGCCTTCTGCATCATAAAAAACTTGAAGTTAACCAGTCTCAAAGGGGGAACTACTGAGAAATAAAGGTTTCCATCCCTCCAACTCCACCCCACTTCAGGGCCTTAGTATCCATGAATAAGGAAAGAATGCCGTACCAATTAGCTTTGGGACAGGGGTTACATAGATTTAGTAATATTCCAGTCAGTCTATCAATGAGATATTTATGGAGCTAAATGAAATTATAACAAGATTCATTTGATGGAAACTCAAAGGAAATAATGGGAGGAAAAGCAGGAAGGAAGGTGGAACAGACTTACAGCACCTCAAATTCTATAGTAAACACAATTCACCAACATAATTTGCTACTCACTAAACACATGGATGAACAAGAAAAAGAAAGAGTCAAATTTACTAACCCCATACTTGATATGCTTAAGAATGTAAATTATTTGGTAAATAACTTTCTATTTGACAAGAATCACTGGAAAAACTAGAAAACATTTTGGCAGAAATTATATTTAGACTAACACCTTATACCACGTAACAATGAATTTCAAATGAATATTTGTTGTGAATATTAAAGGTGTCATATTATTAAAAATTAGAAGAGAATGAGCTTAGGTTTCTTTGACATCTTTGGCAAGTGACAGATTTCTAGAAAAAAGGTGAAGAGAATACAATTAAAAAATTTAATTCCATGAAATGAAAAAAGCTGTTCATGAATGAAATCAATATAGTTAACATGTGAAGAGAAGCAATTAAGTGGCAATAATAAGATCAAGAAACAGAGATATAATAGACATATGAAGGAAAATTTTCATTTTACAAGTGAGGTACCAAGGCACAGAGAGTTAAAAGCCTTGTCTAGAGTCACACAGCTAATAAGTATATAAGGCAAAATCTGAACCCATGTCTTCCTGCCTCCTAGTTTAGTTCCCTGTCTAGTACAAGAAATTCTCTTTGTAAACTATCTCTGAAAAAGGTCTGATATCAAACTACAGGAAAGTAGCACAAATGCATTGTACTATAAGTTACTCCCAGATGAATATGTAGGCAAAATATATAAACAGTTTTCTAAATAATTGAAACTTACTAACAACACATATGAAAATATTCCTCTAAATGATTAGTGCTAATAGCAAGTAAAATTTTAAAAAGAATTTCTGAGAATTCCCTTTACATTCAGCAGATTGGCAGAGATGACAAAAGAAAAAAGTAATCAATATGGAGAATGATGTTACAAAGAATATAATTAACTGGGGACAGACTTTTTATAGTTTCCTTGATCAAGGTCTCATATCCAACTTTTTCAAAAAGTATATCCTCCAATAGATAAATGGAATCCAAACTCTAAATATACAAACATGTCCTAGATCACTAATAATTGGAGAAATGTAAATTGAGACAACACTGAGTTTTCAACACATACACATCAGACCAATAATAATAACAAAAAAAGAAACGAAATCATGCTTGTTAGAGCATCTTTGGGAAAATAGTTATATTAATGTGTCATTATTGGATCTGTGTTGGTCTGACGATTCTGGAAAACAATTTTTAATTAAGCCTGTAAATAATCTAAACTGTGCTTCCCCTTTGACCCAACAATACTACTATTAGGTCTATGTGCTGAGGAAATGAAAGAGAGAAATGGTGTGTACACACACACACACACACACACACAGAGAGAGAGAGAGAGAGAGAGAGAGAGAGAGAGAGAGAGAGAGAGAGAGAGAGAGAAGTTCTTTTTGTAGGGGACAGAGAAATGGAAATTAAGAAGGTGCCCATCTATGAGAAAATGGTTGATAAATTATTATACACATAGACACATATATGTGTATATATATGTATATATGCATATGTACATTTGTAATAGAATACTGTTTTGAGTGTGAGGAATAATGAAAAGATTGGTTTTAAAGAAACTCCAGAAGCATTTCATTAACTGACACAAAATGGAATGAGCAAAGCCAGAACAATTTCTAAAATATGAAAATCACCATAAAGAAAAATGGTTTTGAAATATTTAACAATTCTGATCATTTCAATGACCAAAAATGAACCATCAATACACATTTATTAAACAACTACTACATTTCAGGTACTGTGGGAAGAGCTGGAGATACAAAAAAAGGCAAAAAAAAGCAGTCCCTTCCCTCTAATGGGGAGACAATATGAAAACAAGTATATACAAAGCAAATTATATACAGGACAAACAGGAAATAATAGAAGAAAGTCATTGGAATTAAAAGCATTAGGGAAGGATTTCTGTAGAAGATGGGATTTTAGTTGGGTTTTAAAGGAAGTCCAGAAAGTTAGTAGTCAGAGCACAGTAGAGAGAGAGAGAGTTCCAGAAATGGGAAATAGCAAGAGAGATTGCCCATAGCTCAGAAATGGAGTGTCTTGTTTGTGGAATAGCCAGGAGGCCAGTATCAATGTATCAAAGAATATATCCTGGGGATTAAGGTGTAAGAATACCAAAAACGGTATTAATGACAAACTATGTTCTCCACCTCATGTGTTAGAGATGATAGACTCAAAATGCCCATTAGGCCATATATTTTTGGATGCAGCCAATATATGATTCTTTTTTTGCTTGACTATGTATGTCTGTTACAAGATTTTTCCTTTCCTTTTTTCTTCCCTCCTCCCTTCCTTCCTCCTTCTTTCCTTTGTCCTTTTCTTTCTTTTTCCATTCTCTTTTTCTTTCTCTCTCACTTTCTGTTTAATTGTAAGACAAAATTGTATGAAAAGGGGCTTAGAGATAAGATAAAAAAATAAAAGAAAAAAATAAAACTGGGTAACTAACTGCAGCATCATTTTTGAAATATGTACAAAAGATAACAGTTCAGAAAGAATCAATCAAATAGGACAACTTTTAAAGTTAAATATTGAATTTACCTTAAAAATAAAAGCAATCTTTAATAAATATCAGTAGTTTCATGTACAATCCTCTTCTCTTCTACTCTGACTATGGAAATGATAATTTTATTTTTGTTTATTAAATTCAGACTAAAAACCTATAAAGCAATAAATTATAAAACTGGAGGAGCTGCAAGAAAACAAGTCCACATACATTTTTTGTTAAATCTGTTAATAGATTGGTTTAATACCTTTGCAAAGCAATTTGGAATTATCTGAAGAAAGTGATCAAAATATTCACACCCTTTGGTACACAGATCCCACTGCTATGCATAAATCAAAAAAAGTTCAAAGATAGGAAGAAAGATTAAATGTGCTGCAAGGCATTCAAAGTAGCTTTTTTATTGGTGTGACATCATGGAATTGGAAAGAAAGATGTCCATCAATTAGGTGATGGCTAAACAAATTATGGTACGTGAATATAATGGAAATTATGAGACTATAAGATATCTGATTCAAAGTGGAGTAAGTAGATCAAAGAAAACCATACACACTGATTACAACAATAAAAATGAAAGAATAATAAAGAATTTGAAACACATTTGCATTTTACTCATGAGACAATGGGGAGCCACTGGAGATTTTTGAGCGAAGGTGTGACATGACTTGGATTCATTTATAATAAAATTTTTCTTTCCCCTGGCAGAGGTAGAAAGGATGGATTTGGGGAGGGGAGAGTAAAAGGAAGAGTTAGAATCAGATATAATAAGGGTATTACAATAGTTCAGGCAATTGGTAATGAGGACCTGATATAAGATAGTGGAAGTGTAATGAAAAAAGGTAGGGCAGATGCAGCGGACATCATGGAGATAGAGTAAATAGGAACTCATAACTGATTATGTATGAGAATGAAAGAGAAATTCACCAAATATGGGGAGACCAGGTGAGTATTGGTGTCTCTGACAAAAAAAAAATAAAGTCAGAAGAATGAACAGGTATGTTGATACCACCAACTGCCTACTTTCTAGTTTATAAGCTCTATGAGGAAAGTGACAATTTCTTATATGAATTTTGTATTTTTCCTAGTGACTAGCAGACATCCTCAACACACAGTAATTATTCAATAAATCTTTGTGGAATATATAAAGTTTAATTTAATATTAATGCATTATTATCTGGCCCTTCTCATTCTCAAAGTCTGATGTGCATAGAATAACAAAAAATTCAAATTAATTCACAGAAATTTTTTATCCAAGATTAAGTGCATGATTTTCTTATTTTTACTTTGAAAATACAATCATGATTCTGTAAGGTGACAGCAGATGGTCCCCCTAAAAGTGACAGGACTAAGTAAAGAAAATTCAGCATCTCATCTCAAGCTCCCTTAACCATAAAATCTATGAATTTATGCTTAACTGAGCCAGTAGAAACAGTCACAGAATGTCTAATGGTAAATCACGATGAGTAGTCATATACCTGATTTCTCTTTGTAATGAAAAAAAAACACAACAAATTAGGACATTGTATATCTGGCAAATAAAAATACTATAATACTATATAGTTCTTATGTCCTCATTCCTTCTTCATTTTGACATGCTTCTGATGTTATTATTACGTTTTCCTTTTGTCATTTGGCTTAGATACTTATTTATTCTTATTTTTAAACTCTAGAGTTTTAGCCAATTTTCTTTCAATGCTGATTCTATTTTCAAAATTGTATCATTTTGTTTTATGTATCATAAGGGATGATTTCTAGCACATAATATATTCTGATGTTTTTCTTTTTTATTTTCCTTTCTTGTGTGTGTATAGGTTATGGTTATTACTATATATATATATATGTATATATATATATATATATACATATATACTATATATATTGTAATTCAAAATATAAAATCTGATAGAACACAAAATTGTGGTATTTCCACATCCTAAAGAAATAAAGGAGGATATTTATATAGCACATTTCCTCCAAGAAGCTCAAACTACTAGATATACTTTTGAGCAATGATAAAACCACTCCTCTGAGATAAATGGGTAATAAGTATGATGAACACTTGTCATGTGAAAATGGGGAGAATTTTGATCGTTGTTCATCTTCCAACATATCTGATAGTAGCATCATTATTTTCCCAGTTGCCCTCTGGCAAAGCATCAGAACCATCTTTTACCCCTTCCTCTCCATCATCTCCCACATTCAATCTTTAAAGTTTGGATTTAGTTTGCCTTTTTTAGACTTATTACATGAAAGCCCCCCTCATACCCTGTATATGTCGGGCAAATTAGCAGCTTGCCATTCCCCACACAAAATATTCCATCTCTTGTTCTAGGCCTTGGCTCAGATTGTTTCTCATTTCTAGAATGTGTTCCTTCTTCACCACTGTCTCTTAGAATTCATAACTTTTTTCAAAATTCAGCTTTAGTGTACTCTCACAAGAGTCTTTCCATGATTCTTTTGTTGTTAGTTCCCTTCCTCATTTCTTTGTATTTTTATATTTAATTCATATATATTTTGTAATGACTTATCTTATGAACATGTCCTTTCCAGTAGATTTTAAGATCCTTGGAAATAAACACTCTTTTATTTTCTTCTTTGTATACCTGGCACCTAGCACAGTGCCTTTCACATAGCAGAAAGTTAATAAATGTCCTTTGAATGAATAAGTATCCAGTAGACTGCCTTACAGTTCATCAAGTACAGTGAGCTCCCCTGAAGTATGTGTATGTGTTGACATGTGAATACACACACACAAACACACACACACACACACACACACACATACTGACCTAGGAGAAAAGGAAAAGAAAAAATGAAGTCATTCAACTTGATGGATTAGTTTTATTTAGCTTCATTTAAACCAAATAAAGATTTAGGAATAGTCTTTTGAAATATTCACAGCAAATACAACCTTATTTCAAACATGTCTAAGAAGGCCTTACAATATTTACATTCAAGTCACTGGAAATGGCAGAGATCTTCTGCTCTAGAAAGGGAAGTCAAGGGCATGATCAATCTCATCTTGATTTCAGTAAACAAGCAGGGTTTGCTGCCGGAAGAGTTAAATGGTGTTGCCTTTTTCTCACTGCTTCCTTTCAAAAGCTGATTAGTAGGTGAGTAACTGGGGCCTGGATGATGAAGCCTTTCAAATAAACTTGATCTTCATTTCTAGCAGGAAAGGGTTTAAAACGAGCTGTATCTATAAAAAGGAAAGACAAAAATGAATTTAAAAGATGAATTGTCTAGAATTTTTGACCCATTAGGTTAATCCTAATGTTATCTTGTCTAATAAAAAATAACTAATATTGAGTTTAAGAAGAATAGATTGGAATGGATGGCATTTGGTCAATTTAGATGTACTTTCAGTGATCCTGAAACTCCTCCCTGAAAGAAAACTCATTAAAACACCAATATCGTTTCAGTGATGCTACATGGCTGTGAATCATGGAGTACTATACTTCCTAAGTAGTCAAAATTATGTGTGACCAAAACAAGAATGGAGAGACTTATGATAGGTATAGATAGACATAGCACTACTAATCACTTCATATAAAATACTAACCAAGAATGAATTAACAAATGAATAAAACAAGCATTTATTAAGCCTGGCATTGTGCAAAGCACTGAGGATAAAATTCAAGCAAAAACAGACAGCACCTACACTCAAGAAGTACATGTGCATTTTAAAAGAAGATGACTATTTGTACATCTCTAGATACACATGGAACTACATATATTTCTACCTAGAGATATAGGTAAATAGATAGATAGGTAGACAGATAGATAGATAGATAGATAGATAGACAGATAAATAGATAGATAGATAGATGGATGATAGATATGTACTGTCAGAGAAGGGAAGGGGAAGGGAAGGGGAAGGGGAAGGGAAGGAAGTGGCTGTGGTGGGCCGATGTCCAGGACAGAATAAAATCAATGCTCATCGTTCAGAACTCAGGGTCACAGCAGATGGGAACTCGAGTTCTGGTATAAGGTGAAAGGTAAAAGTGCAAAGAGCACAGCACAGAGGTTGCCAGGAACTGTATTATTAGAAAAGTGGGTGGGCTAATACAATAATGAAAGTAAAGGAAAACATCTAGATAGCCAAAATGTTGCACTAGTACACACACACACACACACACACACACACACACACACACGGTTAAAAAGTAAGGGAGCATCCTGACAAACAACTGATAAATAGAAGTATGAATAGAATGCCTTTATACATAGATACATATCTGTGTCTAATACTAGGTATTTCGGGGTGGGGGGAGGCTTAGGGGAGAAAAGAAGGAAAAATAAATTTGCAGAATAATGTTATTATGTATTTAAAAGGAATAGCAAGTTGTATATAATAGATGTGCAGTTCATATGTAATCATCTTATTTAATCTGTTACGTTACAAAATTTTTTGTTCTAGGTCATAAGTTAAAAATAAAATAAACAAACTTATTTTCAAAGTAATGGAGGGGTGGAGCCAAGATGGTAGAGAAAAGGCAGGGACTCACCTGAGCTCTCCCCCAAACCCCTCTAAATACAAATTCTAGAACAGTACAACCCACAAAAAGAAAATGAAACAAATTTCCAGCCCAACACATCCTGGAAGGTCAAGAGGAAAGGTTTGTTGCACCAGGCTGAGAGACGCCCCAGCCCAGGCCAGGCCCCAGCAAACCCAGAGCAGACCTCATTGGACTGAACCACTGGCAGCTGTGTCAGTTTCCAGACTTCTAGCCCACAAAACCAAAGGCAACTTAGAAGGTTAGTAGTAAAGGTCTGTCAGACCTGGGTGAAATTGAAGTGCAGTCCAGCCTCAGCACAGCTCCAGCCCCAGCAAACCAGGAGCAGGCCTTGGCAGTGACTGAATTAGCAGTGCCAGTGGTGGTAGCAGTGGGAGCAGCTGCTACTTATGGAGCTCTCAGCCCAAAGGTGGTAAGGGGATTAAATAACTGCTCAGAAGATTATGGGAGTCTCTTTGCTAGCATTGAGGCAGGACTGTTGCTTTGCCCGTAGTTAGATCTGGGTCTCAGTCCTGGGTGGCAATCCTGGGGCAAAGAGGAGCACTAACATAGCAGAACTTGTGGCAGCAGTGGAGAAGAGAACTTCTCACAGTTGCAGGGCAGAAAAGAGGGCTTGTGGTCACTCACAGACCTCTCCTTAGCTCATACCAGCTTGGAAGAACTGAATACTTACAAGTCCCTAGAATTTTCTCTGAAAACAGTTGCACAAAACCCCTGAAGCTTGGGATAGTACAGCCTCCACCCTGCAAACAGAGACCTACTTTAACGAAGAATTAAAAAAAATCAAGTGATAGACTGGGGAAATAAGCAAACTAACTTTGGTGACAAGGAAGATCAAAACTCATACTCAGAAGAATACAACAAAGTCAAAGCTCCTACATCTAAAGCCTTCAAGAAAAAAGATGAATTGGTCTCAGGCCATGCAAGAGCTCCAAAAACATTTTGAAAATCAAATAAGGGAAGTAGAGGAAAAATTGAGAAGAAAAATGAGAGTGATGCAAGAAAACGATGAAAAAGGAGTCAACAGCTTGCCAAAGGAGACCCCACCAAAAAAAATACTGAAGAAAATTACACCTTAAAATATAGATTAGATCAAATAACAAAAGAGATCCAGAAAGCCAATAAGGAGAATAATGCCTTAAAAAGCAGCATTGGCCAATGGAAAAGTAGGTCCAAAAGGTCACTGAAGAAAATCATTCCTTAAGGAATTAGAATGGCACAAATAGAAGCTAATGACTACATGAAAAATCAAGAAATCATAAAACAAAACCAAAAGAATGAAAAAAAAGAAAACAATGTGAAATATCTCATTGGAAAAAAAAAAAGATTGACCTGGAAAATAGATCCAGGAGAGATAATTTAAAAATGATGGGCTACATGAAAGGCATGATCAAAAAAAGAGCCTAGACATCATCTTTCAAGAAATTATCAAGGAAAACTGCCCTGATACTCTACAGCCACAGGGCAAAATAGAAATTGAAAGAATCCACCGATCACCTCTTGAAAGAGACCCAAAAAGGAAAACTCCCAGGAATAGTCAAATCCCAGAGTTCCCAGGTCAAGGAAAAAATATTGCAAGCAGCCAAAAAGAAACAATTCAAGTATTTTGAAACACAATTTGGATAACATAAGATTTAGCAGCTTCTACATTAAAGAATCAAAGGGTTTGGAACACGTTATTCTGGAGGTCAAAAGAACTAGGATTAAAACCAAGAATAACCTACCTAACAAAACTGAGTATAATCCATGAAGGGAAAAATATTGTCATTCAATGAGATAGAGAAATTTCATGCATACTTGAGAAAAGACCAAAGCTAAATAGAAAATTTGGCTTCAAAATACAAAAAATACAAGATTTAAGAGAAGCATGAAAAAGTAAACAGGAAAGAGAAATCATAAGGGACTTATTAAAGTTAAACTGGTTACATTCCTCCATGGAAAAATGATGTTTGTAACTCATAAGACCTTTCTCATTATTAGGGTAGTTAGAAAAGTTTATAAAGATAGAGGGCACAGGTATAAGTTGAATATGAAGGGATGATATCTAAAAATAAAATTAAGGGGTGAGAAAGGAATGTACTAGAAGAAAGAGAAAGGGAGAAGTAGACAAGTCAAGCACCTCTTCCTTCAAAATGTATTTCTCTATTCCTTCAGTTGCTAGCAATTTTCTCAATAGTCAAATTATTTTATATTTATTTTGCATTTTTTTTCTTATCTATGCACCTGTCATCTCTTTTCCTGTAGGTGTGGATTGCTGTGTCTATCTTTGTATCCCCAGTACTTAGTACAATACTTATAGAATAAATGCTTAATCAGTTCAATTTGAATTGAATTGGTTAGTCTCTGTCAATTTCCCTAGCTATAGACATCTTCAACTCAACTCACTTGAAAAGATATTTATTAAGATAAGTACAATGGCATACACCTGATATTCTTGCTATTGGGGAAAACTAAGGGTGGAAGATCGCTTGAACTCAGCAGTTCTGAGTGTAGTAGGGCTAGAGCTGATCTAATGTCCTTATTAGGTCTCACACCAGTATGGTGAACTCTAGGGAGTGGAGGGCTACCAACTTGCTTAAGAAGGGCTATACTTGATGAGAAAAATGGAACATATTAAAGATCCATAACAATTGATATTGGCATTGACACTTGAGTGGTCTCTGCACTTCCAGCCTGAGTGAGACAGAAAGGCAGTCTCAAAAAATGGGGAAAAAAGACATTTATTAAGCATTTTCTGTTCTAGGCACTGGGTATATATACCTAGATGGAAATCAATCTCCGTAATCAAAAAATATGGAATTTAATTAACATTTTTATTGACACATCTTTTGCTTCTCTTTATAGACTTTAGCCTTTATCTTCATATAGATCTAAGGTTGATCCAAAAAAAAGTAAATGCACTAATTTTCCCTGATAGGCCCATTAAGGTTACATCCTTGAAGATAGTTAAGAAGATCAGGAAAATAGACTGCCATCACAATTTATATATATATATGTATAGCTATTTATTTATTTATTGAGATTTTTTTTTAGTTTTAGTTTACAGCATTCGGTTCTACATAACTTTGAGTTTCAGCGTCACAATTTATTTAAATCCCGTAAACATTAAATGCCTAATATGAGCAGGTCACTTATGCTCTTTCTAGGCAAAATGTTTAAATATCTGTTATTCCTACCCAGGTCCTCTCATAAATCCTTTATGAAGGGTCTCCTCAAAATTCTAGAGGGCTTCCTCTGGGAATGAAAAGATTTGGCAATATTAGGGCAGCAACTCAGCCTGCCCTTCTAGTAAGTATCCTTCACTGTTACTACATGAATGGCCCATCTCTTTTTCTGTTCATGTGTTGTTCTGTTGTTCAGTAAAATCTGACTTTTTGTGACCTCATGGATCATACTGTCTGTGGGGTTTTCTTGGCAAAGATGTGAGAATGGTTTGCTATCTCCTTCTCCAGTGGATTAACGCAAACAGAGGTTGTGAATTTCTCAGGGTCTGAGTGTCTGAGTAAGTGTCTGAGGTCAGATTTGAACCCAGGTCTTCCATATTAAAAGCCCAGTGCTTTGTCCATGGAACCACCTGGCTGTCTTTTCTGTTCATACATGATCATTGACTGTTTATGTTAATTTAAATATTTTTTGTTATGACCATAATGATCATTATTAAACAAGAACTTTTTAGTATGCAAAGACTAAGCTTGTATGGGAAATAATTTCTACAGATTAAAAATTGTTCTATTAACTTCATATTAAATTAATATTTTAACAGTAAATTTACCCTTTTCTTTGTATCAGATTTTGAACTTTTTTGCTTTGTTCTGTATATTTTTAAATTTTTTTTCTCTTTTCTTTCTTTCTTTTTTCATTCATTCATATCTTCCCAAACAGAAGTCCTCCATTGCAACAAATAAGAACAATTAAGCTTAACAATTCAACATATTTGTTCTCTGTTTCTGAAATGCAATTCTATGCCTCTAGGCTGTCATTTCTTTTGCAAGAGGTATGTCTCATCTCTCCTTATCAGTCATTGGAAGCCATGTTGGTCAATGTATAGGTCACAGTCCTAAAGGCTTTGATTTTAGTGTGATGATCATGGCAATTGTTCTCCTGGTTTTCCTATTATTGTTCTATATCAGTTTATATGAATCTTCCTAGATCTCTCTGATTTTGTCATATTGATCATTTCTTATGGTGCAATGACACCCTATTTACCATTTATAAGCCATGATTTGCTCCCCAATTGATGAACAACAATTTTACTTTCAATTCTCTGCTACAACATTAAGAGCTTCAATAAATATTTTTGTACTCTTTGGTCCTTTTCTTTTTTTAAATTTTATTTAATTTATTTATTATATTTAGTTTTCAGCATTGATTTTCACAAGAGTTTGAATTACAAATTTTCTCCCCATTTCTACCCTCCCTCCCACTCCAAGATGGCATATACTCTGGTTGCCCTGTTCCCCAGTCAGCCCTCCCTTCTGTCACCCCACTCCCCTCCCATCCCCTTTTCCCTTCCTTTCTCACAGGGCAAGATAAATTTCTATGCTCCATTGCCTGTGTATCTTATTTTCTAGTTGCATGCAAAAACTTTTTTTTTGTTTTGAACATCTGTTTTTAAAACTTTGAGGTCCAAATTCTCTCCCCTCTTCCCTTCCCACCCACCCTACCTAAGAAGTCAAGCAATTCAACATAGGCCACATGGGTATCATTATGTAAAACCCTTCCACAATACACATGTTGTGAAAGACTAACTATATTTTGCTCCTTCCTAACCTATCCCCCTTTATTCAATTTTCTCCCTTGACCCTGTCCCTTTTCAAAAGTCTTTGCTTTTGATTACCTCCTCCCCCATCTGCCCTCCCTTCTATCATCCCCCGCTTTTGTTTTTATCTTCTTCCTCCTTCTTTCCTGTGGGGTAAGATACCCAATCGAGTGTCAAATCAGGTCAGATCTGATGAGAGAAAGATTCACTCATTGTCCCTCACCTGCCTTCTCTTCCCTTCCTACAAAAGTGCTTTTTCTTCCCACTTTTATGTGAGATAATTTACCCCATTCTATCTCTCCCTTTCTCCCTCTCTCAATATATTCCTCTCTCATCCTTTAATTTGATTTTATTTCTTTTAGATATCATCCCTTCATCTTCAACTCACACTGTGCCCTCTCTCTCTCTCTCTCTCTCTCTCTCTCTCTCTCTCTCTCTATATATATATATATATATATATATATATATATATATACACACACACACATATGTATACATACATACATAAACACACACACACACACACACACACACACACACATATATATATATGCATATTCCCTTCAGCTGCCCTAATACTGAGGTCTCATGAATCATACACATCATCTTTCCACATAGGAATGCACACAAAACAGTTCAACTTTAGTAAGCCCCTTGCGATTTCTTTTTCTTGTTCTTTTTCTTGATTACCTTTTCATGCTTCTCTTGATTCTTGTGTCTGAAAGTCAAATTTTCTGTTCATCTCTGGTCTTTTCACTGAGAAAGCTTGAAAGTCCTCTATTTTATTGACAATCCATATTGTGCCTTGGAGCATGATACTCAGTTTTGCTGGGTGGGTGATTCTTGGTTATATTTTTTTTTCATATTGAATTAATTTATACACTAGTCAAGTTGTGGAGATAAATTATGACCAGTGGAATGAATTGTGAGAAAGAAGAAACAGAGCCAAAAAAACCCCACAAACAAAAGCAAAAGAGAAGAGAAAAAGGTGAGCATGAAGTGTGCCTCAATCTGCATTCAAACTTCATAGTTCCCTCTCTGGATGTAGACAGTATTCTCCATCGTGAGTCTATTGGAGTTGTTCTTGCACCTTGTGTTGCTGAGAAGAGCGAAGTCTGTCAGGGTTGGTCCTCACAGAATCCATATATCTGTGGTTGTGTACAATGTTCACCTGGCTCTGCTCCGCTCACTCAGCATTATGTTGTGTAGGTTTTGATTCTTGGTTTTAATACTAGCTCCACGGACCTCCGGAATATCATATTCCAAGCGCTTCCATCTCTTAATGTAGAAGCTGCTAGATCTTGGATTATCCTGATTGTGTTTCCACAATACTCAAATTGCTTCTTTCTGGCTACTTGCAATATTTTCTCCTTGATCTGGGAGCTCTGGAATTTGGTGACAATATTCCTAGGAGATTTCTTTTTGGGATCTATTTGAGGAGTTGATCTGTGGATTCTTTCAATTTCTATTTTGCCCTGTTTCTCTAGAATATCAGGGCAGTTCTACTTGATAATTTCTTGAAAGATGATATCTAGGTTCTTTTTTGGATCATGGCTTTCAGGTAGTCCAATAATTTTTAAATTGTCACTCCTGGACCTATTTTCCAAGTCAGTGGTTTTTCTAATAAGATATTTGACATTGTCTTCCAATTTTTCATTCCTTTGTTTCTGTTTTATAATATCTTGATTTCTCATCAAGTCACTAGCTTCCACTTGCTCCAATCTAATTTTGAAGGTAGTATTTTCTTCAGTGGTCTTTTGGACCTCCTTTTCCATTTGGCTAATTCTGCCTTTCAAGGCATTCTTCTCCTCATTGGCTCTTTGGAGCTCTTTTGCCATTTGAGGTAGCCTGTTTTTTAAGGTGTTGTTTTCTTCAGTGTATTTTTCAGCAATTTTGGGTCTCCTTTAGCAAGTCATTGACTTGTTTTTCATGGTTTTCTCTCATCGTTCTCATTTCTCTTCCCAATTTTTCCTCTACTTCTCTAACTTGCTTTTCCAAATCCTTTTTGAGCTCTTCCATGGCCTGAGACCAGTTCATGATTTTCTTGGAGGCTTTTGTTATAGGCCTTTTGACTTTGTTGACTTCTTCTGGCTGTATGTTTTGGTCTTCTTTGTCACCAAAGAAAGAATGCAAAGTCTGAGACTGAATCTGGGTGGGTTTTCACTGCCTGGCCATATTCCCAACCAACTAACTTGACCCTTGAGTTTTTCAATGGGGTATGACTGCTTGTAGACTAAAGAGTTCTATGTTCCAAGCTTGGAAGGATGCACCAGCTCTGCCACACCAGCACTCCTCCTTCCCCAAGAACCCCCAACCCAGACTGGACTAGCTGTGTTCCCAGCCAACTTACTTGACCCTTGATTTTTTCAGCAGGGTATGACTGCTTGTAAAGAGTACTATGTTCCAAGATTGAGGGGATGTGCTATTGATTCCAGAGCTATTATGGCCAGCTCTGCCACACCAGCACTCCTCCTTCCCCAAGATCCCCCAACCTGGACTGGACTCATATCTTCAGCAGGCTCTGCACTCCTACTCTGATCTGCCACTTAATTCCTCCCACCAGGTCGGCCTGGGGCCAGAAGCAACTGCAGCTGTAGTTCTGTAGCTGCCCCACCTCTGCTGCCCCCGGGGCGGTAGCTGAAAGGGGGAACTCCTTCCACTCTCACAGCTTTCCCCACTAACCTTCTCTGTTGTCTTTGGTGTTTGTGGGTTGAGAAGTCTGGTAACTGCTGCAGTTCACTGATTCCGGGTGCTAGGGCCTGCTCTGCCTGGCTTCTGGTCTGCTTGGTCTGCACTGCCCACACTGGGCTCTGCTCCGCTCCACTCTGCTCCCAGCTCCATGAGGGGTAGACCTCACCCAGAGACCATCCAGGCTGTCCTGGGCTGGATCCCTGCTTCCCTCTGCTCTTTTGTGGGTTCTGCAGTTCTAGAATTGGTTCAGAGCCATTTTTTATAGATTTTTGGAGGGACTCAGTGGGAAGCTCATGCTAGTCCCTGTTTTTCAGCCGCCATCTTGGCTCTGCCCCCCTGACTATAATACTTCAAGAGGAAAATGACAAATCAATGAAATAGAGGACTTTCAAGCATTTTTGATGAGAAAACCAGGTCTGAATAGAAAATTTGACTTTCAAATACAAGATTCAAGAAAATCATGAAAAGGTGAACAGGATAGAAAAATCCTTAGGGACTTATAAAAATTGAACTGTTTACATTCCTACATGTAAAGATCATGTATGTAACTCATAAGCTCTTTCTCAGTATTAGGGTAGTTGGAGGGAATATATATATATATATATATATATATATATATATATATATATAGAGAGAGAGAGAGAGAGAGAGAGAGAGAGAGAGAGAGAGAGAGAGAGAGGGCACAGGATGAGTTGAAAATGAAGGGATGATATCTAAAAAATAAAATTAAAGGGTGAGAGAGGAATGTACTGGGAGAAGGAGAAAGGGAGAGGTAGAAAGGAGTAAATTATCTCACCTAAAAGAAGCAAGAAAAAGCTTTTACAGTGGAGGGGAATAGGGGGAAGGTGAGAGAAAATGAGTGAACCTCACTCCCTTTAGATTTGGCTGAAGGAGGAATAACATACACCCTCAATTGGGTATGGAAATCTATCTTACCCTACATGAAAGTAGGGGGCGAAAGGGATAAGAGTGGGAGGAAACGATAGAAAAGAGGGCAAATGTTGGGGATAATCAGAAGCAAATAATTTTAAGGTGGAACAGGGTCAAAGGAGATAATGGAATAAATTAAGGATGAAAGATAGGATGGAGGGAAATATAGTTAGTCTTTCACAACATGATTATTATGAAAGTGTATTACATGAATACACATATATAACCTATATAAAATTGCTTTGCTTTCTCAATGAGGGTGGGTGAAGAGGGAGAAAGGGAGAGAATGTGGAACTCAAAATTTTAAAAATGAATATTATAAATTGTTTTTACATGTGACTCAGAAAGAAAATATACAGGCAATGGGGTACAGAAATTGATTTTGCCCTATAGGAAAATAGAAGGGAAGGGGATAAGAGAAGGGGGAGGTGATAGAAGGGAGGGCAGACTTGGGGGAAGGGTAATTACAATGCATGCTGTCTTGGGGTGGGGTGAGGGGAGAGATGGGGAGAAAATTTGAAACTCAAAATCTTGTGGAAGTGAATGTTGAAAACTAAAAACAAATTAATTAAAAAAGAAAAGAAAAGAAACGATGAGCAGGCAGATTTCAAAAAATCCTGGAAAGACTTAGATGAACTGATATTGAGTGAAGTGAGCAGATCCAGGAGAACACTGTACACAATAACAGCAACACTGTGTGATGATCAACAAGGACAGATTTAGCTCTTCTCAGGAATACAATGATTCAGGACAATTCCAAAAGACTCTGAGCAAAAAAGCTATCCACATCTAGAGAAAAAACTGTGGAGTCTGAAAGCTGATTGAAGCATACTATTTGCACTTTTTTGTTTGTTTTCTGTCTTGTGTGTGTGTGTCTTTCTCTTTTTGTTGTTTTTTCTTTCACAACATGACTAATGTGGAGATGTGCTTAAATGATTGCGCCTATGTGCAAATGTGCAAATGATTGCACCTATATCAGATTGTTTGCAGACTTGGGGGGAGGGGGCGCGGGATGGGAAGAAGGAAGGGTAAAACAATTTGGAACTCAAAATCTTACAAAAATGAATGTTGAAAATTATATTTCAGTTTAATTGGAAAACATTCTATTTGTCATATAAATACTATATACTAGAAAATATAGTATTAACAATAATGGCATATAATTTCATACTTTGTTTTGAAAATATATCTTTATGTAGCAATTTTATGAGTCTAAAGTTTATATGTAAGGCACATTCCCTACTCTCATGGAGTTTCTATTCCAGAGATATTTTTTCTCATTCTACATATTTTCTCTGTTAAGAAAATATAAAATTTACTAATTCTAAGTTCTTCTTTTATGGAAAATATAAAAGGACAGATTTTGAATTCTTTTTGTTTGTTTTGTAATAAGCTCAATACAACAAGACAAAAGCACCATAGAATAATGGCTAGAGAATCATCCTTGGAGCCAAGAAGACCTGGGTTCAAGTCCAGCCCACTGACATACACTAGCTGTGACTCTGGGTAACTTATTGCAGCACTTATCACAGTGCATGGTATATGTTGTTACTTAATAAATGCTTATTGATTGATTAACCTCTCAGAACACCAGGCAATTCTAATACTGTAAGTTGCAAGGACAATGCTGACTTGCGTTGGTATGGGGATTTTCCTCACCCATTAGTTTCCCATATGAATGAAATCACAGTTTCGGGCCCTACTCCTGTAAGCCCAATTTAATAAATTCAATACCTTGGATTAAAATGGCCCTGTTACATATTTTGGGGGCACGTGCATTTGAAAGCTTGAGTTCTTCGACAAACAGCAAGTTGTATGGCTATGGATTTTTAAGATCTTTGGGATGTTTAGAAATAAACTTTACATCTACCTTATACAATTCTTCATTTATTTTTTTCTAGAAGAAACTACTTTAAACATTTAATTTATTTTTGTAAACCAGGATAGTATCTTTTTTCCATGCTTTGTCAATATTTTTCTTACCTTCACATTGCCTATAGGTTTCTCTGTTCCCTTGCTGGTCTCCTATCTATTAATATGGATCAATTTCTCTTTAGATTATTCCTTTTTATCCCTATTTTATGCTTATCTCTCCATTCCAGTGTCTGATCACATTCAGTTCACTAGCATTATCTTTTGACCCTGATTACCCCCTCACAAATAATGGAGGACTCCGAGTCTACCATGGCAGTTCTAATGCAGGAATTGGATTGGTAATAGTATCTAGAAAGTTTGGAGACACAAGCCATATGAAAGACATAACCAGGGAGTGAAATATACTAATCGATAAATCCAATGAATATGAAAAGCACAATAATCTTATAGCATTCCTAGGTACTATTTATTTTCTTATACTGTGGAGAAGATGTCTGCAGGAAAAAGTGGCATAATCACTACAATAGTTAATGAAGTCTTGGTTTGTATTTTGGAATTTTCAAGCATTTTGCTTCACTCTGTCATAAAAAACAAGAATTTGTAGATTTTAAGTGATCTCATTAAAAAAAAATGACTCCTTTCCAATTAAGCATGCAAGAGAACAATTCAAGCAAATTAAGAGGACACAGACATCTCAACTCTTTAGTAACCATAATTATTTGGGCGTTAGACAAATGAACCACTGACTGTACTATTTATTCAGAGGGTAGAGTTAATTTTGGTCTACCCAGTAATTCTGAATATATAAATTTTCTAAATAGCTAAATACTTTAAGGCTACCCCTTAAAGCTTCACAAACTTAAAAAAATGTTCACTAGGGGTAGAAATATTCTCAAAAGCATATTATATTTTACAATATTAAGTATTTATCAATACTAAGCCTCTCAAATGTATAGTTTTGTCCTATACTCCTATAATACAAGGATAAAAAATGATTCCTTCTTCTTTAAGATTGTACTATAGATTCCTACATGGAAAGATGATTCATGAGACCTCAGTATTAGGGTAGTTGAAGGGAATATGCATATATATATGTTTATGTATATATATAAGTGAATGTATATGTATGTATGTATCTATGTGTATATGTATGCATGTGTATGTATGTATATATATGTGTGTGTTTTTGTATATATGTATACATATATATGTATATGTATATATATATATATGTAAAAGAGAGAGAGCAGACACAGGGTGAGTTGAAGATGAAGGGAAGATATCTAAAATAAATAAAATGAAATTAAGGGATGAGAGAGCAACATGCTGAGAGAGGGAGATAGGGAGAGATAGAATGGGGTGGATTATCTCGCATAAAGGTGGCAAGAGGAAGCAGGTGAGGGGGGAATGAGTGAACCTTGCTCTCATCAGATTTGGCCTGAGGAGGGAATACCATACATACTCAGTTGGGTATCTTACCCCACAGGAAAGAAGAGGGAGGAAGATAAAAAAAAATAAAAGGGGGGTGGATGAAGGAGGGGAGGGCAGATGGGGGTGGAGGTAATCAAAACAAACACTTTGGAAAGGGTACAGGGTCAAGGGAGAAAATTCAATAAAGCGGGATGGGTTGGGAAGGAGCAAAATGTAGTTAGCCTTTCACAACATGAGTACTGTGGAAGGGTTATACACGCGTGGCCTAGGTTGAAGTGCTCCACTTCTTAGGGAGGGTGGGTGGGAAGGGAAGAAGGGAGAGAATTTGGAACTCAAAGTTTTAAAAACAGATGTTCAAAAACAAACAAAAAAAAGTTTTTGCATGCAACTAAAAAATAAGATACACAGGCAATGGGGCGTAGAAATTTATCTCGCCCTACAAGAAAGGAAGGGAAAAGGGGATGAGAGGGGAGGGGGATGATACAGAGGAGGGCTGACTGGGGAACAGGGCAACCAGAATCTATGCCATCTTGGAGTGGGGGGGAGGGTAGAAATGGGGAGAAAATTTGTAATTCAAACTGTTGTGAAAATCAATGCTGAAAACCAAATATGTTAAATAAATAAATTTAAATTAAAAAAAAAAAGATTGTACTATAGGGATGATACACATATCTGTAGACAAATAACTACATTGCAAATTAGAATGCAGTAAGTATAGCAGAAGTCAAATAGGAAAATTGGTGACAGACCGATTATTTTTACCCAGGAGAAATCACAGTTTCCTGCCTTTAGTGAATGACTGTGGTTAGGGCCCGATTAGTGCAAATAATGAATCCTGTGAAGCAGCCTTCTTTATTTGAATTCCCACTATTCAAAGTTATAATTATGCAAATATGGTCATTGGTCTTAGCTCAATGGAAACATGCAGTAAGAAACTGAATGTGATGACTTCATGGGATTCATTATCTGTACTAATACGGACATAGATGTATCCTAAATAGAAGTGGACCTTTCATTAATAACCAAGGGTCATAATTTTGAACATATTATGACTGTACTCTAACAATGATAATACAATGATAATTGTAAGGCCTACAGTGGTGTGTTGTTTTGTTTGATGCTACACAAAATGGCCTAAGGCTATAATAGTTTTTTCCTCTCTGCTGCCTTGATGTCAAAAATCACATCTTGCTGTTAATCAACAGCGAGAAAACTTGGAGACAAAATCTTTACTACTCCTTCTTCCCTTTAAAATTCTCTGCTTTCAATACGTTCTAGGTTTAGAAAGCAGACTCTTAGAATTATATCTAAAATGTGTGAATAAACTATCAATCAGGCCTGAAATATTTTCCTTTTAATAAATGTATGAATATTAGTACATGGAATATACAACTACTTCAATCCTCTTTCTATATTGAAAAAAAATCTTATTAAGGTTACAAAATTTAAAAATATTCTGAAGCTAAGTATTTTTGTTTGCTTCATGGTTCTTATTCATCCTCCAAATAGATAACAGCTGAGTGCTGAGCAGTGTGTATTATATCTGTCTATATTATTTCCTTTATATCTTCTAAAATTTTCAATAAAGATGCATTCTTTAATAAACTGCCTATTTTTAAAGGCTCAGGAGTAGTATAATGGATTTGGTGTTATGGGACGTGGATTCATATGTTGATTGTGTCATTTTCTGTCTGTGTGATCTTCAGCAAATCACTTACCTTGCTGTTGCCTCAGTTTCCTCATTGGTAAAAGGAGGATTATTTATTAGATGACCTCTGAGATGCCTTCCATGTTAGAATTATAAGACTATGGACTTCTCTAATGCACCTTCCAACTCCATGACTATTTACATTTTATATTACTTGGAGAGTTTTACTTTCTGATTTCTTTTCAGATAGTAGGCTCCAGATTTTGTTTTATCTTGGAAATACTTGTTCACAGAATGGTTCTGAATGGGAATGGAGTCTAAATAATTTTTGTTCTATGGCATTCTAGTTCCTAAAGTCATTCTGATTTGTTCCACACTCAAAACAGAGCCCTTGGCACCTCAGCATGGGAAGCTGCTTCCAAGATTCTATTTGCTTCCATCATGTCCATAGAAGTAACGCTCAATCATTTTCCCCCTCAATTTTAGAAACTTCTGATAGGCAAATCTTTTTAGGATTGAAAGATTAAAAAATGCTTTCTAGTTTGGAAATTCTGACGTAATTGTCCAAACAACTGAAACATCAATGTGAATTTCACTGTAGTGAGTGCGTATGTATGTAAATGCTTTATTCACAGTATCAGGAAAGTTATATTGAACTTTAATGGAAAACAGTTGAAATTCATAATAAGTCTGATGATAGTAAAATATATGGGATACGGATGTTACCGGGAATTTCCAGGTGAGCAAACTTATTCTGCCAGTGCAGGTTGGCATCTTCTTTGAAAATGATAGTGTTGTAGAGATTTGTCCAAGGCACTGAGAGTTTAAATAACTTGGCAGGTATCCAAAAGCCAATATGTGATAGAGTCAGGCAACAAAGCCAGGTTCTCCTGGCTTCAAGACTGATATTGTATTCATTATGCCTTACTGCCTTGTAATGGTAAAATATACTACTACTTAATCCTTACTATCAACTGTATTCAAATAATCTGACTCAGTCTTTCTAAAAATCTTGCAAATCATTTGCAAAGGTACTTTTTAAAAATACTAAGCATCACAAATCTGATGTATTGTATAGAATTTGGCAATAATGATTTCACACAAGACAAAACAGGTAGTACATAATATTAACTGTTTAAATATTACCAAAATACCCAGTATTCTCTATGGCTAGGAAAATTATTTGAAAATGTACTTTTAAAAATTCATATTTAGGAACATGATGCATACAAGAATCCATATTTGCCAATATCTCTATGAATATAGATGTATCTAAGAGGAATATCAGTAATTGGAAAAAAAGTTCATTGCAAAAAACATCATTCACGTGCATTTATTGAACACTTGTAAGTACGAGGTAATATAGAAGTCATTGAGGGTACAAAAGCTTATCTCTGACCTTAAGAAATACACAGCCTATTTAGAGAAACAGCATACACACAGAGAGATCAAAACTATTACAAGGGAACAGATGCTGAGTGCCTCAATAAGAGCAGACAGTCCAATAGGAGTTAAGAGAAGAGACAATATCAAACAGGAATAGCAAGAGGTAGCTTCACAAAAGAATGAAGAACTCAGGACTTTCAAGATTGGCAAAATTTAAGTGAGTGGAAAGAAATTGGGAAGCTGTGGAGAAAAGAATGAGAAAAAGAATGGAGGTACAATGCCCAAGCCAGTATTTCATTTAAAAGAGCAGATTGGACCCAAGCCACACCTCTTTTTCTTGCCTTCCCACAAGTTTTCCATAGAGACCCACCAGGTGTGCTTAGACATCTTGCTGTAGACCTCTTGATACTATGTGATGTCTGATGGAGCATAGGGACTAACTCTCCCCCATCAAGTATCCCTCAAGCTCGCTATATCATCAATCCACATCCTTTTTGGGGAGTCACACATCCCTCTGATGAAATCCTTTACATCAATCACTTCCCCCATGCAGTTCTTCTTGGCAGTAAGCTACAGTTTACTCATATCTACGGTGTCTCTCAAATCACCTTCAAATGACCTACAACTTTAATTCTTTGAACTCTGTGGTTTCTCTAACTTGAAATCATTTAGCACTATGCTGTCCAAAATATGTCCCAGAGGGCGGCGGGCGGCCCGCAGTGCAATTTTAGGCGGCCTGCCTGAGGGTTTTAATTTTCAAGAGCGAAAAAATAAAATAATAATTTGCATGGAATTCATATTAGATTTTTTAATTCTATCTCTAACAAATAATCTCATTGATGTTAATTTTCTTTGCTGTTTTTAAGCAGTATTACGGACGGAACATATCGCATGGAATTTTCAGTCAATCTGTGGGATGCTTTCCAGCTGTATGACACAGACTAGGCAGTACACAGCTATGTTTATACTGTTGTGTTGTCACTTGGTTGTTTTTTGTTTACTTTTGTGCTTCTTGCCTTTGCCTGTCTTATTGATGATACCCGTTCCCCCACTTTCTATTACTGTACTATATTTTTTGTTCTGGGTGAGGCCCTGGAATAATTATTTTATTTTAATGTGGCCCTAAGATAACCTAAGGTTGGACAGCCCTGATCTCACATTACTAAAAGTCAAGTCACTGAGCATTCAGTAGTTTCTATTAGTCAGGCATTGTGATAAGTACTGAAATGAGAATATTTATGTTAAAAGTTAGATAAGCCTTTATTTCAGGGAGAAGTCTGGGGTTTAAAAAAAAGTGCACAATTTCCCAAAGATAATTTAACCCTCTTTTCCCTCCAGTTTGATTCTCAGCCAAGTTAATCATTCACTCTTAGTCCATCATTTTATACACACACATATGTATATATATGTATACACACATGTATATTTATGTATAAACACATATGTCTATAGATATTCACTGTGCATGTGTACACGCATATGTATATAAACGTATATATATGTATGTACATGCGTACATATGTGATCCAGCTGTATTAACTACTCATTCAACTTCACATAACTCTCAATGATAAAAATTTTTCTTCCACTTGATTTCTCTTCTATGGATAGTCAGATTAAATCCTCTGAGTCATTGCAAATCTGAGGAAGGTTGCTGAAGAATGTCTCAAAGCTTGATTCAATCAGCAAAATGTCAGCCACAAACAGGAACACCTGGAGGAATGCACTATCTATAGGTAATTCTTCTTCAAATTGTACTCTGTGTTGGATAACCTCAGTGAAAAAGGGCAAACTGTTTTGGTGAGCTATCATTTACACATTTTTTCCTCATGTAATACGAATAATTATAGACAGTGATCAACTTTTATGTTTTTGAAAGAAAGTTATATTATCTCAACAAATATATTAGATATATTATGTCAGAATATAGTCATTAAAGTGTCACTTTACCAGTTTAAAATCATGTGTGTATGTGTGTGTGTGTGTGTGTGTGTGTGTGTGTGTGTGTGTGTTTTCTGGTTTTCTTCTCTTTCTCCCTTTCTTCTCTCTTTTTTCACATTTTCCCTTCCTTCTTCCTTCCTTCTTTCATTCCTTCTTTCCTTCATTCCTACCTTCCTAACTTCCTTCCTTCCTTCCGTTAATGAGGTCCACAATTTTTCCAGGTATTTAGTATCTTACCCTTTTGACTATTTTGAGAATAAATGACTCAAATCCCTGAAAATCATATCACCTCCCACAAACATTTCTTCTATGAATACTTATTCTGGTAGAGCTGTTCTTTCTGTATTTGTTTACTTTTATGCCATTTCTGTTTCCTTCTGTAACACCTCAGTGCTTCCATTTTTATTAATGGAAAAAAATTGTCTTATAACAGATCTTTTCCATTTTTCATTTGTTTAATGTCCTGCTTCCAATTTCTTTCTTAGATGCTCTCAGGTACTTTGACTGAATTGGGTTTCTTGCCAAAACTTTCGGTAAATGTGTTTGTCTTTCCACTGCTTCAACATAAGATTTTTACAAGTGAATTGGTACTCTAAACTGGTATTACCTTTTTCTTCCATCTGTCTTTAATAGTCAAGAAGATAAAATGTTTGCTGCGTGAGTTGCTTTCTAGGATTTGCTGTTATTGTTGAATTACAACAGTTTAATTTCTTTAGAAAATAGTAATAATCTATATCACTGTTACAGTAATTAGGGTGGGACTTTTTTATGTTTTCTCCTTTGGAATGCTGAGATAATTTGATGAGTTTTGCCTTTCAAATATAATGGCAAGCAAAATGGACTTTTTGTTGTCTTTTTTTGGAGTGCTTCTCAGCACTAAGGAATCTTTGATTGAACCAGGAGTCTTTGATGACCTGCTTACATCAAGGGAAGGCCTAGTTCCGCCCTCTGACCCTGAGCAAGCATTTAAGTCACAAGAAGACTTAAGTCATGTGGGTTTAGTTGTATGGTTGTGATGCCCTTTGATCCTGAAGAACTGTATATAAACTTAAAGGTTAACATTTTTCTTTGGGGGCACACTCGTTGGAAGAGTGTTGGTGATGCAACTCTGGGTAGCCAAAGGAGCCCCACCCCAACCCAGTTTTGAAAACCTACATGTTGGATGGACAGCTAGAAGCCTGTCTACTTGTTTGTGTTATTTGCTCTGTTTACATTTTTTCTGTGTTTATAATTTCTGTTTGTGTTTGCTCAGAAGTTCAGGATGCTGACTTTTCCCCCTGAACTAAATGAAGGATATATGTATGTTTAATTAAAGCAAAATTGTTAACCCCTTAAAGTTGTTTTCCTTAGAAAAACAGATCAAAAGAACCTGTGCTAGTAGCCCTCCTGTGTGCTGGTGTTACTGGCCTCGTACCTCCACAGCAGCTCCTAGCAATATTGTTGTTACAATCACTGCATATTTTATTAATATTCTTTTTTCCAGGATCATTAGCTGTTTTTAATAGTTGTATTTGTACTTTCCTCACTTATTTGTTAAATATTTTCCTTTCTTATTTCTCTAATTTGGTATTTATTTTGTTTTTTTCCTCTCTCAACTGAGTTTTTTAAATACACAATGACAACTATTTTGAAAATGATTGTCACTTTTTTAACTAGTCTTTCTCTGTCCATTAATACAGAGTCAATGTCGTTTTCAATGATGTTTCTTGGTGCTTTCCATCTTTTCATTCTCTTGAAAAAAGTCTTTATGATATACAGGAGCAGGGATTCTGCATACTATATAATCTTTTAGCTTCTCCTATTTGTTACCTTTGAACCATGTTTCAATACTTCCCGATGAACAAGTTTGCATTGAAGTAATCAACTATTAACTATTGTATTAACTTAGACTGGAAGTTCTTACTGATTTCATTGTAGAATTATTCTATGTCCTCTTGATCTGAAATAGATGTTGGAAAATAGGCTAAATTTACCTTTATGGTGCCATTTTTTTTCAAATAATTATCATGGTGATTATGAGATAACCATGTTAGTCACCCATAGACTGGAAAAGCCCTCTTCTCCACACAAGCTTCTAAATGGATGTCTGGAACTAGACAATGAAACTAGAAGCATGTTAAATAAGGGTAGGGACTTGTCCAACCAACATAAATAACAAGTTCGAGATCATCATATAGTGAATGTCAGAGCTGGAGATTAAACCCATACTTCAGAATCACAAGTCCTTTTTCAGTTGTTTCTTTAACTTCTTTTATCACCTACCCTGTGCCCATGTATAAGTTCATATCATTTTCAAAAGTAAAGGAAAAAGAATGTGCTATTCACAACTTAGGCTAAGAGAAAATTGTTACCTAAAAAAAGGATAGAGGTGATCATAAAAAAATCATAAAAGATAAATAGACAAATTTGATCATATAATATTGAAAAGTTTTTGCCTAAACAAATTAAATATAATTAGGATGGTAAAGGAAATAATGAATTGGGAAAATATAAGTTAATTTATTTACTAAAGCTCTAATATCCATGACCTATAAAGAAATGATAAAAATACATATGAGAATAAGACATTATCACCACCACCACCATTTGGTTAAACTGAAAATAACCAAAAATATCTTTGTTCTTCAGTGTCACCTGAATTATAAAGAATTCTTAGGAACTATTAGTGATTATGTTAAATTTAGATTTAGGCTTTCTTCAAGTCCCAGCTAAACTTCATCCTCCCCAGTCTCCCAGGGTCATGACCTGGAAGTCTTCCTTGACTCCTCAATGTCTCTTACCCTCTATACCTGTTGTCATAAACTATGGATTCTGGTACAACTTGGATTGCATACGATTTATCACTGTTTCCTATATGTCAGACATATTCCATTTGGCACCCTCTGAATATTATTCTTTTATGTGTCCTATATTTCTCCTTGCTGCTCTAGATTTTCAATCATTATTCACTGACCATCTGTCACTGCTTCCTTGTATGACACTACTGCTTCCTTTCTTGTTTGCTCTTCATATTTTGGGGAGTGAGAGAGGGATCTAAGCACACATTTCTCTATGACTGCCACTAGTCAATAATTGAGAGTAACCTCAAATGCTTTCACAGATTTGTTACATTCTAAATGTGACAAATTTTCCGCTGGGTTTTTCTTGTCTTTTTGATTTGTGATGCAGGGGAGAGAAGATTGAGCAACTCTTTGCACTGCACTTGGACATAAAGATTACTTGTCTGCCACCTAACTCCTTCCCTCCACATATAAACCTTAAGCACTCAGGCTGATATTATCAGATTTTTTTGGAAATAGTTTTTAGTTTAATCACAAGGCTCCTGCCATACACCACTGCCGTTTTTTCTGTTATACCCCACTAATTCTTCAAGTCAGGCTCTTTACCCTTTTGATATATTTAAACCTTTATGTTTCCATAATCTACCTTGCCACTGTCTCTATTCTTCAGACTCTAAAATATTTAACCCCTTACCTTACGTTGGTAATTGAGACAATATACAAGATAATGTCAAAACTAGTACCCCATACCCCTCAGCCTGACCTGCCTCACATTACTACCGCCCCCACCATTCATACACACACACACACACACACACACACACACACACACACTCACACACACAGACACAGACACACACACACTTTCCTGAATCAAAGTACTATAGTGATGCAATCAGAAAAGAACTGAATTTAGATTCAGATAGGCTGGGTTTAAATTCTAGCTCTACTATTGATTACTTGTGTGACCCTGAACAAGCTGTTTTACACCTCTGGGTCTCTAGCTTTTTCATCTATAAAATTAGGGGGTTGGACTGCTTGAACTCTAAAGTCCTTGCAAGCTCTAGCTCTTATGATCTTATTGTAAAGTTAGATTCTTTTGAATCACAAATCAGCAGAGTGTAAAATAAATCCTGGTGTAGAAGTTAGAAATGATTAAAGACTAGATGGCCTCTGAGGTCCCTTCTGGCTCTCTATGATCCTATTACATAGATAGCTGGAGATGAAGAGTGGCTTTTTTCAAGTCCCAGCTAAACTTCTTCCTCCCCAGTCTCTCAGGTTCACAACCTAGGAGTCTTCCTAGACTCCCCAATATCTCTCACTCTCCATACCCAAGCTGTTGCCAAGACCTTTTAATTTCGGTTTTGCAAATTTTCTCCTATATGCATCTTTTTCTCTTCTGACATTGCCACCACTCATCACGTCACATCTGAATTAATGCCAAAGCCCACTGATCATTCTGCATGCATTAATTCTCTCCCTACTTCAATCCCTACTCCATTTATAGTTAAGGTGTTTTTTTTTCCTAAAGCACCGGTATAATCATGTCAATCCCTCCCCCCACTCAATAAACTCCAGTGACTTTTTATTGCCTCCAAGATCAAACGCAAAATGCTGTTTAGCATTCAAACCCCTTCATAACTTAGTTCCCTTCCTGCTTTTCAGTCTTCTTACACCTTACTCCCCAACATGAACCCTTTGATCCAGTAACACTGGCCTCTCTGCTGTTCCACAAAAAAAGACTCTGTCATCTCTCAACTCTGGGCATTTTCTCTAGCTTTTCCCCAATGCCTGGAAAACTCTCCTTCCTCTGCTCTGACTACTAACCTGCCTGGTTTCCTGCAAGTCCCAATTAAAATCTCACCTTCTACAGAAAACTTTCACCAATTCCTCTTAAATTTTAGTGCCTTCCTCCTTTTCATTATTTCCTAGTTATCCTGAATATATTTGTTTTTAGGTTATTTCAACCATTACATTGCAAGCCCCCTTAGGGCAAGGACTGTCTTGTGTCTTTTTTTATACCCTGTTTGCACTTAGCAAAATGCCCAGGACAAAATAGGCACTTAATAATACTGATTTATTGATTCCACTTTCTACAATAATTCTAAATCTCAATCTTGGTACCTTTTTCTGTTAAATATTACCTATTTACCCTGTATATAGCATATTTTATGTTGTTTTCCTATACATGTATGCATGTATGTATGTACATACATATCACTATATCTAGATAAATCCACACACACATACACATGCCACAAATGGAAAAGCATATAAATACATGAAAAAGGTCATTAATTTACAGAGAGAAACAGAATACAAAATTATAACAGTTGGCACTCTCAATGTGCTCCTTTCAAATCTAGATAAATTTAACAAAAAGATAAAAAAATGTTAACTCTAATAGAATTTCAGAAAAGTTAGATACATTAGTTACTTGAAGATTACTGAAAAGAAACAGAAAGAAATATGAATTTAATGATGCTATATATGGAAATATTGGCCATGTGGTAGGGCACAAAAATCTCTTAAATTAATGGAGAAAATCAGAAATAGTAACCACATAATTTTATGATAATAATATCAAAAAGTATAATTACAAAAAAGATCTTTCAACAAAGAATTAAACTTAAATGGAAACCAAAAATTTAATACAAAAGAAATGGTGCATCAAGAAGTCACTGGAACAACAGATAATGACATAAAAGAAAATGAGAAAAGTAAAATGTACCACAACTTTCTGGATGAAGCCAATGCAATCCTTATGGGAAAACCTATATAACTAAATACTTTTATCAACAAAAGGAGAAAAAAAATAGATCAATGAACCAAATAGCAACAAAAAAGTGGTAAAAAGTAAAGCAAAATTAGGTAAAACAAGTTCTGATATTAAAAAAGAGAAAAATAAAATCAAAACAAAAAATCTCTAATAAATTAACATATACAGCTATAAAATGTTTTTAAGACAATATGATGTTGGCTCATTTGATAAAAGGAGAAAATGAAGTTGCCAATATAAAGAAAGTAAGAGAATTCAAAACAGAAGAAATTAATAATTTTATATTGTCCAATTATATTCCAGAAAACGGATAACTGAAGTGAATGCATATTTGCAAATTATTGCCCAAATCTTGCTCAAGTTAACTGAACTAGAATTAAAAAATACAACCTCAGGAAAAGATATTCACTAACTCAAAATGGAAATCCTTAGTAGGGAATAAAATCATATTCTATTATAAAATCAGAATATGATAAATTGCAATATTACATATATAAGTAATAAGAAAAAAATAAATTTCTAACAATTTTCTTTTGCTTAAAAAATGTGGTCTTGATGCCCAAGTTGGTTGGGGCTAGGTTTTTAGTAATGTTTTGCACAAGCCCCAACCAATGTACTTTCCACTAATAACATTCAGCAATCTCACTTATCTTTTAGCAGGTATTTACTGTGGTGTTAGAGTAAGAAGAGATGGAACAAAATATCCTCTCCACCCTGGGATGGTGGAGGGGAGAGCTTTGGCAAATTATTTTTTTTCACTTATTAAGAACATTTTTTATTTTAAATTTAAATAGTAAGACTTAAATACACAATGAGAAAAAGAAACATATTGTAAACTTAAATGTTGAAACTAATACAAAATAAGAGAAGAAAAAAAGCATCGCCGTGTATATAGTAGAACATAAGAGGGGATTCAAAATATACAGCAATAAATTTCCATTTCAAGAAAGCCTATATAATAAATTCTACGCATTGTGTTCAGAACTTTCCATCCTTTCTTCCTTGTAAATTTTATTTTTTTCTCTGCTGTGTACTTCTTACTTTGTTCCCTTTTCCCCCTTCCCCATAGAAAGAAGGCTACAATTAAGCATGGATATATTTATACACACATACTCATGCACACACATACATACATATATATATATATATGTATGTATATATACACAGAAATATATAAACATAAATATATATATATACATTTATATATATTATATGTATATACCCATGTGTGCATACATACACACACACATATGTATAGGTGTGTGTGTATATATACACACATATATATCACATATACATATATACCTACATACATACTTACATATACCTAGATATACTTAGTTATCTATAATCTTATTCATACATAGACATACACATTCATGTGCATCTATGTAAGACTGTCCTATACTTATTTGTCCTTTATTTCTCTGAGAATGGGTAAAATCTTCTTTTATAAATCTGAGTCTTTCTATATTTTTCCAAGTCTACCAACTCATCATTTCCTATACCACAACAATATTTCAGTCTTGTACTGTCTAGTTATTTTAGATAGTTCAAAAGAACATTGATGAATATGGCTGACATATAGTAGTTTCCCTATTTTTTTCTTTTGATTAAATCTATTTTAGCTTTAACTTTGTCTGAAATCATGATTAGCACCCCTGTTCTTTTTCCCCTAACTAATTCTACTTCTGATCTTTATTTTATGTATTGTGCATATTTCTTATTTCCTATCCTTCCTGACTTCTCTACTTTATTTCTACCTCCTACCTCACACCCCTATTGCTTAACCTATACCCCCATCTTTCCCTAGTTATCCCATTCCCATTAATCTAAACATCTTTCTATAGTCCCCATTATCCATACCATCACTCTCTCCTCTAAAAATCTTTATCATCTCCCCCATCCCTATCCTCTAAGCCCTTTATTTCTTTCTAAATTTAGAAGACTTTATACCTTTCTAGATATGTTTGTATTGTTCCCTCTTAAACCCATTCCCAATGAAAGTAACATTCCAGAAGTACCAGCCCTCTTCCCCATCTAATTCCTGTGACATTTCTGTCTCTCACACCTCATTTTTTATAAAATAATTATTCTTCATTAAAAAATAATTACTTTTTAAAGCCTGTTTCTACATTATTTTACTTTTTAAAATCACATCATATTCAGGTCTACCCTAATCTTTCTTACAAACTACCCAATTACTGATTGTTATCTGAGACATACATTTTACACATTCTCTCATATAAGAGGTAAATAGTCTGTCCTTAGTGAGTGCCTTGTGATTAGTCTTTGAAATATACCTTGTATTTCTCTTGGCTCCTCTATGTCAAATCTTCTATTAAGTTCAGGGCTTTTTTTAAAAAACAAAATCCTAACAGTCTGACAGTTCATTAAATGTCCATTTTTATTTCATTCAGGATTATGCTTAACTTTGCTAGGTATGATATTTTTGGCTGCAATCCCAGTCCTTTTGCTCTTCATATATGGGGTTCCAAGGCCTATGGTCTTTTGGTGTCACTACTACACAGTCTTCTGTGATTCTAATTGTGGTGCGGCAATATTTAAATTGTTTTTTTTTTCTTGTTGCTCTTAATAGTTTATCCTTCAGCTGGGGATTTTGAAATTTGACTATTATATTCCTTATACGTTTTCCTTGTAGGATCCCTTTCAGGTGGTGATCTGTGAATTTTTTTTCTATTTCTGCTTTCCCCTCTTGTTCTAATGATTCAGGACAATTATCTACAATTGTTTCTTGCATTACTGTACCAAGATATTTTTTATCATAGCTTTCAGGTAATCTGATAATTCTTTTGTTTTATTTTATGTTTTGTTTTGTCTTCTTGATGTGTTCTCCAGATCCATTGTTTTTTTTTCCTTATGAGATGTTTCACATTCTCTTCCATTTGTTCATTCTTTATATTTGGTTTTATTATTTCTCAGTCTCATAGCTCTGCTGGCTTCCCCTTGCCCAATTCTGATTTTCAAGGAGTCGTTTTCTTATCCTTAATATTTTGGAGCTCCTTTTCTAATTGATTGACTTTCTTTTCATAATTTTCTTGTTTTTCTTGGATTGTTCTTTTTTATGTTTTCCTCAATATCTCTCATTTAATTTTTAAAGTACCTTTAGCAAATTCTTTAAAAATAATATGAACAGGTCCATGAGAAGAATTTGCTAAAAATTGGAGTATACACATAGTGAGACACACATATATTACACATGTGTGACAAATTAATGACTCCAATTCTTGTTATTTTATGGCATAGAAGTCCTTGAATCAATAGTCAGAATTCTCATATTATGCAAGAGGTCATTTTCCTTAAACTGCCTCCTTTCTTGGTTGACTGTATTCCAGCATCTATTCATACTCAGTATGTTGTTCTGATTCTATTATTTCCTGATCCAGTCTCTTTGGTAATATGGTTAATGGGGGTGGGGAGAAGGAAAGTGGGAGAAAGCTATAGAAGAAGCTCATCTCTCCCCACCACTCGCAAGTAAAAATCCCCCACAGAAACCTTTCTTCAACTCATGAACCATAATTCTAAACCTTCATTCTTGCAGTCCTCCACTGTTATGGAGATCCACTTATAAACTGGCTCACAGGTGAATTTTATTGATTTAAAATACCTAGAGACATGGTGTTTCAACAATCCGACTAGCAGCTGTTGTGGGGGGTGAAAGACCAACACAAGCCCAACAACAAGAACGCTGCCAGCACAATGCAAAAGCCCAAGTTCTTTTGATCTGCTTTACTAAGGAAAGCAACGTTAAGGGGTTAACAAGTTTATTTTAATCCAGCATACAAATATCACTCAGGGGAAAAAGCCAGCACCCTGAACTTCAGTGCAAAATACAAACAAAGTACAAACATCGACAGACAGACGTTGTCTAATTCAAATCCCAATACATAGTTACCAGAGTTTAACAAAGTCCCAACATCCGGGTTTACGAGCTAGATGGCTCTTAGCTACAGCTGCCTGGAGTCTCTGCATCAGCGCGTACCAACAAGAGTGAGAGCCCTGTGCAAATAGCTCTGTCTTCTCTTCTTATACCATTTCAAATGTCATCAAATGTCATCTGAATGACCAGAACTTAGGCTCCTATGATTGGCTCTTGAGTTAGCACCTCCCTTTAGTACCCTAGGAGCTTCGCACCCACATAGGCTTAGCACCTAATAGGGGTTTGGGCCTGGGGCTTAGCACCTAGTGAGACTCAATGAAATACACTGAATTAATCAAAGGAAACAAAAGCCAAACTCTTCAAGGGCACTTGGTTGAACTGAGTGCCAAAAGCCCATTTTGCTTACCAACACACATGGTTAGATTGTTTGGTTGGTCAATTCTACAATTTTCTTTTTCTTTCTTTTCTGGAAGTGGAATGAAAGCTAGAGGGAGGAGATATTTGGGATATTGCCAATCCCTTTTTTCCAAAATCCCTCCTAGCAAAGTATAGCAGGTTCACTCATGATGGGGTGGTCAATGATGCTGTAGCTATTGTGAGTGAAGCAAGTTAAAAGGTCAAATTTTCAAAGCAGGCCATCCTGACCTAGAGCTGGAGATAACTCTCATCTTTTGCGTGAGTGCTGTTTGCAGTCATTATAAATGTAGTCTGCTGTGGGCACAGCAGAACTAAGAGTAGATGATTTGCCTAGAAACTTTACAGCCCTATTAGTGGCTGCTCCCCCCACCCCTTTCTTCTGTAGAATGAGACCTGATTGTTGTGGGAGGTTAATGAGCCATTTATGTGTACACACAATATCATGCATACAGATGATTCCAGTGTAGCTCTCTGTTGTGGCAGATGCTTTCAAATAGTTTAAGTGCTGTACTTTAAGTAGTAATCCCTAATCATGCAATGAAAGGACGTAGATCTCATTTTGGGAATATTGTGCATGTTCTTGAACAATTCCAAGGACCATTCTGGTATTTTCAGACATCTGCCTATGTTGCCGTCAGAGGGCAGGTACCAGGAAGCATGAGTTGTTTTCAAAGCACCAACTTATATTTAAGACCGTTGTCACTAGTTGGATTAAATAAGAAGGAAGGAAGGAAGGAAGGAAGGAAGGAAGGAAGGAAGGAAAGAAGGAAATACGTATTTAAGTGCCTACTATGTTCCAGGCACTATATGAAGAATCTCATTTTATCCTCACAGATGGGTGCTATTATTATCCCCGTTTTGCAGTTGAGGAAATTGAGGAAGACAGAGGTTGTGACTAGTAAACATCACACAGCAAATCAGTGTCTATGGCCAGATTTTTAACTTAGGTCTTTCTGACTGCAGGTCTAGTGCTCTCTCCACTGTACCACTCATCTTCTTACAATCAAAATGGTCTCATATACCTCTACTCTTGCTGACAGAACTTAGATTTTGCAATGTTTTGTTTTAGACATACTAGAATCTAAGGTATCTGACACGAGAAATCATTTGCTCACTTGGCTTTTTGCATTCATGATGTCAGAGATCTGGGTATATCTTACAAATATGCTGTATTGGCAACCAAAAATGGGCTCCTTAGCACTTAGTCAACAAGTGCCCTTGACTAGTTTGGCTTTTTCCCCTGAACTGAATGCTGTTTGTATGTTGGACTGGAGTAAGCTTGTCGGCCCCTTCACCTTGCTTCCCTTGCTTAAGCTGATGGAAAGAACCTGTGCTTTCCCAGTCAACCCCTTCACCTTGCTTAAGCAGATTGAAAGAACCTGTGCTTTCCCCGGCGTACCTTACACCCCCGCAGAAGCTGGATGGTTAAAAGCAGCTCCCGTTGGAGCCAGAGGCTGCTACTGCTACAGCCACAGCCACAGCCACAGCCGCAGCCACAGCTGAAGCAGGAGCTGCCAGTAGCAGAGCTGACCTACGGGAGGAAGCTGAACAAAGACTTCAGGCCAGTGGGTAATCTTTTTACCATAGAGGGGGAAGCATGATTTTGCTTTATGCAATCATGCTTCTCTGTAGCCTCCTGGTTACTCTTTCAAGGCGTACTTATTGGGCCTGGAAGCTTTTGATCAATATATCAAAATGGGGTTGCTGGTTCATGGGTTGGTTACTGTGGAGCCTAAATATATGTTTTGATTCTTCTGCCTTCTACTTTGAGAGTTTCTTATATCCGGCGGTTCCGAACCTTCCAGACATGTTTATGATCCTCTTTGAGATTATAAACTCTGCCCTCCTAATACATTTGGCGACCAGGATGGGATTCAAACCCACGTGTGCAAAGCACAATGGGCAGCTAAGTGGCAAAGTGAGTAGAGCACTGGCCCTGGAGTCAGGAGGACCTGAGTTCAAATCCGGCCTCAGATACTTGACACATGTACTAGCTGTGTGACATTGAGCAAGTCACTTAACTCTTTTCCAAATGTATTCCTAGTCCTTTGTTACCACAAAAAGTGTTATTATGAATATGGACCTCTGTGCTGGCTTTCTCTCCATACCTGGAATGCACTCCCTCCTTTCACTGTCCTTTTTTTCTCATAACATCCCTCTTCTTCCATTAAGATGTGACTCAGGCATCATCTACATTTTTAGTTACATATTCAGTTCATTGATCCTTTCTTCCCCTTATTTTGTTATTATGTTTTCAGAGATGTATCCTTCCCTTGAGAACTTTGAGCTGCATCCTCCATATTTTGTGAAATTCCCTCTTTGTTATTGCTCCTTTCACATAGTTGTTAAATATTTTAAGATTTGTTCTCTGACTCACTCCTTTAGAATATCATTGAAAGTATTCTCCATTTAAATCTAAATATTTTGCTTCTATATCCTATATTGATTTGATTGTAATGAATGCCTGTAAAGCATACTTTTATTATTTTTACATTTGATACTATTCACAATTTATCTTTGTCCTAATTCATGGAAAATTTTTGCAAAATATTATATAAAGCAGAGAAATATGTATATTGTTTATTGTTCTTGTTCTGAAAAATGATGCCTTTTAGAGCTAATTTTCCCCAAAAATGGATTGAGTTTTTTATATCCTTTTTATCTTTTTGTTATATTTAACCAGCCGTAAGGAATATTAACATCCTACAATTTCTGACAATTTATTCCCTTATGAAATTAGATGCTATTTGGTGCATTGACATTAAATTGTATTGTTTCATTTTTTTATTGTATCTGCAAGCTTATTATAACTTCCCTGTTTTTCTTTCTTGATATTTGGGATTTCTATTTGTGCTTTTTTAATAGCATATTTGGAAAACTTCTTTTGGGGGGAATAATTTGATTCATGCTAAATTTTGTTCAATTCTCTCATTCATTCTGTATATTTTTTTGTTTGCTAGTAATGCTTCTACATATTTGTTGTATGCAGGAAAATTTGGATTTTTCTTTGTTTCCCTATTCTAAATTTTCTTTATTTATTTAATTGATTTATTGGTTTATTTAATCTATTTCATATAAGATAATTATGTTTAGGTTTGTGTTTTCTTCCATTTAGTTCTTTTATATTGATTTTTATACTTCCCCTTCTAAGGTCAGGACTTTGTCCCTGAAATATGTTTTTCTTATACTAATTTGTTACTATGCTATCATCACAGGTTCTTCCCATACAGCATTTATTTACCTTCACTATGCCAAGCTCCTTAAATTTACTTAATTTTTTAAGTTCCTTCTAAGTATTTTTGCATCTATCCACGACTTTATTTATATCCATCCCTATTTTAAGCTTTTCCTTTTCTTCTTTCAGTTAAGTACATGGTTTAAAACTCTTTCTCCCCCAACATATTTGCTTAAGTAACATCCTTTTGCTGTACCAAGATGCCTTTATATATCTTATATTCCTCCTTGTTTCTGTACCTCTAAAACTCCACCCTGGATTCTATTCTCCAATGTACTAGTTATGTTTTTAACACATTCATTCTTCATTATCTCTGTGTTTCTCATGAAAGGTAGAATCTGAAGTAATTTGAGCTCTATCCCTTTTTTGTGTTAGTTCATGAAACTATCATCCCATTTGCTCTATTATAGTTTCAATTTAATTCAGTTTACTTATTTTAGTTTTTGATGAGGTCTTTTCTGTCTCACTCCTGGAAATATCTGTTCATGAAGGAAGCAAAGAAATGAGAAAGGAGTTACTCTATATCACTTATATTAAAGTCTGACCTTACTCTATAATCTACCATTACTCACCTACATCTATTTCTCCCATACAACGTTGGGTATGATAATGCCCCCAAGGACCAACATATCTTCCCTTTTTGGGTAGATTGCAGGCCTGGGAAGTACTGCCTTTTCTCAGAGAACACAATCTATTATTATGCCTATTGTCCCCAGATGAAATCTATTATACAGCCTCCAACCTTACCACTTCTTTATGAGAATATAGTCTTTAAGGGCACAGTTTCATTTCCTATTCTACAACAAGATTTGCCTTTCACTTGACCTCCTTTCATTGTTCTAGCCCATGTTGCATTGAAAGTTAATATCTTTAGCTTTGTATAAAATTCATATTTTCTTTCAAAGATATTTTCTTTTGAATCTCTTCTGCCATATTTTCTTCCAATTACAAAAATTATAAATCTCATGTATTTTTATTCAGAGCCTCTTCCACTTTGGAGAGAATTTCTATTGTCATCAAAGCTTTCTACTCTTCTGTTTGTGTGTTCGTTTGTTTTTCCTTTAGTCAGTGTTAAGATCTATTTTTACCAATTGAATTTCACTCCTAACCTTGACTTAGAAAATTTACCCCTTTCAAAAAATTCTGTATTTCTTTCATAGAAAAATATTATATTATATCTGAGAAAATTCAAAAAATTCTTTTTTCATCAGCAGTTTTGATTCATTTTCTTGTACAAGATTGTTTTTATTCAATGTGTAGTCTATTTTTACTCAGTCTTTTTCTTTTTTAAAGAGTATTATTTTTACCTTCTTGTGAGTTAGAAAACTGTCTTTCCCTCTTGGACTTTTTGTTTTGAGCTTTTCTTGCATTCCTAGCATTGTGGCTTCCATTTTCATTTCTTGGCTCTTCTGTCATCTACTGCTATTACACATTTTTCTATTACATTTTTAGATGGACATCAACCTAATCAAATTCAAGGGGAAGGGCGAGAAGTTTGTTCTCTTCCCAGAGTGAACAACATGTAGATATGACTGATCCCAGGTAGATTTTTTAATTGTATGTCCAATTCACTGATCTTTCTTTCGATAATGAAAATGTGTGGAGATGTTTCCCAGTTCTTTTTCTAAATATGTTGGTATCCTTCTCTCTTTAATCTATATAGGACATTATTACTTATTTTGTTTCAAAATATTGTCACTTCTAGCACAGATTTTTTTCTATTTTTGGTTCAATTACTTTTACCATCTTCTTTAGTGTCATTCTCCTTATTCCTACAATATATTTAGAACTAAGTTTTTAGAGTCCAAATCCCAGGTTCTACTATCATGGGTGATAAAAAGTTTATTATTTAAAAAATTATAAACCTGTTCTTTTTCCTCATATCTTGTTTTCCTTCTATAAGCATCTATACATACTTTTGGCATTACCTAACAATCTTTACATCAAACTATCTGCAGACTCAACTTCCCCTTCATTTGTCTTTTTTAAATTAGATATTACCATAATCTTCCATTCTTCTCCATAAAATTTAACAAGGTAGTTCATATTCTAAACTGGTGCCTTCTTTATTTGCTGCATTTGTTAGTCAAGCAAATAAAGTTTTTCATGGTTGAGGAAGTTTTTGGATTCTTTTGGTTTCCTCATAATGACAATTTTTATTAAACTTCTGGGACGGGGGGATAATAATGATTCTTGCTGATGTCATTTCTTTTATCCTCCTCCAATAGTTTAGCTTGTTTGAGTAGGTCAGGTTGAAGCTGTTGTAACTGATTTTATGTTTATCCTTTTTCCTATCTTTATCCTCCTAATTTGGTATTCATTTTGTCCTTCACTCTCAGCGATCCATTGTTGATCGGACATAGACTGCTGATTCTGAAATAATTCCCTCACTGGTAACCAATAATTTCTTATCTGTTAAGATAAATGAATTTCACTTTTTATAATGTTGTTTTGTGTTTACTACTTCCATACCCGTCTGCTTCTTCTGGAGGTTAATACTCTTGATAAACAGCTAAATGGTTTATGAGTAGTTCACCATTCTTTAGACCCTTGTTTCTTGATCCTCTATTATATTTCCCAACATATTTTTCACCATCTTTCCATTGCTTACCTAAGAATTGAGGTCACATATAAATGTATATGTTAACTTGGTTTGGAGGATCCTCTTGAATTACTCATCACATTTCTTTACCTTTTCACCCTCAATAAATATATTTTGGCACATAAACAGAAAAACAAAATAATTTAGTATTAACATTTGGCAGAGACCTCAGTGGAAATTTTCATAGATTAAAAGAAAGATTTTTTTCACCACAAGAAAATTATTAATTAGTCATATAACTTTTGCTTAAAGATCCCCAGTGACAGGGAACCCATTAAGAACCCATTAAGTCCTTCAGGCTGCCCACTATACTTTTTTTATTACTAACTGTGGAAGCAACTGAAAGAAAAAAATTGTAAAACCCTGATTACATTGGTTGTTTTTTTTTCCTAATTTTTCTTAAAAAGGCAGTGAAATTATTCCTGAAACTTAATTGGTGCAGGAAACTAAGGCTTAAATTTTTGGTGTAGCATCCTCATTGACACAGGCATAAAAGCTCAATGAACAAGGTTTAGGCTTCCTACACTTTCCGATGTTAATTGAATCAAAATGCTATTCTGATTTGGCCTTCCACATTGACAAATATGGGAAAAAGAGTTACTGATGCCAGTTGAGCCAGAGCTGTATGTTTGCTGAATATTTTTTTCTTGTTATTATTTTTTCTCTTTTTAAAAAATTATTTAATATTTTATTTTTCCCAGTTATATGTAAAAAAATTAACTTGTCTTTTTAAAACTTTGAGTTCCCAATTCTCTCCCTTCCTCCCTTCCCTTCCCACCCTACCCTGTCAGTTAGAAGGTGAGCAATTCAATATAGGTGAAGCCATGTGAAATATTCCCATATTAGTCGTGTTGTGAAAGAAAACATAGATCCCCCCCAAAAAACCCTGAAGAAAAATAAAGTTTAAAAAAAAAGTATGCTTCAATCTGTATTCAGACCCCATTGGCTATATCTTTGAGGATAGATAGCATTTTTCATCATAAGTCCTTCAGAATTCTCTTGGATCACTGTAATGCTACAAATGTATTACAATATTGCTTTGTACAGACCCATTTCACATTGCTTCAGCTCATGTAATTCTTTCCAGGTTTATCTGAGAGCAACCTGCTCATCATTTGTTATAGCAAAATAGTATTCTATCATAATCACATGCCACAACTTGTTCAGCTATTCCCCAATTGATGGGCATCCCATCAATTTCCAATTCTTCACTACCACAAAAGAGCTGCTATAAATATTTTTGTACATATAGGTCCTTTTCCTGTTTGCTTTTATCTCTTTTGACATAGAAGCCTAGTAATGGTATTGCTAGATCAAAAGGTTTTATAGTTATGGTTTTATAGCCTTTTGGGCATAGTTCCACATTGCTCTACAGAATGGTTGAATCTGTTCACAACTCCACCAACAGTGCATTAATGTCTCATTTTCCCCACATCACCTCCAAAATTTATCATTTTCCTTTTCTTTCCTATTAGTGAACTTAATAGGTATGAGATAATACCTCAGAATTGTTTTGATTTGCATTTCTTCAATCAATAGTGAGTTGGAACATTTTTTATTTGCCTATAGATAGCATTGATTGTATCATTTGAAAACTGTTCATATCTTTTGATCATTTATCAATTGGAGAATGGATTTTTTTATATAAATTTGACTCAGTTCACTATATTTCTGAGAAACTAGGCCTTCATCAGAAAAAAAAAACTTGATTAAATTTTTTCAGTTATTATTGTTACCTGTATTTCCCCTGTCAAGACATTAACAAACATCCCATTTTCTTCAATCCTTCCCCCTATTTATTCTGTTCTCTCTTTCCTTTCACTCTGTCTCTCCTCAAAAGTGTTTTACTTCTACTACTTCTTCCCCCAATCTGCCCTCCCTTCTATCACCCTCCACTTTCTCTTATTCCCTTCCCCTCCTACTTTCCTGTAGGGTAAGATATATTTCTCTACCCAATTGAGTGTGTATGTTATTCCCTCTTTGAGCAAATTCTGATAAGAGTAAGGTCATTCTTTCCCACTAACTTCCCCCCTCTTCTCCTCTATTCTAAAAGCTTTTTCTTGCCTCTTTTATGTGAGATAATATGCCCCCCTCTCCCTTTCCCTTTCTCAATAGTACATTCCTCTCTTATTTTTTAGATATCATTCCTTCATATTCAACTCACATCTGTGCCCTGCGTCTATGTATACTCCTTCTAACTGCCCTAACAATGAGAAAGATCTTATGAATTACAAGTATCATCTTCCCATGTAAGAATGTAAACAGTTTAATTGTATTAAGTCCCTTGTGGTTTCCCTTTCCTATTTGCCTTTTTCTGTTTTTCTTGAGTCATATTTAAAAGTCAAATTTTCGGTTGAGCTCTGGTCTTTTCATTAAGAAAACTTGAAAGTCCCCTATTTCATTGAATGTCCAGTTTTCCCCTCAAAGGATTATGCTCACTTTTGCTGGGTATGTGATTCTTGGTTGTAACCCTAGTTCCTTTGCCCCTCTGGAATATTACATTCCAAACTTTTCAATTCTTTAATGTAGAACCTTCTACATTATTCTGACTGTGGCTCCATTATTTCTTTCTGGCTGCTTGCAATATTTTCTCCTTGACCTGGGAACTCTGGAATTTGGCTATAATATTCCTAGGAGTTTTTATTTTGGGGGCCTCTTTCTGGAGGTGATTGGCTAATTCTTTAAATTTCTACTTTACCCTTTGATTCTAGAATATCAGGATAGTTTTCCTTGACAATTTCTTGAAAGATGATATATAGCCTCTTTTTTTAATCATGGCTTTCAGGTAGTCCAATAAGCTTTAAATTATCTTTCCTGGATCTAATTTCTAGGGTGGTCATTTTTCAAATGAGATATTTCACATTGTCTTCTATTTTTTCTTTCTTTTAGTTTTGTAGTATTTTTCTTGATTTTTCATAAAGTCATTGGCTTCCATTTGGTCAAATGTAATTTCTAAGGATTTTTTTTAGTGGGCTTTTGTACCTCCTTTTCCATTTGGCCAATTCTATTTTAAGGAGTTTTTTTCAATGATTTTTTTTACCTTTTTTCCATTTTGCCAATTCTACTTTTTGAGGCATTCTTCTTCTCGTTAGCTTTTCATTCCTCTTTTACTATTTTGCCTAATTTTTTAAGGTGTTAATTTCTTAAATATTTTTGTGTCTCCTTTAACAAGTTGTTGACTTGTTTTTCATGATTTTCTTGCATCACTCACATTTCTCTTTCCAGTTTTTCCTCTACCTTTCTTATTTGGTTTGTAATTTTTTTACCTCTTCCATGGCCTGAGACCAATTCAATATTTTTCTTGAAGGCTTTGGATGTGGGAGCTTTGCTTTGTTTTCTTCTGAGTGTGTGTTTTTATTTTTTGTCACCCTAGTCACTTCCTATGATCATATTTTTTTCTGTTGTTTACTCATTTTCCCAGCCTATTTCTTGACTTTTAACTCTTTGTTAAGTAGGGCTCTGCTACTAGTGTGGTAGACCCGCTGTGCCAAGATTCAAAGGTTTTGTGCAGCTGTTATCAGAGATACTTCTAGGGATCTGTAAGTTTTCAGTTCCTCCAAGGTGGTATGATCTAAGGAGAGGTGTTTACTACTTTCTTGGTCTATGTTCTGGTAATGATTTATTGACTCCCAAGGCCTGCTCTTGGTTTGCTGGAATCCATTCTGTGCTGGCACAGCATGTGCTAGACTGTGCTCCACTCTCACCTAGGTGCCACCAACCTTTCCTGCTGGCCTTCTAAGCTGCCTTTGGCTGGAAAATTATTTCACCTTGTCCTTTTGTGAATTCTGCTGCTTCCAGAATTGTTTTATGGCATTATTTAATTCGGACAGGTTTTGGGGAGAGATCAGGTGAAACACTTCCTTTTCTCTGTTGTCTTGGCTCTGCCCTCATGTTATTTTTAAAGAGGTTTCTTTAGTTAAATATTATTTGGGGTAGTAGTACTTGATTTCATCTCAATCTTGATCCTGAATCACTAACAGTTTTGAGTTAAGGCTGGACCAGAAAAACTCCAATTACTAGGCAGTTTTTTTAAATCAAATCTGAATTTGCTTCTGGCTTCCATACTGTTGCAGCTTCCAATTATTTCTCTTAGTTCTGTCATTTAGGACCAAGTTGGAAAATGTTGAATCCCTCTTCCATGTGACAGACCCTATAACGTATGTATGTATGAATGTATGTATGTGTATATATGTATGTGTGTGTATTTATACATGTGTATATATATACATATATATATATATATATATATATATAGGTATGTATGTGTGTGTGTATGTATGTAAGTATGTGTATATGTATTATTGCACTCCAAGTTCACAATGGCTTTCTTTTCCTGGGGGTCATAAAACATTATTGTCTTGTATTGATCTAATATTCTACTACCCCTCCTCCAGATATTTTTCAGATAAACTTTTATCTAATTATGCCTCCCTTATCTTATATTTCTGATATCATTTTCTTGAACCCAAGTGCTAAATTTTATATTTATCTTTATTATATTTCATATTATGGGATTCAATTCATTTTTCTAGGTTGTAAAGTTTTTTTTTTTAATTTTCCTCTGTCATTCTGTCTGCTAGCCATCCCTTCTAGGTTTGCCTCATTTATGTATTTCATAGAGATGCCATCTGTGCCTTTATCCAATTCATTGATAAAAAAAAAATCATCAGTACTGCCTTAAGAACAGATTCCCCCAGGATATTCCTGGAGAGATCTTTACAAGTTATCATGAAACCATTAATGAGTATTCTTTGAGTCCAGGCATTCAAACAAATACACTTGATTGTACTATTATTTGGATCACATATCTCCATCTTTTCAACAAGAATATCAGTAGACCAATTATTAAATACTTTGCTAAAATATAGTTGAATTCTATCCACAACATGTTTCTGATGTTTAGTAATTCTGTCAAAAAAGGGAGTAAAGTAGGTTCATTCTTTAATGACCTTTGCTGTATAAAGGCATGTTGGTTCTTTGTTATAACTTTATTGCTTCATAAATATTCACCAATAATTTCTTTAATAATATTCTCAGAAGTCTTCCTGGGAATGGAAGTTAACCTCACTTTAGTTTGCACTCACTCAGGTTCAAAACTTCAACAGATTCCTTGACTCTTCCTCCTACCCCAGAACCAATGTGTAATCAGTTGTCAAATCTTGTCAAGTACTCCTTGTGTAACAACAATGTTACTAGCAGCTGCTGTGGGGGTGTAAGACGAATAACACCAGCACAGAAGAGGGCTTCTAGCGCAGGGTCTTTGATCTGCTTTTCTAAAGGAAAGCCACTTTTAGGGGTTAACAATCTTAGTTTAATCAAATAAACATACATCATTCACTTTGCTTAGCATAAAAAGTCAGCACTCCCAAATTCAGAGAAAATACAAACAGAAATTATAAGCAGAAATTATATTTTCTTTAGTATTTTGGGGGGTCTCCTTTAGCAAGTCATTATCTTGTTTTTCATGGTTTTCTTGCATCACTCTCATTTCTTGTCCCAATTTTTCCTCTCTTTCTCTTACTTGCTTTTCCAAATCCTTTTTGGGCTCTTTCATGGCCTAAGACCAATTCATATTTTTCTTGGTGGCTTTTGATTTAAGCTCTTTGACTTTGTTGACTTCTTCTGGCTGTATGTTTTGATCTTCTTTCTCACGAAAAAAAGATTTCTGAGTCTGAATCTGAGTCTGAGTCTGCATCCTTTTTCACTGCCTGGTCATGTTCCCAGCCAACTACATGACCTTTGAGCTTTTTGTCAGGGTATGACTACTTGTAGAGTAGAGAGTACTTTGTCCCAAGCTTTAGACAAGCAGAAATTATAAACAGAGAAAAAAAACACAAATCAATAGACAGAACTTCTAAATGTCTGGCCAAGACAATATATACATAGTTACTAGAGAGAGAAGCACCAACATCTGGGTTTTTCAAAGCCTGCAGGATCCTCAATGGCTACCCAGAGTCTCATCTGGCCAAATCACATGAACACTCTTCCAATGAGTGATCCTCAAGCAAAATGCTAACCTCAGAATATCTATACACTTCTTCAGGGACTGAGGGCAGCACAACCCTCATGACACAGGTTCATATGACTCACACTCATGTGACAGGATTTTTTGTGACTTAAGCAAGTCATCAAAATCTCTTGATTCAATCAAAGGCAAGACTCAATCAAAGGCACTTGATTGCCTTAGTGCTGAGAAGAACTAGAACTCCAAAAGAAAAACCAGCAAAAAGTACCACTTTGTTTGCTGTAACATTCTACACTTCTGGGATCCTTGGCCTTCACAATCTTAATGGCCATGGATCCTGGATCAAATAGAGGCACTATACTTTGAAATCCCATCCTCATCACCAAATATAAAGCCAACCAATAGCAGTACATGTAAGGACAGCTGCTGTGGCTAATTTCTACTGTCTAGTCACATAGTATAATAAACTCTCTATTCAGAATTAAATCATATTCAGGGAATTAAAGCATACCATTCACAACAACATAACAAAACATATCATTCAGCATATCTTATCGCATTCCTCAGAATACCCACACAGCATATATCATTGTTCAATAAACTAAATCATAACATTCATAGCAACATCCTTAAGCAAAACAAATCATTCAGTAGCATTACCTAAAATACTTGTTTACACAAGCAGGGGGTCTCAGGCCCAGGTCTCCCCTAGCACAACATATGATCTTTAAGGGGTGGCAGAAAATACAAACACCATCCACCCCCAGGTCACAGCAAATTACAATCTCCTCTGTCAACACAGAGTGTTCAAGTAAAGTCCTTCTTGTGGGTGTGTCCTTCTCTCCACACTGCCATTGCAGTACCTCCTGGTACTCTCCGGTTCAGGCATGTTTTAATGAGCAAAGGCCCAACACAAACAAAATGTCCAAATAAAGTTCTCTTGGGGTTGTGTCCTTCTACACAATGTAATGCTAACAGGGTAGGTCCTCGAGGGTCCGTGACACTTCCCACCACCATAGACAACACCCTCCCCCTGGATCCCAAACCGTCCCAGGGGGATGCAGCAGAAAAGCACACTTGGCACCTTGCCGCAAAGTTGTTATCTTGTCCCAGGGCTGAATTCTGAACTCCTGAGTTCCTCCTCCCACAGAAGCCAGCTGCTGTTGACTTTTGCCTGAGTCCCAGTCCAGTAAGTTCTCTGTTCCAACTCTCACATCACCAAAGTCAGCTTGCAGGCAGTTCTCCACTCCTTCTCCATGGCTCCACAGAATCATAGCTACCACAACGGGGAAACAAGCAATTATCCCAGCCCCCATACTTTCCTTTTAGTTTGCAGATCCTGCTAAGTATGTCATTTTTTGACAACAATGTTACTAGCAGCTGTTGTGGGGGTGTAAGACCAATAACACCAGCACGCAGGGGCTGCTAGCACAGGTTCTTTGATCTGCTTTTCTAAAGGAAAACAACTTTAAAGTTATCAACAATTTTACTTTAATCAAACATACACATCATGTACTTAGTTCAGGGGCTAAAGTAAGCACCCTGAACTTCAGAGAAAATACAAACAGAAATTACAAGCAGGAATTACAAGCAGAGAAAATAACACAAATAAACAGATAGGTCTTCTAGCTATCTGACCATTACATATATACATAGTTATCAGAGAGAGAGGCACCAATATCTGGGTCTTCAAAGATGGGGGGCTCCTTAACAGCTACCCAGATTCTCATCTGGCTACATCACACAAAAACTCTTCCCATGAGTGAGCCCCAAAGCAAAATTCTAACTTCAGAGTATTGTAATGGGGATCCTTGAAGAGTTTGGCCTTTGTTTCCTTTGATTAATTCACTGTCTTTGACTGAATCTTACTAGGTGCTAAGCCCCAGGCCCAAACCCTATCTATTAGGTGCTAAGCCTATGTGGGTGTGAATTGGTAACTAAAGTGGAGCTCCAGGGTGGGGCCAATGAAGGGAGGTGCTAACACCAGAGCCAATCATAGGAGCCTAAGTTCTGGTTGCTCAGATGACATTTGATGACATTTGAAAGAGTATATATACACTTCTTCAGGCAGCATAACCCTTGTGACCCAGGCTTATGTGTCTTAAACTTATGTGACTTAGGCTTTCTTGTGACTTAAACAGGTCATCAAAAACTCTTGATTCAATCAAAGGCAAGACTCAAAGGCACTTGATTGCCTTAGTGCTGAGAAGAACTAGAACTCCAAAGGAAGAAACAGCAAGAAGTCCCACTTTGCTTGCTGTTACCCCTTGACAACATATTTTGCATTTACTCCATCTCTACACTCACCACTAACATGACCACCTCAAGCACCAGGCTCATGTTGCCACTTATTTGGACTATTTTAACTGCCTTCTATTTGGCCTCTACTTTTCTAGTTTCTTCTCAATCATCTATACTGATGTCAACATCATCCTAAAGCACATGTCTTCCTATGGTACCTCTCCACTTAGTAACTATCAATAGCTCCATATTACCCCCCAGATAATGGGCAAATTCCTCAGCTTCCCATTTAAAAGCCACTCAGATTGTTATCACCACCCCCCTTTTTCAAGCTTATTGTACATTATTCTTTTCACATACTCCATGTTCTAGTCCAGCTGACCTACTTACTCTTCATTGAACTTACATGGGTTATATTTCATAGCTAGGGTGTTTTCTCTCCTAACCCTCAACCCTTAAAACAACCATCCCCTAGGGAAACCTTTACTTATTCTCCTTGTTGTTCTCACTTCCTCAAATAATCACATCTTTACAAACCTGTTTCCATATTATGACCTCCCACAAAGGCAGGGGCTATATCTACTTTGTCTTTGTATTGCTAGCACCTAAGAGGAAACTTTGCACATGGAAGACAAAATAAATGTTTGATGGATTAGATTCAAAGCTGCAGTTGTCTTTTTAGTTTTCTTTTTTGCTTTTGATTATTATGAATTGTGCAAAGTGGAACTACCAAATGTTCCATGAAATGATGTTTCTTGTTGCTTTTGGTCAAATAATGAAATCAACTCCACCAAACCCTGCATTTGATTCTCCAAGTAGAAACTTTGACCCATTATTTCATTTATCCACAATTTCCTCATGTCCTCTGGTTTCATGAAGAACGAAAATGTTAATAGTAATAGCACTCCACTCTTTCAGAAACGTGCTGATTCATTTGTCACTGAAGACAGAACGCACATTTAGAACTTAGAATCAAATTCATAACAAACAATTTTAAACTTTGATTCTATTGTGCCCTGCTTCCTTTTCTACTACTCTGCTGCCATTCCTGAAGGAAGATGTTGCAGAGGACTCAAGGACACTTTTTAATTTCCATGGTTTCTCAGATGGCCATGTCCAAGGAATGCATCACATGGTAATCAACTTAGTGTTGATGAGCCTTTTAGCCCTTACATAGTTTGATCCTGAAACATCAGACTTGAAGCAGTAGAAGCTTGACAGAGGCTTTCATAGTTTATGTTCCACCTCATGGGCTTTCAAAATCCAATTTCTCCTTTACAAAAATATAACTTGGTTAAAGGTTTCCATTTCAAGAACATTAGAACCTTAATAATGTGGTGGAGCTTATTATGGGAATAAAATAGTATTTTGAATCTACTTCACTGGTTATTTTCCTCTCTACGCCTTGAAGAAAAATACAGATGTTCATTATTGGTAGATAAATAAATCAATGTTTGAATAAATAAACATTTGATTTCTTCTGCTGACAAATATTTCAAATGTAGTCAACAAATGCTTCTTTCACTTCCTTACCACTCATTTCAACCTTTAAAACAATGAACTTGTTATACCACAGATGTTTGCAACTCTCATGGATAACTTTCTCTACCATGTCGATTGTCAGTTTCTCTACATGTCATAGTCTTAGAGAATTGCCTAGAGGCATTGGGCAGTTAAATTATTTTTCTAGCATCACATAGCCATTTAGTGACAAGGATTAGACTTGAAAAAAGAGCTTCCTGACTCTGAAGCTAAATCTTTATTGACCATACCACATTGCTTCCCTTTAACCTTCTGTGTTCTGGCTTTTGTCCTCCCTTTCCCTCACCCCCCCCCAAATTGTACCAGTATAAACCACCAATAACTGTATAATCAACAAACTTCATGACTGTTACATAATATAGTGTTCTCTTGATTCTTCGATCTCTTTGTGGCATTTTTAAAAACTCTTCTTGAATTCTTCTTCCTAGGCTCCCATGTCACTGTAGCCTATTTGGGCATATACAATTGGGCTGTCCCAATTGTATAGTATATGCTGAAATAAGTTAGTACAGTGACATGGGAGCCTAGGAAAAAGAGTACAAGTCAAGCAGAATATTGCACAGTAGTTCCCAAGAAATTACCAGAGTAGAACCTGAGTTCAAATCCTTCCTCAAAAACTTAATATCAGTGTGATCCTGGCTAAATCACTTAACCTTTGTTTGCCTCAGTTTCCTCATCCATGAAAGGGGAGTCACAATAGCACCTACCTTGCAGGGTTGTTGTGAGGATCAAATGAGATATTTGTAAAGTGCTTTAAAAAGTGGCTTGAACATAGTGGTATAGAAATAATAATGATATTATTATTGTTGTTATTATTGTTATGTTCTCTTGCTATCTAACCAGTTTTCTCTTCCTTTCTGGTTTCTTTTAGTTTTTCTAACCTGCTAAGGGCTGACATTATCTTTCTTTTGCATCAATCAATCTTCAATTCTAAGTACATTCTTAAAAACACTTTTACAGGTGAATTGCATCCCCAGGTGCTGGCTGCTTCTTAAAGATTTTAAGGTATCTTGGAGACAGTGAGAGGTGTTGAAGACTGGGAACTGAAAAAAATCTATCCCAATTTTCAAAAAAAGGAAGAAGTTAGATGCAGTCATATCAATCATTAGCAACATTCTAGATAATATTTTAAATGGATAGTTCTTTACTTATAAAGAGAAGCAATTTTCCTTAAGAACCAAGAAGAACTTCATTTATCCTCCCATCATTGGTTATATTTTGAAAAGGATAGGGCCAAGAACCAATGAGTTCATTAAAAACATAGAAACCATGCTTTTGAAATTGTCAGAGGCATTAAATGACAGATTAAATAGGGTTTCACCTCATTCTATATAGAATGGGGACTCAGTAAATATCTTTGTATGGGGAGAAGACTAGAGTAGTGAGCATGAAAGAAACAATATTTTTGGAAGATTGTACTGTGGGTATAGGAAATAAGCAGCATTTAAGATAGTTTGGGTGTGGGGATGAGGCATAAACAGGGAAAGAAAAGGGAAGAAGACCAGCTAGGAATCTACCATATTTTGCATTTTAAAATATGCAATATAAAGGATATTTGCTAAAATGAACATGTATTGCTTAGTGGAATGTAATGGATGGCCATTTTGTGTAACAATTGCAAACCATATACGAAAAGTCCCTTGCCTTGCCAGGGCAATAGGATATTACTCGTCAATAATAGATCATTGTAAATGAATTTGAAGCAGGCACCAAGTACATCTTTTCTAATTGTGGCTAAATGATTATGTGGCTCATCAATAAGCAGATAGCAATATTTCACAGTATATCTTCGTTTACAGAGAGATTATGACACCGTGAAATGCCTTAAAGCTGTGAAAGAGGAAGGAATTGAATGCATATCTGCTAATTCATGTATGCATCCATAACTGGAGCTTTAATTTAATGTTTCTAGTCTTTGGGGCTCAAAGCTGTTATCCTCGAAGAGCAGGGAAAATAAATTTGAAAGCATAAATTGTGAAGGAATAGTCCATTTCATCTCACCCAAGAGGTAGCAATTATTAATGGCCACTTGGCAGTCAGAGACATGACCAGTGAATGGGGATGATTTTAAATTATTATATGTCTCCTTACTTGCATTCCATGTAATTAAATTAGTGTAGTTGGTTACAAAAACAGGTGATAAATCCCTATTAGTTTGTGAATAGTGTTTGAGTGGATTTTCTTGGTGCACAACTCAGCTGAGTATTTGTACATCTGAGTGCATAGCTCATGATTTGTTTTGGAAGTGTATCACAGAGGACACCCATTACTCTGACAGGTTTTCATCAATATATCAAAAACACACACATCAATAAAAGTCAAAGACTTGTCCAGCAGGCTCAGCTTCAAATGTACATTTCCATTTCCAAATCAGAGTGATGAAGATGAGTCTTCCAGTTTTCTTCTCTCACATACTGCCAATTTCAAAACGAAAAAAAAATAGTGAGGGAGTTGGGTCAAATCTTACCTGAAGTCTTATTTTCCATGTACTGAAACTATATTTTTTTTACTCAAATAATATTTATGGAAAATCTATCAGGCATTGGGATTAATGCAAAAAGGGTATGGTTTCTGTGTTATGGAGTTTATAATTTAGTGAGGGTGTGGGGGGAGAATAAAACAAACATAAAACACTCATCATATTCTAGGCAAAGTAAGTGACATTCCATAACAGAGTTACAAAATACAGTATCATGGGGATAAAGAACAGATGTTATCTTAGTATAACTAATTAGTGCCACAGTTTGTTCATCTCACAAGTGTTTATATAGGTAACACTTTAGATTTTACAAGATATTTTACCTACATATCTCATTTGATCCTCCTATGAGGTAAGTATTATCTCCATTTGATAGAAGAGGCAACTGAAGCTGAAAGACGCTAAATGACACAGGGTCACCTGGTTAGTGTCTGAGGCGGAATTTAAACTCATATCTTCCTGTCTAGAAATCCTTTACTCTATCCACTGAGCCACTTACTTGTCTATCTCTTTCGATGTGTTTGTTTTTTCCAAGTCAAAAATTATTGGATTAGGTGACCTGAGGGATATGAGAAATTGATGCATATATTGTTTCATCTTTCAAGTAAGTGAAACATGTATACACACATAAATATATAGAGAACATAGATGAGTGGAAAGAGCACTAAGCTTCAATTCATTTGAAATGCTCCAAAACTTCCTAGGTGTGGGCCAATGGCTAATTTACTATATCTCTCTGCCTTTTTTTTCTTTCTCGACAATGGAGAAAATAACATTTACAGTATTTCATAAGACAGTATGAGGAAAGCATTTTGTAAACTTTGAAGTGCTACCTAACTGTGAGGTATTAATATAGAATACACCAAAGCTGCAGAAGAGAGACAAGTCAAGTATTACCATGTAAATTAATCTTTACTCAAAAGAAAATAAAAAGATCTGTTTCTACTACAGTTGCTGCCATTAACTATCTGAATTATTTCAGGCAAGTAAGTTGATTCCTCTGGGCTTCAGTTTATTCACAACTAAGATGAAAATTTTGCATCAGAAATGACTGTGGTAGAATTGAAACAACTTGAAAGACTGAGAGTTAAGCTTAGATTCTAGTCTATAGCTTTCTTATGAATGAACTCAGTAACTTGGGCAAATTATTTCATTACTCTGAACCTCACTTCCCAAATTTGTAAAATTTCATGTTTGGGTCAAATGAAGTTAATGTCCTGTCCACCTCTAATATTCTATGATTTTTATTCAATATGTAGAATTTTGAGAGATAGTGCTACTAGATAGAATAATGGCCTTAGAGTCAAGGAGATCTGGATTCAATTCCTTCCTGTAACATATAACATATTTCCCCATGTATAAGATGCACCCTTTTTTGAAAAATTTGGGGTCTAAAAACTAGGTGCGTCTTATATAGTGGTTGCAGATTTTTTACTTGCATTTCCTGCTTTTTCACGCTTGTTTTTGAGCTCATTGCTGTAGATTTTTTTACTTGTATTTCCTACTTTCGCATGCTTGTTGTCTTTGTGCTCATTGTTTCACATTTGTTACCAGTATATTAGGTTACATTTTGCCATATTCTACCCAGAAATGGCTCAGAAAAGATTTTCGTGCAGTGCTGAATTCAAGTTAAAAGTGATCAAGTTTGGGGGGCAGAGCCAAGATGGCGGCTGGAAAGCAGGGACTTGCATGAGCTCCCCACCCAGGTCACTCCAAAAACCTATAAAAAATGGCTCTGAACAAATTCTAGAACTGCAGAACCCACAAAATAGGAGAGGAAAGCAGAGCTCCAGCCCAGGACAGCCTGGATGGTCACTGGGTAAGGTCTATCATGTACGGAGCTGGCAGTGGAGCTGAGGCCAGCATGGGCAGCAGAAGGACCAAACAGATCAGGAGCTGGGTGAAACAAGCCCTAGCACCCTGAATCAGTGAGCTCTGGCAGTTTCCAGACTTCTCAACCCACAAACACCAAAGACAACAGAGAAGGGGTATGGGAAAAGCTGCAGAGGACAGAGTGAAAGGAGTTTGAGGTTCTGCCACCACCCTGGGGGCAAGAGGGGTGGTGGTGGTGCAACTACAGAACTACAGCTGCAGTTGCCTCGGGCCCTAGGCCCACCTAGTGGGAGAAATTAAGTGGCAGATCAGAGAAGAAGTGCAGAGCCTGCACTTGGTTCTTGGGGGAGGAGGAGTGCTGGTGTGGCAGAGCTGGCTGTATAGAAATAGCTATGAAAACAACAGTGCATCCATCACCTCAAGCTTGGAACAGAGTGCTCTCTACTCTACAAGCAGTCATACCCCAACGAAAAACTCAAGGGTCAAGTAGTTGGCTGGGAACATGGCCAGGCAGCGAAAATGGACTCAGATTCAGACTCAGACTTTGGAATCTTTCTTTGGTGACAAAGAAGACCAAAACATACAGCCAGAAGAACTCAACAAAGTCAAGGAGCCTACATCAAAAGCCTCCAAGATAAACATGAACTGGTCTTAGGCCATGGAAGACCTCAAAAAGGATTTGGAAAAGCAAGTTAGAGAAGTAGAGGAAAATTGGGAAGAGAAATGAGAGTGATGCAAGAAAACCATGAAAAACAAGTCAATGACTTGCTAAAGGAGACTGAAAAAAATACTGAAGAAAACAACACCTCAAAAAATAGACTAACTCAAATGGCAAAAGAGCTCCAAAAAGCCAATGAGGAGAAGAATGCCTTGAAAGGCAGAATTAGCCAAATGGAAAAGGAGGTCCAAAAGACCACTGAAGAAAATACTACCCTAAAAAATTAGAGTGGAGCAAGTGGAAGCTAGTGACTTTATGACAAATCAAGACATTATAAAACAGAAACAAAGGAATGAAAAAGTAGAAGACAATGTTAAATATCTCATTGGAAAAACCACTGACCTGGAAAATAGATCCAGGAGAGATTATTTAAAAATTATTGGATAATAGCCATGATCAAAAAAGTGCCTAGATATCACCTTTCAAGAAATTATCAAGGAGAACTGCCCTCATATTCTATAGCCAGAGGATAAAACAGAAATTGAAAGAATCCACCAATTGCCTCCTGAAAAAGATCCCAAAAAGAAAACTCCTAGGAATATTGTCACCAAATTCCAGAGCCCCCAGATCAAGGAGAAAATACTGCAAGCAGCCAGAAAGAAACAATTTGAGTATTGTGGAAACACAATCAGAATAATACAAGATCTAGCAGCTTCTACATTAAGGGATCAAAGGGCTTGGAATATGATATTCCAGAGGTGAATGGAGCTAGGAAGAAAACCAAGAATCACCTACCCAGCAAAACTAAGTTTCATGCTCCAAGGCAAAATATGGATTTTCAATAAAATAGAGAACTTTCAAGCTTTCTCAGTGAAAAGACCAGAGTTGAATAGAAAATCTGACTTTCAAACACCAGAATCAAGAGAAGCATGAAAAGGTAAACAAGAAGGAGAAATCATAAGGGACTTGCTAAAGTTGAACTGTTTTGTTTACATTCCTCCATGGAAAGATGATGTGTATGATTCATGAGACCTCAGTATTAGGGTAGCTGAAGGGAATATACATGTGTATATATATATATATATATATATATATATACACATGTATATGTGTATTATATATGTATATACATATATATGTATGTGTATATGTATATATAGAGAAAGACAGAGGGTACAGGGTGAGTTGAATATGAAGGGATGATATCTAAAAAAATAAAATCAAATTAAGAGATGAGACAACAATATATTGAGAGAGGGAGAAAAGGAGAGATAGAATGGGGTAAATTATCTCGCATAAAAGTGGCAAGAAAAAGCAGTTCTGTGGGAAGGGAAGAGGGGGCAGGTGAGGGGGAATGAGTGAATCTTGCTCTTATCAGATTTGACCTGAGAAGGGAATACCATACACACTCAATTGGATAACTTATCCCACAGGAAAGAAGGAGGAAGAAGATAAAAAAGGGGACCATAGAAGGAAGGGCAGATAGGGGGAGGAGGTAATCAAAAACAAACACTTTTCAAAAGGCACAGGGTCAAGGGAAAAAATTCAATAAATGGGAATAGGTTAGGAAGGAGCAAAATATAGTTAGTCTTTCACAACATGAGTACTGTGGAAAGGTTTTGATATGCATGTGGCCTGTGTTGAATTGCTTGACTTCTTAGGGAGGGTGGGTGGGGAGGGAAGAGGGGAGAGAATTTCAAAGTTTTAAAAACAGATGTTCAAAAAAAAAGTTTTTGCATGCAACTAGGAAATAAGATACAAATGGCAATGGGGCACAGAATTTTATCTTGCCCTACAAGAAAATAAGGGAAAAGGAGATGGGAGGGGAGTGGGGTGACAAAAGGGAGGGCTGACTGGAGAATGGGGTAACCAGAATATATGCCATGTTGGAGTGAAGGGGAGCATAGAAATGGGGAGAAAATTTGTAATTCAAACTTGTGAAAATCAGTGCTGAAAACTAAATATATTAAAAAAATTAAATAAATAAATTTAGAAAACAAAAAAAAAGTGATCCAGTTTGCAAAAGTGAATGGAAATCTGGAAATCATGCTACTGAACATAAGTTTGGGCCTCCTCCAACTGAGAAAACAATCCGAGACTGGCTAGGGGAAGAAGAAACCCTACTGAACACTCCACAGCAGAGGAAGGCCATGAGAGGCAAGTCAGCAGAATGGCCTGATTTAGAGACGAATTGAAGATATGGATTGAAGAGCAAAAGGCAATTGGAATTCCTATGTCCACAAAGATGGTTGAACACGAAGCAAGAAGAATTGCTGATGCAAAAGGAGTTACTGATTTCAAAAGAGGACACAGTTGGTGCTTCAGTTTGATGAAATGAATTAGACTAAACATGAGTATACTTACCAGACTTGCCCAAAAGATGCCCTAAAGGTATGAGAAGATGTATAAAACTTGAGTTCAACAACTTTATGTAATACATTTTTTTTTCAAATTTTGGGCCCCAAAATTAAGTTGCATCTTATACATGGGAATGTCTTATACATGGGGAAATACGGTATAATCTTCGTGACACCTACTGGCAAGACACTCAACCTTAGTGATCCAGGCAGCTTTCTAAGACTATAAGCTATTGACAAATTGATGATCTATAGGAGTGGAAGACCTTCCCATATCTGAAGTTTCGCTAGGGTAAAATTATGTATTTGAACAAAATACATACATATAAATGCACACTTGTATATATGTGTGTATGTATTTGTATCTATCTATCTATTTATCTATCTATCTATCTGCCTGTAGATAGAGACAGAAAGATCCAGAGCCAGACAGGAAGAAGTAATGGGAGGAAAGAAAAGTAGAGAGAAGATAGGAGAGAAGGAAGAGTTGGGGAGCAGGGGGAAGAGAAGGAGAAATGTTCTTAGTAGGAATCTTGTCAGAAATGACTAGTTCTCCATTCTACAAAAGAAGGTATGCCTATATATTTAATTTCTCAAACTCACAAAATATTTCCCAATTGTCTTTCATTAACAATTACAACAAAAATATTAAAATGTGATAGCATTTTTGGATTCACACAGTTTTAGTTAAACATAAAACTCTATTAACTAAAACATTACCCATCCAACAGTGTCTCTAATCCTTAATGGCTGAACTTAGTTTGATCCTTCCCCGCCTCTCACATGCTATCTTATAGATTAATTTGGGGTCCTTCTTACTTTGATAATAAGCATTGACAAAGAGCAGGTGTCTCATAAATCTTAAGGCACTAGAAAAAAGTGAGATCATTATTAATATCATCACATAGGGAGACAGCACTTCAGTGCAGAGCAGTATTTACTAAAGAGGATCGGTAGTTTTTGTTGAGGACAGATATTTGTAAAGAAGAGAGAGAGGAATGTGGCCTAGGTGTATGGGGTTTTTTGTTGCTGCTGTTGTTCTTGTCCCAACTTTATTTGAACTAATTTACATGCCAAACAAAGACGGTCTTGAAAGCAACCTTCATTGTGCAAGCGTTCTCACAGCTCCCCTGAGTTTGGGGTAGGGTCCTCAAAGGAGCTTTTGGAGATACAGCCTTACAATTCAGAAAATCAAGGGGAGTTTCAAGGAATTTTCCAATCCTAAGTCATGCCTATTCTCCCTGAAATCAGAGACTTAGAATAAGCACCAGATGCAAGATACTTCAAAAGAATAGATTTAATCTTATGTTTGAGTATTCTCCTGGGTTTTCTTGGCTGTCTGACTGGAGTGGTATCTCATACACTTTGGTTGTTCATTATTAGAACTATTTTTCTTGTTCAGTTCTTTTTCAGTGATGTCCAGCTCTTCATGATCCCATTTGAGAGACACTGGAGTGATTTGCCTTTTCTTTCTCCAGCATTAGAACTATAGTAGTTCTCAACAACAGAGAGAATGTGTGTGTGTGTGTGTGTGTGTGTGTGTGTGTGTGTGTGTGTGTGTGTGTGTGTGAGAGAGAGAGAGAGAGAGAGAGAGAGAGAGAGAGAGAGAGAGAGCTATAGTTCCCTATACATTGATGAAATTCTCTAGCTACTATGCTCCAACTGAGAAAATGACAGTTCACTAACTATGAGTCCAGGTAAAATGGCCAATAGAGACAATATATCTGAGACCAGAGACATAGTGCCCAGAAAAGAGCATCTGAATCTTCATAGCAATGCATAACACAGAGGGTACTGGCACCACATTAGCATCAGAGGTATGAGTGGCTCACTTCACAATTTTCTCACATATGTGCTTTCTAGGCTTGTTCCCTGACCACATGGGTCTTACTTATGGCTTATATTCCATCATTTGTGCCTTTATGGGGGAGTCTTGTCACATATTAGCTATACTATCACTAAATGTCTTCTCTTGAATTGGTATATCCTTTTCTTGACTATTACTATGAAGCCCTTAATTTTTTTTTTTCCAGCATTTTCATGGCCTATATATGTCTCTTTTAACTCTTACTTAAGCAATTTGTTCTCCAAAATCTTTTATCCTCCATCTAGCCTCATACTTTCACTATCTTGACATATATTTACCCTGGAATGTTAGCATTATATTCCATAAATGCATACTATTTTTTTTTTCCAAAATAAGGATACAAATGAACCTCAAAGCAAAGAGACCCATAGTTAAATAACTACTTCAACGAAGACTGGAAAGATAGAAGAATATTGTTCAAAGCCAACATATAACATCTACCAATGTTGAACACAAGGAACTAAAGTACTTTAAGAAATCCAATTGTTACAGGAGTTTTGAATGTTTATTTTTCAAGTTGTCATGGAGCCTCTTGGAAAGCTAGGGAAATTGCCAAGGGAGTGGTATTGAGGGTTGAAATATTTAAGTTGTGATTCTAGCAGTTTAGAAATGGTAATAAGCTTTTGATTTCTGATGCATGCCTGTGCAGATTGCCACTAGCTCTCTAGTACATAAAGCATGTTCAATATTTGTGTGGCTGTCTGATATGACACAGAGATAATAAAACAGTTCAGCTCATGAGATTACCTTGTAAATTCTTCTTATGAAGGAAATGCCTTGTGTATGCGTGTATGTGCTCACGTTCACTCTCTCTCTCTCTCTCTCTCTCTCTCTCTCTCTCTCTCTCGCGCGCGCGCCCGCGCGCGCGCGCGCGCGCACACACACACACACACACACACACACACACACACACACACAGGTTTTCCTCTAAGTGCTTGCAGATAAGGAAATGTGAGAGAGAGAAAAAAAGGATGGTAGGCTTAATGACTAGTTGGTTCCCTGTGGTTCTTGCCAACAATTTGCAGAGATTAGAAAGTTGTTGGAAAGATATCAATGAAGTTCAGGGATCTCTGTCTGAAGTATTCTAAATTAACAACTAATGGATTCTCATCATAGTTCTTTTATGTTGTTGTTGTTGTTGTGTTGGTTTCAATCATGTCTGACTCTTTGCAAACCCATTTGGAGTTTTCTTGGCAAAGATACTAGAGTGGTTTGCCATTTTCTTCTCCCACTCAGTTTACAGAGGGAAGTGAGGCAAACACAGTTAGGTGACTTTCCAGGGTCACACAGCTAGTGTCTTAAACCAAATCAGTTCTTCCTGCTTCCAGGCCAGGTGCTCTGTGCCACCTAGGATTGTTTATACTTAAGTGAAGTAGAATAGAAATTAATAACAAAAGGAAATAGTTTGGCTTAGCAGGAATGTTAATTTTGTTTCTCAAACAGTACTTTGGTTTTACACTAGGTTTATCATCATCATTATCATCATATCTGCATGGAATCTTATGGACCTACATATTTGGGGTAAGCACATGGATGAATACTCTACTGAAGACTAAGCTGTCCTGGGTGTGGAGGTGACACTGAGTTCTTTAAGGCTAAAACACCAGGGCACAAGCTCTGGCAGAGTGAATTTAGAAAAGAATTAGAGCACAAACTCACAGACAGAATGTAGGTCTGTCATTCAAGGGCCCACCAAGATGAATTTGGCAATGTTTGCCACCAAGAGTTTGGGTACCAGGCAATCTATATTATTGTAAACTTATTCCATGAAGATACTTACTTTTTTTCTTTTAATTATTTTTTTTATTTTTAGTTTACAGCACTCAGTTCCCCAAATTTTTGAGTTCCAAATTTTCTCTCCCTCCCTCTCATCCCCCCTCCCCGCAAGACAGCATGTAATCTAAGTTCTACATATATCTTCTCATTGAACTTATTTACATAATATTCCAGCTCTAAAGAAACATTATAACCAATGGAATGTATCATGAGAAAGAAGAAATGAAACCAAAAAAGAAGGAAAAAAAAAGAGAGCAAAGAGTTTGCCTCAATCTGCATTCATACTCCTGTAGCAACAATCTTGCTAGCAGCTACTGTGGCTGTGAAAGACCAGCAACAACCAGAACACAGAGGGCTGCCAATACAGGTTCTTTGATCTGCTTATCTAAGGAAAGCAACTTTAAGGGGTTAATAATCCCAATTTAAGCAAACATACATATATCATTCTCTTAGTTCAGGGGGAAAAGATCAGCCCCCTGAACTTCAGGGCAAATATAAACAGAAATTACGAACATCAACAGACAGACCTTGTCTAATTCAAATCACAACTCATAATTACCAAAGAAGCACCAATATCTATGTGTCTTGGTTACAAAGCCGGGGTAGGGGGAGGGGCAGGTTCAATAGCTTGCCTAGAGTCTCGTCACCTGCATTCTTTCAGTGAGTGTACCCCCAAAAGTCAAATTCCAGCCTTGGATTTTATATACCTGTTTCAGGGCCCTGGGGCACTTGAGGCTCACCATTTAGAGTGTAAGAAATCAGTGTGGGAAAGCTCCAACCACCAGCACCACATCATATACAATTCAACGACTCTCCATTGTCTTAGTGCTAAGAAACACTCCAAGACAAAAGAGATCCCACCTTACCTGCCCCACTCAAACAAAGAAAAGTGAAAAATCCCATTTTGCTTGCCATTACAACTCCATAATTCTTTCTCTTTTTCCATCACGAGTCTTTTGGCGCTGTCTTTTAACCTTGCATTGAGAGCCAAGTCTATCAATGTTAGTCCTTACAGATATCGTGTGTCTGTAATTGTATATAATGTTCTCCTGGTTCTGCTCCCCTCACTTAGCATCAGTTCATACAAGTCTTTCCAATTTATAATGAAGTCCTTCTACTCCTCATTTCTTATAGCATGATAGTATTCCATTACATTCATATACCACAATTTGTTTAGCCATTCCCCAATTGATGGGCATCCCCTTGATTTCCAATTCTTTGCTACCACAAAAAGAGTTGCTATAAATATTTTTGTATATACAGGTCCATTTCCCACTTGTGTGATCTCTTTGGGATATAGCCCTAGAAGTGGTTTTGCTGGGTCAAAGGGTATGCACATTTTTCTAGCCCTTTGGGCATAGTTCCAAATTGCTCTCCAGAATGGCTGGATCAGTTCCCAACTCCACCAATAATGTAACAATGTTCTAATTTTCTTACATCCTCTCCAGCATTTGTCATTCTCCTGTTTTGTCAAGTTAGCCAATCTGACAGGAGAGATGTGGTACCTAAGAGTTGTTTTGATTTTCAATTGATTACTTTAAATTGAAAAGTTTTTGTACAAAGCCAATGCAACAGATTTGGAGGGAAGCAGAAAACTGGGAAAGAATCTTTACAACCAAGGTCTCTGATAAAGGCCTCATATCTAAAATATACAGGGAACTCAGTCAAATTTATAGGAATACAAATCATTCCCCAATTGACAAATGGTGAAAGGATATGAACAGGCAGTTTTCAAAGGAAGAAATTAAAGATATCTATAGTCATATGAAAAAATGCTCTAAATCACTATGGATTAAAGATGCTTTCTAATGTGTGGAAGAGTCATAGAAACTGTGGCATAGGATGAACACAAATGAAACAATCCTTAGAAGATAATAAATACATCCATTACTTTGGGTAATCTCTCCACTTTGCATCTGCTGCCTATTTGGTTTCAATTCCATGGAACAAGATGCCCCCAGTGTCCCTTCTCTTCACCTTACCACCCACTTCCCCCAAGCCTTCTTACCTCCTTTATAGTGTTGTCTTCCCTTGAGGTTATAAACTTGTTGAGGGCAAGACCGTCTTTATTTTTATTAATTGTATCCCCAGTTCTTAGCACAGTGTCTAGCCCATGGTAGGTACTTAATTAATATTGATTGGACTGAATTAGGGTTTGCTTTATTCCTTAACCCACTCTGAGGGCAAAAGGAGTGAGATTTTATTGCGTGACACTGACTTAGAATTCATGAGAATTAGGTTGTCACTGTGATCTGAGAGGGAGAATGGCATTTTGGATAGAGAGCCACAACAGTCTAGGCTCTGGTTCTGTCTCTGACACATCCAAACTATCCAATCCTGGGCAAGTCACTTAATCTCTGAGGCCTCCAGAAAACTTCTGAATTCTGGATATTCCTCAAGGTTCTGGCCTAGAACCTTTTCTGTCCTCCCTCTTTACAATTTCTCTTGGTGATTTCTTCAGCTCCTATGGTGTTGATCATTAACTCCTGTGGTTCTGATCATCAGCTCCCATGGTTCCAAATATCATCTTCATGGAGATGATTTTCAGATCTACTTGTCCAGCCCTAACCTCTCTCCTGACAGCAATCTTCAAATGCCTACTGGATATTCTAGATGTCAAATAGACATCTTAATTGCAATATGTTCAAAACTGAACTCATTTTCTTTTCCCCAACACCTTTTCACTTTCCTAACTTCTTTATAATTGGTGAGGTTGCCATCATCCTTTCTTCTAGTAACCCAGTCTCAAAACACAGGTGTCATTCTTGACTCTTCACTTTCACTTCAAATATTCAATTGCAAAGTTCTGTCATTTCTACCTTTACAGCATCTCTTGTATATATCCATTTCCCTTCTCCGACACTGCTACAACCCTGGTGCAGACGCTTATCACCTCATGACTAGACTATTGCAAAACCCTGCTGGTTGGTTCTTTGTCTTATGTCACTCCATACTCTAATCCATCCTCCACTAGGCTATTAAAGTGTTCTTCTCAAAGCACAGGTATGACCACATCACTCCCTATTTAATAAACTTCAGTGACTCCCAACTAACCACGATCAAATATAAAATCTTTTGCTTAGCCTTTAATGCCTTTTATGACCTGGTCCATTTTTACTTTTCTATTCTTTTTACCTTCATGCTCTGCACATCTATGGTCCAGAGCACTGGTCTCTATGCTAATCCTCCCATACAATAATCTGTCTTCTAATTCTAGCCACTTTCATTGGCTGTTCTTCATACCTAAAACTCTGTCCCTCCTTATGTCTGCATTCAAGTCTCAGGCAAAATCCTATATTTTTCAAGAAGACTTTCCCAATTTTAATTTTGTCTTCTCTCAGTGAGATTATTTCAAATTTATCATAATATGTATGAATATGCATACAAGTGTATGTGTATGTGCATGTGTGTATATATATTTGTTTCCACAATCCGGCTAGCAGCTTCTGTGGGGGTATAAGATCCACCCACAGCCAGCACCCAGAAAGCTTCTGGCACGCTGGGAAAGCACAGGTTCTTTTGATCTGCTTTAATAAGGAAAGCAAGGTGAAAGGGGTTGACAAGTTTACTTTAATCCAGCATATAGACAGCATTCACTTAGTTCAGGGGAAAAAACCAGCACCCTGAACTTCAGAGCAAATTACAAACATCAACAGACAGACCCAATACAGTTCATAGTTACCAACATCTAGGTTCATCCCCGGAGCTCAGAACAAGGGCTGGCCCAGAGTCACTCGCCACCACTGCTGCAGGTAGAGCTCCACCAGAAAAGGGATCTTCAAGCTGTCTTCTCTCCTCTTATAGAGTTTTTGACATCATCAAGCGTCATCTGAATAAACAGAGCCCAGGCTCTGGTGATTGGTTCTTGAGTTGGCCCCTCCCCTTAGGACCCTGGGAGGTTCACATCCACATAGATTAGGTTAACACCCAATAGGGCATGGCTCTGGAGTTAACACCTCCCCTTAGCCAGCCCCATCTTGGGCCCCACCCCAGTCACCAATCTGTACCCACATAGGTTCCATACCTAATAGGGCTCTGGGCCTGGGGCCCAGCACCTAGCAAGGCTCGATGAAGTACACTGAGTTACTCAAAGAAAACAAAGGCCATTTTGCTTACCAACACAATATTATATATGTATATATGGTATATATGTGTATATATAGTATGTATGTATATACATACACACATATGCATATGCATATATATTTTGTTTGTACATAGTCTCCCAAAATGGACTATGAACTTGAGAATAAGGACTTTATGCTCAGTACTTTGCACAGTACTTGAGATAAAGGAAGAATTTTATAAATGCTTGGTGACTTGACCATCTCTCATAAATATTATCTGCTTTTATAATATAGGTCAAATGATTTTCCTATATAATCTTAAAGTTTTCTATAGAGAAACAAGACAAGAACCTGAGGCAAAGTTAATGGAGATTTTGATCCTTAACAGGAAGGGGAGAAGCCAATAGATCAGATCAAGGGCAACCTTTAAGACAAGTTTGGGTACAGAAAATCTAATGAAGATCAACATAAGAAATGCTGTTTCACCATTGTAATATTAATTAAGTTGGGAGTTTCTACTGTTTTAGAATGATAAATTAAGTGTCTTTGATTGAGCCTTCCTAGGTGCAAAGCTCCAGGCCCAAACCCCTATCTAATAGGTGCTAAGCCTATGTGGGTGTGAAGCCCTTAGGGTCCTAAGGGGATTTGCTAAGACCAGAGCCAATAGTAGGAGCCTAAGTTATAGTCTCAGATGACATTTGATGATGGTTAAAGAGTATATAAAAAGAAAGAACAGAGCTATTTTCAGGGAGCTTTCACTCTTGGCAGAGTGCTGATGTGGAGACTCAGGGAAGCTGTAGTTAAGAGCCCCAGCTTGTAAACCCCAGATGTTTGGACTTTGTTAAACCCTGGTAACTATGCATTGAGATTTGAATCAGACAAGGTCTGTCTGTTGATGTTCATAATTTGTTTGTCTTTGCTATGAAGTTCAGGGTGCTGGCTTTTTCCTCTGAACTAAGTGAATGATATTGGTATGTTTGATTAAATTGAGATTGTTAACCCCTTAGTGTTACTTTCCTTAGTAAAGCAGATCAAAAGAACCTGTGTTGGCAGCTTTCTGTGTGCTGGTTGTTGGTGGGTCTTACACACCTACAGCAGCTGCTAGCAGATTGTTGCTACAAATGGTGTAGTTGGTAGGATCTGCAGATTAAAAGGAAAGTATGGCATTTTGGGGTCCTGGGGTGGTTGAAAGTTTCCCAGTTTTTGGATTGCTCTTTGTACTTGGGGTGGCTATGTTTCCATGGAGACCCAGGAGCAGCAAAGGCCTGAAGGAAAACAGACCAGTGGAAGATAGGAAACCTCTCCCCGGGGCCCTGGGAGATAATCCCTACTTCTGAGGGCTTGAGCTGATAAGCCTGGCTCTGGAAGACTGTGCTTAAAGAGTGAATGCCTTGAGATTATATGAATTATATATGAAATATATAAATATATATGAAAAATTTTGAAACAGGAGTGGAGAATGACCTTCCTGCAGAATTGACAGGAGCAGGAATTGCTGGTGAGGAGAAAGAAGAAGAAAAAGACGGTGGCAAATAAAACTGCTTGCGTGAGAAGTTTGGAAAGGGGAGAGTTGTGAGCTGCCTGCATCAGGATTCCAGCAGAAGCCAAGAGGGGCCAGCTGGAGCTGGAGGACCAGGAACCCAGGAGCTTGGAGTTCAGCCCTGCAGCAAGATGGAAATTTTGCAGCAAGTATGCTATTTCCTGCCTTCCCCAGATGTAGCAGAGAACTTTGAGGTGAGCAAAGAGGTAGAGAATCACCCACATTTCAAACGAGATTCTGGCAGAAGCCAGGAGAGGCCAGTTAGAGCTAGACAACGAGGAGCTCAGGGGCTTGGAATGTAGCCCTGGGACAAGATGGAAACTTTGTAGCAAGGAGCTAAGTGTGCTTTTCTGCTCCCTCCCCCTTGGGCTGCTTGGGACCCAGGAGGGAGGGGTGGATTTGTTTATGGTGGGGTGGGGGAAGTGCCTTGGAACCCCAGGGACCCCACCCTGTTGGCTTTATTGCCCAGCCGCCCCTCAGGACTTGAAAGGGGAGGACTGGAAAAGTATGGGGAGGACAGACCCCCAATAGAACTTTGGACTTTTTCTTTGAGTTGGGAATTTGTGTGCCAAGAGGAAGCTTGCAAAGGCAGTGTGGGGAGAAGGAGACATCCCCAAGAGAAATTTGTTTGGACGTTTTTGTTTTCATTGGGACTTTGCTAATTAAAGCATGCCCATGCCTGAGGGTACTAGGAGGAAACCTGCAAAGGCAGTGTGGGGAAAAGGACATACCCTCAAAAAGTACTTTACTTGGTCACCTTGTATTCACTACAGAAGACTTGTTACTTGCTGGGACCTGGGGTGGATCATGTCTGTATTGTAAACAAGTATTTTGGGGGATCATACTGAATGATATGTTTTGTTATAATTCCCTGATTGATTGAAGAGATTAACTTGCTGGGACCTAGGGGTGGACAGTGTATTGTAAACAAGTATTTGGGAATGACACTGAATGATATGTTTTAGTTTCCTGCTTGATTGGATCACAATGTATAATGCTTCTATTTGTTTCAGGATCCATGGCCATTTAATTTAGATTTGTTTTAGGCAATGGACCCTAGAAGGGGTGGAGTGTAATATCAATTAAGTTGGGAATTTCTACTGTTTTAGAATGATAAATTAATCTTTGATTGAGCCTTCCTAGGTGCAAAGCCCCAGGTCCAAACCCCTATCTACTGGGTGCTAAGCCTATGTGGGCATGAAGCCCTGAGGGTCCTAAGGGGAGTTGCTAAGACCAGGGCCAACAGTAGGGGCCTAAGTTGTCTCTCAGATGACATTTGATGATGGCTAAAGAGTATATAAAAAGAAAGAACAGAGCTATTTTCAGGGGGCTCTCACTCTTGGCAGAGTGGTGATGTGGAGACTCAGGGCAGCTATACTTAAGAGTATGAACATGGATTTTTGGACTTTGTTAAACCCTGGTAACTATGCATTGAGATTTGAATCAGACAAGTTTGGTCGGTTGATGTTTGTAATTTGTTTGTGTTTGCTATGAAGTTCAGGGTGCTGGCTTTTTCCCCTGAACCAAGTGAATGATATTTGTATGTTTGATTAAATTGAGATTGTTAACCCCTTAATGTTACTTTCCTTAGTAAAGCAGATCAAAGAACCTGTGTTGGCAGCTTTCTGTGTGCTGGTTATTGGTGGGTCTTACACCCGTACAGCAGCTGCTAGCAGATTGTTGCTACCACCATGCATTTGTCAAGAATTAATATGCAGAAATCTTTGAAAGAAAAAGCATTAACTAAGCTCTTACTATGAGAATTCTTATACTGTGCTAAGCCCTGGAGACACAAATTCAAGAGTCCCTACCCTTAAGGAGTTTACAATCTAGAGGGAGACAACACATACAGCATAATGGAAAGTTGCTTTGTTCTGGAAATTCACAGGGATGTTGACTGGAGCCATAGCAGAGTAACACTCTTTCCAGTAGCAATTAATTTGATTATGGTTAAAGAGCATAAAGGGAGTAGTCTTCATAATGTAGTAGGATGGAATTCCTATTCCTGCAAGAAAATGATTGAGGTACAGAATGAATTCGGCCAGCTAGATATGTAGAGCCTAAAAGATACTCACCAGTTAGGGCAGTGTGGGTCTCAGGGAAGGAGTTTCAGAGCTTAAAGGCATAAGTCCCCCTAGACATTATCTCTGGTATGGAGAAAGCAGTGGCATAAGAAACGTATTGAGAACTGGCTGGGGTTTAGTGTGAGGCTAGGGAGATGGCTTGTCTTACTGAAGGCCTTAGGTCTTATTTTGATTTATATGTGTGACAGCTGACGGAAAATTGTTAATACCCAATGTAATATTAACAGACACTATACTTTAAGCAATGACATGAATTCTAGAACAATCCTTACATTCTGACTCTTAAGATAATGTCATTACCATATTTTGCCATGCACCCTTTTTCAAAAAATTTGGGGTCTAAAAACTGGGCACATCTTATAACAGTGGTTGTAGATTTTTTTTTACTTGTGTTTCCCACTTTTTCGCACTTGTTTTTGCACTCATTGTTGTAGATTTTTTTACTTGCATTTTCTGCTTTTTAGTGCTTGTTGTCTTTGTGCTCATTGTTTCACATTTGTTACCAGTATGTTAGGTTACATTTTGCCATGTTCTGCCCAGAAATGGCTCAGAAAAGATTTTCGTACAATGCTGAATTCAAGTTAAAAGTGATCCAGTTTGCAAAAGTGAATGGAAATCTTGCTGCTGAACAGTTCAATTCCTCCTCCAACTGAGAAAACAATCTGAGACTGGCTATGGGAAGAAGAAACCTACTGAAAATACCACGGCAGAAGAAGGCCATGAGAGGCAAGAGTGAAGAAACCAACTACAGGAGAAGTTTGTACTTGGGTGAAAACATCCTGAGATAATATCGAGATTGAAATCATTGTTAAGTCATTTAAGAAGTGTGGCATTTCAAATGCCATAGATGGAACTGAGGAAGAGACAATACATGAAGAGAGTGATTCGTCATCAAACACATACGAGGACAAGCTAAGGGATGGGAGTTTTGACAGTGATGAGGAATTGTATGAATTTTATGATGAATAAAACTTGAGTTCAATAACTTTATGTAAAACATTTTTTTTTGAATTCGCCCAAAATTAAGGTCAGTCTTTTTTTTATTTTTAGTTTACAACACATGGTTCTACATAATTTTGAGTTCCAGATTTTCTCTCCTCCCTCCCCAAGACGGCATGAAATCTCATATAACTCCCACGTATAATTTTGCAATGAATTAATTTATATACTAGTCAAGTTGTGGAGAAGAATTATGACCAATGGAATGAATCATGAGAAAGAAGAAACAGAACCAAAAAAAAAAAAAAACAAAACCCAAAAACAAAAACAAAAGAGAATAAAAAAATGCAAGCATGAAGTGTGTCTCAATCTGCATTCAAATTTCATAGTTCTTTCTCTAGATATAGATAGCATTCTCCATTGTGAGTCCTTTGGAGTTGTCCTTGCACCTTGTGTTGCTGAGAAGAGCGAAGTTTGTCAGGGTTGGTCCTCACGGAAACCATATATCTGTGGTTGTGTATAATGTTCTCCTGGCTCTGCTCCGCTCACTCAGCATTATGTCGTGTAGGTTTTTCCAGGTTGTTATGAAGTCCGTATCATCCCCATTTCTTATGGCACAATAGTATTCCATTACCTTCATATACCACAGCTTGTTCAGCCATTCCCCAGTTGATGGGCATCCCTTTGATTTCCAATTCTTGGCTACCACAAAAAGAGCCGCTATAAATATTTTTGTACATATGGGTCCTTTTCCCACTTGTGTGATTTCTTTGGGATACAACCCTAGAAGTGGTATTGCTGGGTCAAAGGCTATGAACATTCCCGTGGTCCTTTGGGCGTAGTTCCAAAAGAAATGCTAGGGAAGGTGGCCTAGCCATACCAGATATTAAACTGTACTACAGAGCAGCAGTCATCAAAACTACCTGGTACTGGCTAAGAAACAGAGGTGTGGATCAGTGGAATAGGATAGGAATACAAGATGGAGAAGTCAACAACTATAGCAATCTACTCTTTGATAATCCCAAAGAGGCCAGCTTCTGGGCTAATAATTCACTATTTCACAAAAACTGTTGGGAAAATTGGAAAATGGTAGGGCAGAAACTGGGCATAGACCAATACCTTATACCATATACCAAAATAAAGTCAAAATGGGTTCATGATGTAGGAGTAAATGCTGATACTATAAGTAATTTGGGAGAGCAAGGAATAGTTTACTTATCAGATTTTTGGAAAAGAAAAGAATTCATGACCCAACAAGAGTTAGAGAGCATTACAAAATGCAAAATGGATAATTTTGATTATGTCAAATTGAAAGGTTTTTGTACAGAAAAAGCCAATGCAACAAAAATTAGGAGGGAAGCAGAAAATTGGGAGAAAATCTTTACAACTAGTATCTCTGATAAAGGCCTCATTTCTAAAATATACAGGGAACTGAGCCAAATATATAGGAATACAAGCCATTCCCCAATTGGGAAATGGTCAAAGGATATGAACAGGCAGTTTTCAGAGGAAGAAATTAAAGCTATCTATAAGCATATGAAAAAATGCTCAAAATCACTACTGATTAATGAAATGCAAATCAAAACAACTCTTAGATACCACATCTCTCCTGTCAGATTGGCTAAAATAACAAAACAGGAAAATGATACATGCTGGAGAGGATGTGGGAAAATTGGAACATTGTTACATTGCTGGTGGAGTTGTGAGATGATCCAGCCATTTTGGAGAGTAATTTGGAACTATGCCCTAAGGTGAGTCTTATAAATGGGGAAATATATAGTAAGTATATATAGAAATATATAGTAAGTTGAGCTGCAACCACACTCTGTGTTCCCACCCAGAGATTTTGCCTTATAAAGGAACCCTGATCAAACCAGATCTAATCCTTTAAAGTCCTTGCCCCTTTCCATTGTGATTCATGGCCTGAAGGGCAAAACAGCCAAAGTGAAGTAGTTTTCCTTGCTTGGGATTGCCAAAGGTGGCTTGGGGTCTCAGGACCAGGCTTTGCTACCTCATACTACCTTCTCTACTACCCCACCCCCACTCCCAAAAAAGTGTAAAGAACTTCTCATGGGTCTCTTATTTGGGAAATCCATTGTGTTCTCCACTGATGGGACATGTTCCAGGTGGCAGGTTTTCTACCCTATTAACTAAAAATGTTTTATTTCTCAATTCATGGCTTTGATTTATCTCAGTTCTTGACAGTGTCAAATTGAATCCATAAGTTAATATTTATTAAGTACCTACTAAGCATTGGAAATACAAAGAAAAACGTGAAATACTCCCTGACCTCAAGGAGTTTCTATTCATTTGGCATTGTCCAATGAGTTTCTGTAACTGCAATAGCTTGTGTTAAAATTCCTCCTGAACAAAATCAGATTTTTATTGTTACCTGTATGGAGAGATTTATCCCAAAGAAAGCATAATTTAAAAAAAAATCACTTCTATGAGTCACTTGGGTCCTGAAGTAGGCAAGGTAAAAGAATCCATCTGTGTGGATAAGTGGTGCATAAATCAGTAAATTCAGTAAAACATTGAAGATATTTTCGGCATGGAAAAATTTCTAACGCAGCATATCCAACACTGTGACAATTCATTATGCTGAAAGTCCTTAAGTTTAATTTTTGCTGTGTATACTGTCAATATTTGAGGGACACCTCAGAGAAACTATCGACATCCCACTTCTTACAAAAGATATTTCCTCTTGATTATGATACTTTTCTCTTTCCTCTTGATTCTAACACTTTCATTTTGCAAACAAGAACTGTGAAATTAGCAAATAACACAATTCCAAAAAATTCAAAGCAATACCTCCCTTTTTTCCCCTTATCATTGAAAATTCATTTGAATATTCTCATAGCAGTTCTTAAAACTGCAGTCATTACTGTTCCTTCTGGATGAAGTTATTACAAAGGTGAACTTGAAAACAAAACTTCTTTGCATCAGGGTGCAAGTGTGTTTAAAGAGCTTAGCTTCATACTTCTGGCTAGGTACAGGTTCAATGTAAGTAGAAAGACTATCAAAGGTGAACTTCTTCCCTAATAACCTTATTCGCCTTATTAGCATGTTCACTTCTGGAGATAGAGCCATTAACTTCTTTAATGTACTGTACTCAGTGCTCTGTAACATGCTTTGTGCACAGCCCAATGTGCAGTGGCTTAAGGTTCAAAATGTTAAGCTATCATTTCAAGGACCTTAAATGGTAAGTTTGTTTAAACCATTTATTTCGGGAGTCTTATTAAACTGTGTCCTTTACAAAAGCTGCTGGGCATATATATGTAGAATAGGAAAACAACTAAAGAAATGCAAGTTTCCAACAATGCACCATCTAGCTGTCTGCATCGGTAAGGCGGTAAGGACAATGTATATGATAATTGTCAAAATGCCTATGTAGTTCGGTATCGCAAAGTATATGAGACTCTCCACACAGAAGGCAGAAGAAGTAAACCATTCATTCAGACACCAGAGAACCATATCCCACAAGCCATCTACCCAATCTATCACAGCAGCAAAGCATCTGATACATAATATCACAAAGTGAAGCCTCGCTATCCCAAAACCTCTCTGACTCCCTGCTGGGGTCTTCCCAAAAACACTCACAGTACAGGTGTCACAGTTTGTTCAGCTATCAGAGCTCAACTTGCATTACCTCAGCTAACAGTCACAATGGCCATTAACAGTCATAACAGCTCTCTCTCTCTCTCTCTCTTTCTCTCTCTCTCTGCCTTTCCTGGTGACATAACTTCCTTTTCCTCGCTGCTCCCACCACACATGACCTAGGCGTCCTGGGACGTAAGCAGGTCACTTGGCATACTAGTGAGTGGGAAAGATCGTCAAATCTAAATTGCTATTACACTGTCCCAACTAATAAAATAGTGGCTTAATATTTGAGTAAAAGAGAATCCTTAGATCATCCTTCACCATGCACATCAACCAAGAAATGAGTGAGTCTCCCACATAACCTGGCCCTATTATCTCTTTTCTTTTTGGTTTTCTGAGAAGTGTTACAGGAATTAATCAATATATCAGCACAGTGGAAAGAGCTGGCCTCAGTGAGGAAGATCTGGATTCAAATCTCCCTTCTCACACATACTGATTTGTGAACTAGGAAAGTCACTTGACCTCTCAAAGACTAAGCAAATGTCTAAGAATATTAATTGTAGCTAAAGTGTTGATCTGCTTTATTAGAGGAAGTTTAGCATAAGTTACCCACAACAATGAAATCACCAAATTGGATAAAAATAGGTCAGCACACAGTGTTCTACTGTCATTTCAAAGTGATTTGTCTAAAATCTATCTGATCTATCTATATCTATAGATTTATCTCTATATGTATATATGCGTATGTGTGTGTATGTGTGTGTGTGTGTGTGTGTGTGTGTGTGTATGATTCATCCTAGTTCCTATCTCTCCCTTCTTTATAGATCTTAGTCTGTACTCCACAATTTTCCATTATTAGCTTCTGGCTGGCAGCATTCTCATAGGGACAGCTAGGTGGCACAGTGGATAGAGTACTGGGCCTGGAGTCAGGAAGACTCATCTTACTGAGTTCAATTGGGGCCTCACACATATACTAGCTACATGACCTTGGCAAGTCACTTAACCATGTTTGCCTTAGTTTCTTCATCTGTAAAATTAGCTGGAGAAGGAAAAGACAAACTACTCTAGTATCTTTGCCAAGAGACCTCTAAACGGGGCAATGAAAATTTGGTCATGACTGAAAAACTACTGAACAACTGGCATGGTTTTCATATTATTTCATAGCTGTGTGTCTTGACTTTCCAAGACTTCATCTGGTGTCAGGAGCTGCCTCCACAGGTTTGTTTCATATTAGCTATTTTTATCCTTTCTTGTCTAATCAGCCCACATCAATTGCTGAAGTACCTTTCCAGCTTGAAATTTCATCGTAACATCTCATTTTACCCAAGCTCCACTTCTTCCGGTCTAGGACCCTTCCCATTAGTCTGAGTAGCCATTAGCCACTTTCCATTTGGGCTACATAGATTCATCTTTCCTTATCTCTTTATCTTTATTGTTTATTCATGAAAGTGGCATTCCCCATAACATGACTCCCCTGATTTGTAGTGTACTCCTAATAACAATTATCACTCTATGATAATAATCTGGTAGGGTAACTGTTCCCAACTAAGTTTGGATCCTTTCTGCCCATAGGACTAGCAGCTAAAACATAGGGTATTGCACTTTCAAAAGGACGGAATGTGAGGAAACAGCATAGAATATCCTTGGTGATTGTAAGAATAACTGATTATTTCTTTTCCTGTTGTTAGTATAAGAACCATAGTGGTTTATATAGCAATTAGCATTGCACATCACTGAAGGAAGATTTAGGAAAATGTGAAAAATACTAGAAGTTGAAGCATTAAGATATCTAATTCTGTTTTTAATCACCTTGGTCTTTTCTTATTAAGTCTAAAGATTTTTTGAGGTCATTGTAGGTGTGAAAATGAGCAAAGCACAGCAAAACACAGATTGGAAAGTTAAAAAGAAACAAAATACAGGACTGGCAAGAAACAGTAACTAGAAACTATCAATAAATATCTGAATGGTGGAAGGCAAGGTTATCTCCTTTTTTGTCAATACAAGGGAGATGCTTTTATTAATGAATGTTCTTATTTAATGTTGAACCATAAATACGAAGGCAGAATGGCCACAAGAATTTGCAGACTGTAGAATAGTTATCTAGACACTATTATTTGGTTTCCTAAGACTAGTGAATTATTAGGAGAATCTTCTTCACATAATAACAGCCATAGGAAGAGGATGGGATGAAGATAGTTTCTTAATATCTAAATATCTTGAAAGATATATTCTAAAAAGCATTATAATTTCTCCAATACCCCTTTCACAAACAAAAAGAAAAAAGTAATGGAGAATACATGAAGAATCTGAACCATTTGATATCCTTGAATCAAAATGCAAAGGTTTTGCCCTCCTGATGTCACTAGTGTTTTATATGAGGACATTTCCATTACCGTCTTTGTGTTTCTGATTATATTGTTCTTTTAGAAGGGCATTGCTAACATCTTTAACCAAAATTATGTTGCTATCTTTACCAGTTCACCCAAGTTCTGTCGAATCAGATGCTTCTTTAGCTTAACTCATGCAGGAAAACAAATTTTTCTTCTTGGTTTGAATTGAGTCCAGTATAAGTGGCCAAAAAAATAAATTTCCTATTAATGTAATTCAAGAAAATAATGCATCAGATTGAATTCTCTATAATGCTGGAATAGGCAAAATTTTACATTTGAAAAGGCTCGCTTGTTACAGGTGCTTTGTAAGAGATATTCATTCAATTCTCTTTAAAAACCTGACTCACTTATTTGAAGGCAGTTAGAGCTATCACACTTTTGTGTGAAGGAGTTATTAACAAGAAGAACTAAACTGAAGGAGTCCAAAGCCACATCCTTTTGGATTAATCTTTTATTTCATTTTTCTTTACATTACACTTCATGTTCTTTTCTTAGACCCTCTTCCCTCTAAAAGTGAATGCTCTCATTTGAAGAAAGTCTCTATGTAGGAAATACTCAAATTCATAATTTAAAAGTGTGAGAAACAAAAAAGGGGGTGGGGCTTCTCAGATAAAGAACATTTATCAGGAAAAAAAAGATCAAACAAACAACAACAAAAACTCACCAAATCTCTCCTTTGGCTGATTGCTTCCTGGGATTCTCTCCCCTTCTGTCCCTAAGGGGTATGGAAAACAAGCAACATCAGTTGAGGAATGTAATGACCAATGTCTCTAATATATTGGATTTTGCAAATAGAGGTCTATTACGTGAACACTTCTCTCATGTACTTTGGGAAGTCAAAGAGTTAGGTTGTGTACTGTAATTATAAGGAAAGAACAGTTTCAGAGTTATAGGGGGTGAAGCAATTAAGAGACACCTTGAAAAATATGGGGTTATTTCTTTAGCCCTCCTGCTCTCATCACCATAAGAAAAAAAAAGCAAAACCATAGCTAAAGTATGTACTCCTTGATTATGTCAGCTTTTATACATCAAGGTATCTTTCAGAAGCTCCAGTCTTTAGGAAATGCAAATGTACAGGAATAGACTCCATACGAATATTTCAGCCATTTCACAACTCCTTAACTTGGTTAGGTCTTCTGGAGATCAAACTTAGAGTCTGACCCCATGGCACAAGTTCATTTGAAATCATTATCATGCTTTAAGGCCTCGGAGCATCCCACTCTTCATCTATTCCATAACCAATCAACATTATTAAGCAGTTAAATAAAGTTTGAAAGTCACTACCTTTAAAGAGCCCTCCATTTTGTATTGGGATATATGAAGATATAGTGTAATTTTTTTTTAGCTTTATGCTAAAGTTAAAAATCAGAATGCAAGGGCTATCATTCACTAATGAGATCATTTTATGGAACTTACAGTCTAGCAAATTCTAGTGATTTGTCAGGATGACCTTAAGTATAAAGTACTAGGACACAGAATCAAAAGACCTGGACTGAAATCCTGCCTCAGGCACTGCTTAGGTATATAATACTCACAAGTCACTTAACTGTTTAGAACTTCTGTTTTCTTTATTGTGTATAACAACACAGAGTTTCTACTGGGTTCAAGGGGCATGAGGTGGTCTTTATTCATTTTAAGAAGCTTTTACCTTTGGTCCTATATAGTTGGGCTGGGTCTAGTCCTGTAGGAATATGGACTCTAGAGAGAGGGGCCCAACTCATTTTCTTACTGTTCATGGCTTTTTTTTTCACTCTCTGTCTCCAGAGTTTAGGGAAAATCATTTAAAGCTTCTGTTTGGCTCATCTCTAGGGCATCCCCGAAAGGGATTTGTCTAATCTACAATGTACATTGAATATCTTACATTGGAGGCCAGATATAGGACAAATAATTATTTATTTAGATACAAAATCTCACAAAACTGTGCTTTTTTTTCTGAGGCACACATTTTTATTGAAAGTCACTGTATAGAGACAGTATTTTTTTTTGTAAAAGCACAGAATTGTTTTACATATTCATATTCAAATGACTTCTCCACTTCCTGAAACTGGCTGACAGAAAATTGTGCAATGAAAAGTTATTTACAAAAACCTCAGGAAGGAAAGACGAGCTAGAGAATGGAATGCTCAAAGATGATGATGCCTGTAGGGGTTAAGTAAGGCATTACAACTATATGTGGAGGCACACTGGCCCAGTTCAGAGGTGGATAGTTGGCATGCCCATTTTAACTCTCTCTCTAGTGTGTTCACTTTCCAGGTTCCAAAGAGGCTGGCTCAGGACAACTTGCTTCCTACCATGTAAAAATGATGCATGACAGCTAAGAGAACAGCAACTGTGATAGGGATAATCCAACTTGACCAGCAGCTTTTGCACATCGAACTTGAATTCCCAGATCCTTCACGTTTATGGTCACTGGGATGGACTTCCGAACAACATAGTAATGTTTGAGCATCTCCTCGCATCTGAAGAGTGTCCCATGTCTTCAAAGCTTTCAGTCCCATCTTGACCAGCTTGTTCCATCAGAACTTCTTCTCCACCTCGGAGCTTGCCAAGGAAGCAGGAGATGTTGTAGACTCGCCTGTGGATCGCTATCCACATGTCCTTCTCCAACTTGTGCTTCACCACCTCCTCCTAGTAGGTGACCTTGGCCTCAGGCTCTTTCCCCTCTGTGCAGCCTCCATCTGCCATGGACCACCATGGCCTGCCATTGGCAGCAGGCCTGACTTCAGGTTGCAGGATTTGCCCTTTCCCACTGTGCGAGCTTCCATCATAACTGTGCTCTTAATAGTAATTTAACTACTACAATAGTCACCTTTAAGGTTAATAACATGAAGCTTTTTGTGGAACTGCTAAATTAGTACTTCATCTTCAATTTGCCTCTGTACTTTCTTGTTCAAGATCCATGTCTTCCAGTAAAACAGACTAGAGATAGTTTCCTCCTCTTAGTGGCAGGCATTTCTCCCAAGCAGCACTATGGTATCTCTAAAGGTTACCTCTTATAGTTCAGCATTGGTGAATGAACTTAGGAGCTCCCAACCATTTGAACTGGCAAGACTGTAAATGTCCATTTTAGGATTAATGTTTAGTCACATTGGTTCATGGAAAGAAACACAAAGCAGAAGAACAGCCAGACATCTGGCATAAAGCTTGTCTAGCTAAGTCCCTGCTTTGCTGTCACATGCAAACAGTAGATACTCTAACCCATCTTTCATGGGAATTCCAAGAGATAAAAATGGAGTTTTGGACTATATATTCTTCATATTGTAGAAGAAGACAAGAAGGAAGTTAGCCAAGGAGTACAGTTGCTCCTTTGAAGGTAATTGAGCTCTATCTGACTCATTAGCCAATCCTGTCTAATACAGCCCTGATTCATCCCTTCCTCCATACAGCACCCCCAGCCCACCCCAGATATCACTAGGGTTGAGGAAGGTCAAAGGAGCATCCCAGGATTGCTGTATCATTCTAAAGCTTCAAGACTTTCTGAGCTATGTCACACTTGAAACACTGGAGGTGATCCAGGGTACTCATTAACATTGGGGGTGGAGAATACTCACCTATTTTGTGTTTACCCCCTTTACAAGTAAAATAGGGATGATAAAATTTTTACTTCTTTGTTCCCAAGGTTGTTGTGAGAAAAGCCCATTTTGAACCTTAAGACTGTTTATAAATGTAAGTTATTGGGATGAATTTGAAAAGAAAAAATGAAGTCAAAATTGACATCAAACATCTTTCAGATTTACTTGTGAGAGGCAGCATGTGCAGTATATAAAGCTATGGACTCAGATCCAGGTAGAATCCTAATTCTGATACTTACGAGTCAAGTCAACAAATATTCGATTAAGTGCTTACTATGTTCTAGGCACTGTGTGCTAAGCACTGGGATAGAAATACAAGCAAAAAGAAAGACAGGCCATACTTTTAATAGCTTACTTTCTAATGGGGGAAGATAATACATATGAGGAGTTGAAAAGGGGAGATACAATTAGGTCATGGAGGCTGTCAAATCCACTGGGGATATGGTGGTGTGGAAATGGAATGCATAACGAGTGTACTATTTACCTTGAATTGGTCGAGCTCCCTTGTTATCCAGGAGAGGCTGAAATAACTTAGGAAACAAAATCAGTCAATCAAGAGGTTAAAAGAGTCTTGCTCAAGTTTGACATACCTGAGATCCTTCAAAGCATCCACTGGGTGGACTCAGAACACCTCTGCTATGCCAGCAACCACAGCGCCAGTTCAAACTCATTCATACCAGCCTCAAACAGACAAAGCTTGCACAAACATCATGGTTCCATGTACTCTGCATTCCTCTTTTTCTCCTGCCTCCCTTTGTGTTAAAGTCATATAAACCACTTCCTAAACCCCCAATCTTTGGAGCAGATAGACTAGGTTCTACCCTCATGTGCATGTGCTATACTCGCCCAAGAAATGCTTTTGGGTTTTGTACTTGAACTGCACCTCTGTTCCCTCGGTTCATGACACTGTCCCCCAATTAATCACTCTGCCACAATTAATCAGTGGTGAAGTTAAACAAAATTAATGCGAGCCCTTCCTCAAGATGAGAGATATAGGGGGAACTCACCCCAGAACTTGGGCAAATTATATGACCTCACTTAAGTTTTTTCATCCATAAAATGAAAGGGCTGAATTAGATGATCTTTAAGTTCCTTTCTATCTTTAAAATGGTAAGTGTATATGATTTATTTAGGATCTATAAGTAAGAAAAATAGGCCTCAACAATTTAGAAAATATTTATCAGAAAGCTGATGCATATTATTCATGGAACCACTCGCAATTTTTGAGGCCCATTTCCATAGATATAGTTTTCTGAATTCCCTGAGCTTCCTTCAGTATGTTTCAACTGCAACAAATAGCAGATTGGATATAGTTTATGGAGCAGTTAGAGGGAGCTACACATAAAGTACTAAGTTGTCTCTATAGTGTTTGGAGGAGGGAAAAATGGAAGACAAAACAAAGGATGGAAAAACTACAAAAATATACTTATAGACAATTTAACATACTGGCAAACTGTCATGGCAACTTCAGTAGTGCCTGAGGGCATCACTTTATGATTATGGTTTATTGTTGTTCAGTCATTTCAGTCATGTCCACCTCTTCATGGCCCCATGGCTTTTCCTGACAAATATAGTGGAGTAACTTTCCATTTCCTTCACCAGTTAATTTTGCAGAAGATGAAAACTCAGACAAATAAGGTCACACAGTCAATAAGTGTTTGAGGTGAGATTTGAACTCAGAAAGATGTCATCCATATTTCAGGCCTGCCCTTCAATCTGCTGTGCAATCTAGTACATTACAATAACTCACTTTCACAATTATGACATTAAGTCATGAATAAAAAGTTAAACCTACTGCTTACCAAGACAAAAAAGCAGGTACTATTATGTCTCAGGAATGTTTTCTCTCTTAATTATTATTTTTTTCCTAAATCATGTATAAGAGGTAGTTATCTAGAAAATCCACACACATGAAACAATATTATAAAACTTGATAAGTAAAACAAATGGATCTGTAGAAAAAAATATTACATGGAATTGGGAAAACAAAATGTAAGAAACTGTATCATAGTATCATGGAATGAATAAAAGAAGGATGGAGTTGGGGTTAGAATATTGAGTTTTCAATCCATTTCCCTGCATGGGGCCTCAGATTGTGCACCTGGGAAGTGAAGGGATGGGGCAAAATGATTATTTAAAGTTTCTGGGCATACGAAAAATCTAGGGGCTTACAATTTTAAGAAAAAAAGATTCATGAGAAAAGGTTTGCTGTTTTAGTAAAAATTTTAATTTTCTTCAGCTAATGAGGAAGGAGATGGTTGACCATGGTCAATTAAAGAAAGCTTTCTTTTTGATAAAATTTAAGGAATAAAAATTGTTAATTTCCATAAAATTGCTGATACTTAACTAAGCTGAACAGTCTGATACACAAAAAATGGCATTTTCTATCTTGTAGAGCATGATAATTCTAATATCAGAGTACACTATTTTTTTCCGTGAGACTTTGAAAAACCTCTTCACTTTTTCCAACCTCGATTTTTTGTCCTTGAAAAGGAATAAAAGTGGCTGATTCCTTAACAGCAATGGTGTGCACTGAAATGATGTATGAAGATGTATCAAGGTGTTTCACTGAAGTATTTTCATTAGATTCCAAAGTAAAATTAGCTGGTTAGTGAGGTGTACATGTGGGTGTTCTGAACCTATGAACATAGTTTTATTCTAAATCATTTTACACATGCTCATTTGAGAGTGAACTAAGCATGCCTCACCTCTTTTTAAACCCTTCCAGGGGTTCCCCATTGCTCAATTATGCAATCCTGTTTAGGGCTTCAAGGTAATCAGCTGTATCTGTACTCACCTATCATCCGTGTTTCATCCTCCCACTTCCTCCTCTCGATCTTTACTAGAGTTGTTTCATCAAGCCAGAATACCTTGCCTACTCTCTTGTCATCCTACCACGTATCTCCTTGCTCTTCTGAACTTTGTTAAACATGTTTAGATGCCAGGCTATAATTTCTAATTATCTCTAAACAATGTACTATTAATCGATCAGCAAACAACTTAATATCTACCACGTGCCAGGCACCATGCTAGGTGCTAGGAATACAAAGATGAGATGGGAGATGGAGAGAAAGAAGGGGTGGTGAAAGAGAGTGAGAGAAAAAAGAGGAATGGGAGGGGGGATGTGGAGAAAGTAGAGGAATAAAATAGGGAGAGAGAAAAGGAGATTAAAGGAAAAGGGATAATGGGAGAAAAGGGGAGAGGGTAAAAGAGAGGCAAGGGAAGGAGAAACAGTTTCTGCCCCTCAAAGAGCTTATATTTTAATATAATGTAATAATGTAATGTAGAAAATGTTGCTTCCGTTGAGCCAAGAAGGACATCAGAGAATCTGTAAGGTAAGGAAAGTGAGGAAGGGATGCATTTTCTAGACCTGAGGAGATTCCCAATTTAAAGAATTAAAGACAGGGGATAGAGGAATTGCTGCACTTTCCTTAGTCAAGAGAGAATATAGAGCCCTAGCTTCTTCTGACAGTCTGTCTCTATATTCAAATTTTTCTATAGTTATTCTGTCTGTGTATTCTTTGATTCAATCTGTTTGTTTACTTCTATTTGTAGGCTTTGTTTTTGTTTTTTGACCAACTGCTTCAAGGCATAAACCATGTCTAATCAAAATATTCTACAGCCCTTGGGGGCTTGCAAGACCTTGCATCTATCAATTGAGGAATATTTGAGTATTAACTGAGTAGTCTGCCTTGTGGGTGCTCAATAATTGATGACTAAGAAAAAGTCCTTTTAACACTTTCCATAGGATGGCACTATAACAGCGTCCTGACCGAGCATGTGTGGAGATAAGGATAGGAAGCAGAGGTTGGCAAAGAGTATTAATCCTTTTTACACTGTTTTTTTGTGGTAAAGATGTTGGGTTTTTTTCAGTCAGTTGAAGATATCCTTGCCCCTCTCTAAAAGTAAATACAAACCAATATAGAGATAGAAATATGTACATATCTAAATATCCAAGGAGACATACACATATATGCACATGTTTATATATATATATATATGTGTGTGTGTGTGTGTGTGTCTATATATATATATATATATATATATATATATATATATATATATGTAATTTAACATGACTGATTAGGGCCAGAAAAGCTCTACATAAGCCCCTGAGATTTGGGTATAAAACCAAGACTTCAGCGAGGTTGTTGAGAGGGTAGAAATCAAAGTAGACAGAGGAATTGGAATGAGGGAATTTCATGGGGAGATGGGAAGCAAAAGTTGGCATTAATGCTTCCAGCAGGCAGTGACCTCAAACCTTTTTATTTTTCAAAGAAAGCCATGACTGTAACTTTTTTCTCTTTTAAACATAACCTATGTCTAACCTGTTCCCAGTCACTGCTGTGTAATATAAATAGTGTTTGTGGTGGAAAAACAAAAACAAACCTAGGGCACATGGCTTATTCCACCTGCCGTAGAAATTCATGACCAATGTCAAAATTTACAGATGATAAATACAACTTCCTTCTCTCTCAGTGTATCTACTGGTCATTTTCTCCAGAAGCTGATATTATTTCATATATCTTTCTTTGTTCTAGATGGATACAACCCTTTTGAAAGTGATTCAAATGTAATTCCCTACTTTTGTTTAATATCTAATATACTGTACACCTATGTACAATGTTCTGTACTTTTCATCACTTATATACTTTGTATGTTTTCCTCTCTTTTTCTTCCCCTTTCTGTAGCAACTTATACATACTAGGCATTTAATAAATGCTCTTTGGATTGGATCAAAATTTCCCTTCTCCCCTTTGATCTTCTACATATATCTTTGATCTTGATACATACAATGATAATTTAGGAAACACTTTTAAAAATGTTTTAATATCTATCTATCTATATCTATCTACCTATCTATCTATATCTATATCTATATCTATATATAAAACCTTCATTTCCAAATGTATCCCTGGAGGAAAAAATAACAAAATGAAACAAAAACCATGGAAGGGGGATAGGGCATGCTGTTCAGACAAAAACTGTGAAGGCAAATCTTGGAAAAACAGGATATTTGTTAAATGAATTATTTTCCAACACTAAAATGCATGTATCATTTAATCCATTTTTGCAGACTCCCATTTGTTAGTTATTCTTCAGTGTCTATTTTCAATACACCAGGAGCTCAGGGATCTTAGAGATGATTTAGTCCACTGCCCACCTTTCTTTTTAATGAGGTACTGAGGCACAGAGAAGGAAGGTAACTTGCTCAAGGTAACAGATAGTAAATGCCACAACTGGGATTTGAAGTCAGGTCCTGTTCCTCTATGTTTAATGCTCTTTCTACCATGCTATATTGCCCCTATGGTAACTACATGCCACCTGAAGAGGAAGAAGAAAAGTGGACAAAGATTAGAAAGTGGACAGTAATTGAATAAATTTATTCTTATTTCCTTCTCACTCTTTAGTTTCGTACAAAGAGAAAAATGAAACAAAACCTTACTATCAAGAGCATAACCTCTTTTAGAGTAGACAGACACAAAAATATGTAATATGCGTATGGATTTGCAAAAGTCATTTAACCTGTCTGGGCCTCAGTTTCCTCATCTATAAAATGAAGCAATTGCACTGGATGGCCCCTTAGTTCCTTTCCAGCTCTAAATTTGTGGTCCTAAATGCATACAAAATAAATATTGAGAGAAGAATAATAACAACTGGGGAGATCAGGAAAGGCTCTATATAAAAGGCATTGCTTGAGCAGTTTAGAAAGAAATGGAATGGGGCTTAATAAATGGAGGTAGGGATGGAAAGTGTATTAGAGCAATGAAGAATGCCCCATACAAATACAGGAAGACAGGAGATAGAGTGTGGTGGAAAAAAAAAGAATCCGAGTTTGACTGGACCAAAGTATTTGGTTCAGAAGTTACATGTAATAACATTGTAGAAGTATATTGGTACCAGGTTCAAAAGGGCTGTAGAAGCCAAGTAGAGCAGCTTATATTGGTGAGAGAAGAAGAAGAAGAAGAAGAAGAAGAAGAAGAAGAAGAAGAAGAAGAAGAAGAAGAAGAAGAAGAAGGAGGAGGAGGAGGAGGAGGAGGAGGAGGAGGAGGAGGAGGAGGAGGAGGAGGAGGAGGAGGAGGAGGAGGAGGAGGAGGAGGAGGAGGAGGAGGAGGAGGAGGAGGAGGAGAAGAAGAAGGAGAAGAAGGAGAAGAAGGAGAAGAAGGAGAAGAAGGAGAAGAAGGAGAAGAAGGAGAAGAAGGAGAAGTATCTGTAGTCTAGATTTATAATCCCATGATACTAAGTGCTTTGTGACATCAGAGGAAAGAGTGATCACTGAGGGCTAAGTTAATCAGACAACACTTCATGAAGTTGTTACTTTTTGTTTTAATTAGAACAATCATTTGGAGAAACCAAGATACATAAAAAATAAAATACAGGAAAACAGTTCTAGATCAAGGTTAAAGATGATCCTCATACCAACACTAGGTAAAATGTTTGGAGGACCAGAGCAAGGCAATGATTTGTGAGCATACAAGAGGGCAGAAGAGAATACATGCTTTGAATTTAAAAAAGAAAATGAAATGGAGGTGGTATATTGAGGTTCATGAGGGGGCAAGGATAGGGGTAGAAAAGTCAGTGTGTATTTCTCTACGTCTCCTGAGACATAAGGAACAGAAATTCAGTAGCATTTGAAGCCTGAGTAAGTAAAATTATAAGAATTATGAATGGGATTATTGAAGGCTATTCCAACAAGTGTGCAAAGTCTATCCTGTCAGAACAAACTAATAGAATTTTGAGTATGGATCCAGTGAAGTATGTTACTTGAGTGACAGATAAACAAAATTCCAAAAGTTCTATCCTTCAGTTGCCTTAAGGGTGATGAATTGTCTGTGAAGCTATGGGGTGGAAGGAGACCATGGGTAGGGAATGGAGAAAGGTGTGATCTGAATCTATGATGGTAATGCTTACATTGCAGAAATTACAAATCTTTGAAATATAGAGAAGTACATGCAAGATTATTCACCAAGGTGCATAAGAATAATATAATCACATTTGAGTTCAGTGCACTAAGTCCAGGTATATTCTGATTAATGTTTAGATTTAGGGATATGAAATTGTGCTAGAAGATATCTATTGATGATTTTTGTTTGCATTTGTGAAGATAATATTGCCTCCATGAAAGTCCCACAAAATTTAATTGACCTTTTTAAAGTGTTGAATAAGAAATCCCATTCCATGTTACTGGAAGAACTGTGACCAACGAGATATTCCATTTGGGGGAATTCACCTCGACTCGTGACATTCACTCTAGTGAGGCAGAAAACTCTTCAAGTCAGAGTGCTGAAAATGCTAACTTTGGTGACTCTCCCTTCCTTTCTCAAAGGATGGCCTTCCTTGCTGATTGTGTTTATCTGCCTTTCTCTATTGTCTGTACGTTTATTTCTTTCAAACTTTGGCAAAAATCCAAATTGTCAGCACAGTCACAAATTAAGATTCATTTCCACAGAGCAGTACGCACTGGTAGCCAGTGTCAGACAAGATCCATCTCAGGAGAGATTTCCCAGACAGCTGTGGGAGTTGTTACATAGAAGGAAATTGGGAGAAGAAAGGGAGAATGTTCTTGCTTTTCTTTTCTATTACTTGGTCAAGTTGTTCACACAGGGACACCAAATCTATCCTTTCATTGTAATTGAAGCTTCATTTCTGAGGACCAGAAGGTCCCAGCAAGTTTTGTTTCCCTCTCTTTTACTTCATAGCATGTCTATAAAAACATATTCCAGTTTGATGGGGTCTCTCAAATCTTAAACAACGGAGAAAGACAAATTCTTCAGTCCTTATTGGAATGAACTATTAGGTCCTTAGCCTTTGCAATTGAGAGAATTTGGGGGGGGGAGGGTGGTGGAGTGTAATGGTCAGACAAAAGTCAAAAGTGTTTTCTCTAATTAAAATTGAGAGTTCCTTGTGATTTTCATTTGTGTAAGGAATTTGTTATATGAAGTATCAGGAAAATAAATATGAAAGTTTCAAGGACTGATTTTTTTTCCAGTAAAATATCATTCAAATGAAAACCGACCTTATTATGGGATCACTGTTAGGAAGGTGGATTTTGCATATACAACCATGTTTACCTCATAAAAAGTTTTCAAAGCAAGTTATTGACTCATTCTTAAACATTAAATATTCGACCTAAAGATCTTGTTACAGGACTTACAGGCTATTTGCTTCTTGTGGCAAGAAAAGGGATCAAAATTCCTGAACGGAAATCATAGTTGTTCCATTGGAGAAAGCCTCAAAAGATTTATCCCATCTAGTATTACATCATAGGAATTCATTTTAACTGAGGGATTAGCATTTTTCTGCCTCTATATCACCATCATATACAAGGCTACATCTCTCTGATTGTGACTGAGAGGTTGGTCAAGTCATACTTTTTACTTCTGAGATCAATTCTGGTGATTTTTCTTCTTGTAATTTTCAAAAGGAGCTATTACATTCAGTCACAGTGAAAAAAAATCCAAAACAAAACTTTATATCTCCAAGCATCCTGCCTCTTAATCCACTTGGGGGTGGGGGAGGGGATAGGAATCCACAGGATGGAAAACTATGTTAGTAGAGTAATGCAGTTGATTTCATATATGGACCTTTAGGCATGCCATACTCTCAAAGGCTCTGACTTATGAGAATATTAGCAAGCACCACCTAAACATTGATTAAGCTGAGGAAAGCAACAACAAAACCAATTAGAACAGTGTTGGGAAGGTTAGATGGTACAGTGGATAGAATGCTGGACCTGGAGTCAGGAAGAGTCATCTTCTTGAGTTCAAACCTGGCCTCAGACATGTAGCAGCTTTGTGATTCTGGGCAAGTCACTTAGTCCTGTTTGCCTCAGATTGCTCATCTCTGAGATGAGCTGGAGAAGAAAATGGCAAACAGCTCTAGCATCTTTTGCCAAGAAAACCCTAAATGGGATCATGAAGCCTGGACAAGAAAAAGAACTGTGTTAAAGGTCATACATTGTACTGCAAATGACACTTGAAAGGGAGTTAGAAAATCTGGATTTTATAGTCGAAGAAACAGAGACAAAGAGAAATGAATAGTTTTCCCAAAGTCACACACCTATGAAGCACTTAGGCTAAAGCTCAACTAGTCACAGAAGCCTTCATTGTAAATCCCAGAAATGCTCTTGAAAACAACATACAAATTGTTAAGTATCAGAGGCTCTCAAGATTTTAACTCATGTCCCATTTCACCAACTTTAGGGTTCTTTCTACTGAATTGCTTATTATACAGGTTTCTCTTCTATGGATCATCTCCAGTTTGTCAATGAATTCCCTAAAATGAACTAAAAAGAATATTGCAGATCTAGTCTAACAAAGGCCAGAATATCACTTACCTCTTTCTGGATGTTACCCTTATATTAGTTAAAGCAGCCCAAACCCACAATTTTTTTTAACTACCGTGTTACATTATTCCTGTATAATGAGTTTGCAATCCATTGAAACACCTAGGTCTTTTTCACATGATCAGTTATTTATATTATACACTTGTGTATGTATGTATATAAGTATACAATATATATGCTCATATGTATGTATACATATACATATACACACATGATATATATATATATAAAATACTATATATACATATATATATATATATATCTCCTTGTACTTGTGCAGATATTCTTTTTAACCCAAGAATAAGGCTTCGTACTTATCTTCATTATATTTTAGATATTTTTCCACAGGATCATAAAGTTAGAGCTAGGAGGCAGAAGCCATTGAGTCCAACACTTCATTTTATAGACTGTTGTCAAGGGTCACGCAGACAGGAAGTGTCAGAAGCTGTCTTTGAACCAGATCTTTCTGAATGCAAGGTCAGTGGGGCAAGTAGGTGGTTAAACAGATAGAATGCCAGGGCTAGAATCAGGAAGACTTGATTTCAAATATGGGCTCAGAAGCTTGCTATCTCGATGACCTTGGGTAAGTCACTTAATCTCTATTTTCTCATCTCTTAAATGAGAAAAATACATTCATATTTCCTAGGGTGGTTGTAAGGCTCAAATGAGATAATAATTTTAAAGCATTTTGAACAATGCCCGACACTATATAAATGTTGTTGTTTTTATCACCATCATCATCACACCATTCGGCTCATCCTAACTTTACTCCAGTTTTCTCATCTCTAAAATGAGGAACTGAAGTATATTAGCTTTAAAGCTCATGACTCTGAAGGTCCCAGTTCATGTTTTCACATCCATCCAGCATAGAAATCAGGCAAATCTTATCATTTACCCTTCTGCTGTGCACATACCCCCCCCACCCCCCCCCACCCCCGCTTCCTACCTCATGCTCTGGGAACAATGATCAAATCAACATTACTATTGCTTCTGAAAAGTTTTGAATCAATTTCCTTATGTTTCCACTCACCATTTTTGTGACATTCTCAGACCAAAAACAAAACAAAACAAAAATAGTCCCAAAAAAGGAGCATCCAGAAACAAACATGAAAACAAAAGGAAAAACTCCTTAACTACCACTCCCCTCTGTGTGTTATGTCCTTATTAAAATGTAAATCCCTTAAGGCAGGGATTGTTTCATTCATTTATTTGTATCTCCTCATCTCTTTCACCTAGCACAGGGTCTACCACATAGTAGATACTTTTAAAATGTTCTTTTTTTTAATCCGTTATTTCAATTATTCATTTATTCTTTCATTTACCGGTTCTAAAATTCCCAATAAATTATAATTTACATAAAGCCAGAATTTAACCCTTGAATTTGCCCCAACATCTATGGCAATGCTCTGGTCATAATGGGCACTAAATATAGAATGATTTCATTTGAAAATGCTGTGATTCTATGAAGAGAATGGAGGAGCAGGTCTCAAGATAGAAATTTTCATTTACCTCCGCTGCTGTAATCTCTCAGAATTCTGGAGCTCTGATCCTAGCAATCTATTCACCTTCATTGACTTTGAAAGGCAAACATATATATGACCAATTCCCAAGCTATCTATTTGGAATAAGGCATAGACTTCCTATTCGCACAGACTAGGGACCTTGTGGAGCCAAAGACATACAGTCTTTGAAAGAAGAGAAGGAATACATCTTTCACCTAAAGCTCTAAGCTGATTTTTGATAAGTAATCTCCACCCCCCCCCCCCCGCCGCAGCCTTTTTCCCCCTTTAATGATAATTACATCTGTTGTATTTTACCTATGAATCAGGTTAAAATATTTTTGAAATACTGTTCATATTGTTGAACATGAGTGAATCAAATATTTTATTGGATTTAAGTTCTCATATATATCAGATAAATTACTTGTAGGTCACCAGATGTCTTTTGCTGCATCTTATAGAAGTGATCATTTATACAGTTTAATGAAACAGTTGATGGAGACCCTATAGATCTATCATTTTCTCCTCAGAGATTTTACTCATCATTCCCTAGATCAAAAACATTCCACTCCATAAAGAAAACATTCAATATTAGGGTAAAAATGTATGAAACTGTGAAGAAAAAATAAGTATTACAAATGGATAGCCATCAATATACAATAACAAAATCCTCAGATTCATCCTTTTCCTTCTTACCTCTTGTGATTTCACCTGCCACAACTTACCTTCAATTTAAAATACATATTTTCCATTATATATAGGATCCAACTGACCCCATTCAAACACTTGTATTCATTCCTAAGACCTAAGAAATAACAGGAATATATGTATATATACATGTACGTATGTATATTATATGCGTATAACAATATAAACACATATATTTGCATTTTGCAAATACATATGTGCATATTCATGCATATGTGTTTAGAAGAGCATAGAGCCAAAGAGGATGACAAATGGGCTTATCCTGCTGTTCTATATTTTATTCTTTAGAAATCTGTACCAAGAGCCCTGCTAGGGTGATGTCTACCTGCTGGCCCAGTGTTTGAATATTCCTATGGAACATTCTTTGAGGTGACCCTGTGCCCTGCGTGGTTTTACCATGTTATTATTCTCCTCCCTCAGTAGAGTAATTTGTGTTTTTCATTAACATATGAGTTAATTGTTTTATTCTGAATATAATGGGGGGAAATCACATAAATATATAGTATTTCTATGAATGAATTGGTTAAAATTCTGAAATGATAATGACTCAAATTAATGATTCATTAGATAAATAACTAAATTGCAATAGAATACTCTGTTACATGTACATTAATGATACCAAGTGGATTACTTATGATTAATGCTACCAAGGTTCCAAATGAATTAATAATGATGGGCCACTTATTGCAACACTTTGTAATAAGTGGCCAATCATTCTTCTTTCTTTAGTATTTCTTCCAATCATGTTAATCATGATGAAGTCTATTGATATTCACAAGACTATAATGCATGATTCCATAAGCATTCTATAGGAATTCTGCTGTCATTTAGCCTAATGCTTCAGAAATTATTCACTTTTAGAGACAGTTGATAGGTTTGATGGCTTACTTTGGAATTTCTGCAAAGAGAACAATGAGGACTGAACTGAAACCCTTGCAGTGATGATTATTCTTTCAATATTTCTTAGAGGGTAAAACACCACTGGGTGATTCCAGGGCTGCTTATGTGACCCTGTCCTATAATTTCCTCTAATTGTAGATGTGGTTGCCTTTATATCCCACAACATTACTTTCTATTGCCGCTTGTGACATTAACAAAAAGACACTCTGATGTTAAAAAAAATGAAGAGGTCCAAAAAAGAATCAGGCAGAATTCATGATACAAATCAGAGTTAGCCTAAAGTGAATTTAAGAGAGAAAACAGCATTATGTGCCCTTAGCTGTGGAGTTATAAAAAAAAGGAGATTTTATAAATAGGATTTTATAATAATTTTCCAATATGGCCCCAGATCTATTTTTAATAACTATACCAGAATTGGTCCAATGCAAAAGGTTATATGTATAAAGGGTGCCACTCAAGAGGGCTGCAATATAAGGGGAAAAGGAAAGAGCCTGTGAGTTTTCTAGAGTTTATGGGGCCAGGCGTAATTGTAGTAGGAAACCAGATGCATGGAATCTCCTTGTTTACTCTTCCACTTGAAGGTAGGGAGAACTTATTCATGAATCTTTTGTGCACTGGTATACATATAAATTCTATATAGGACTCAAGAACTTCTTGAATCCAAAAGAGAGATGGAAAATAATTAGGACTAAAAAAACTAACTCAAAGTAAGAAAGGTAAAGAATTAGCTGTGATCTAATAGTTAGGGAATTGCAAGGAGGGACTCCTTTAAAATAATATTATCTGATAATTATTAAGGTTTGAAAAGTTATTTACATAAATAATATGGTACATGGAGAGATCTCTTCATTTGGAGGCAAGAAGACCTAAGTTTGAGTCATCCCACCCCAGACCAATGAGCTATATCACCCTGGTCACTTAATCTCTATAAGCCTTATTTTTTTTTCTTTTGAAGCGTGAGGATAATAATAGCTGTTATCTTAAAGAGTTGTTATGAAGTTCAAATGAGATTAAAAATATATTTCCCATCCCAAATCCCATTGGAATGGTACCTTCTCTTTATTGGTGGAAATAAAGGTCCTGCTCTGACAAAGGCAGGAGTTTCAATTTTTAGCCAGTCCCCTTTGGGGACTCCTCAAGTTTTGAGTCTTCCTCAGGACTCTTCAAATGATAGTTGCTTCAGGTCTTCCTGGATTTCAACTTCAAGAGGGAAGATGGAAGGGGCCAGCCACACTTTACGTTCCAGAGGAAAAAGACTCTGGGAAGACATGACATGAGAGGAGAAGGCAGTCTACATCATATCACTATTCTTAGATTGCTACTCTGGAGATCTCAGAGAGTCTTCCCTTTAAGTGAGATCTCAACTCTCTTAGTTGAGCTGAGTCACCTTGCTCCCAATGGGAGTACTCCTTCACTTTGTGTTGCCTGGTGTATGCTATCCAAAGTATACCTTGTCTGATTTCTGTTTTTATTTGGATAAATGAAATTCTTTGCTATTTGTTATGCATATTTAATGTGGAACTAGTATTAGGTAGGAAAAAGGTATATAGAGAGGTGTATATAGAGCTTAAGATTCCCCTAACCTCCCAAATGACAAAGTTATCAAAAGGTAGATGGGACACAATTATATCACCTAGATGAACACTACTTAAAGGAGCAGGTATACTTCCAGCACAATACCCCCTCTCACTGAGGAGAGCAGAATGGTAATCTCCAGCCCCAACTTCTTGCTTCCCCTTCTGGCAGGAATGAAAATCTTCTTTGGAGAAGGGTAGGGGAAGAAGTGGCTAGAGATGTCTATTCTGTCTTCTTGTGAGTCACATAAGGACAAGTCCTCACTAATGTCCATCCTCCATATACGTGATAGGCCCTTTTCCCTTCTTGCATATCTACTTACATATGTTATATAAAAACTTTGCAAAACAATGCACTTTATAAATGATGGTTGTAATTATTATAACTACATTATCAATGCCTATTAACATCATCCTTTTCTAGTTAAGAAAACTGAGTGTTGGAGAAGTTATAAGACTTACCTATGATTGCATAGCTAGTATCATAGGTGGGGTTTAAACTAAGGTATTTCTTTTCTGCCAAGCCAGGGCTTTTCTGTATAGTTGGCAGCTATATACAATTCTATTTTCCAGTTATTCCTTTTGTTGTTAGTCAAATTCTATGTAATACTTTGAAAGATCAGTGCCTTCACTAGATAGGAGTACATATTGTACATTTTAAAAATAAACTCATAGAATTTTAGATGGGAAAGATACAAAAGTTTACCTACTACAATTCACACCTTGAACATTGATCTCCTTTATAGTATCCCTAGAAAGTGCTCCTCTCACTTCAACTTAGAGATCTTTAGTGACAGGAAATTTATTAACTTGTGAACTATCCCATTCCATCTGGGAATGGGTCCAATTGTTCATAAGGTATTTCTTAATATGAAGCCAAGATCTACCTCCAGGCAACTTCTATCCCAGTTCTTCCTTTTAAGATAAAACAAAAGTCCAATGTTATTCACAATTGATTTTTTTTAAAGTTTTGAAAACAACAACAGTATTCCCACTGTCTTCTGTTATTAAGATCTCAGGTCTTTGAGACCAAGCAAAAAAAAATCCAGTGTTACTTCTGGAGACATTATACCTGGCAATCCATTCTCCTTTTCAGTCATGAGCCCTTATATGGCATAATTATTTCCTCTCAGGGTTCGCTTCTTTCCTACTTAAGCAGCCAATACCTTCTCCTTCATCAAATGAGGTCCAGAATTACATTTTCTCTCCTCGTTAAATCCATTGAGCATAATTTTCAGACTAAGATCTTTTCTTAACCTTGACTGCATTAAGCTACAGTCTATTTATATAAGACAGAAGGAGAAAGCATATAGAGGCTCATAAGATTTATAGGTGGAAGAGGCCCAAGATTTAAGTTCAGAATAAGAAAAACATTGTTTTAAATAAAGAGAGCTTTCAATGACACCTCAACTTTTTCTGTATAGTGGGAGTTAAGAGGGAGGGGTCAGATGGTGCAGTAGGCTTCAAGAGAAAAAAGTTTATAAAACAACTGTGAAAAATACAACCAAAAGGTCACATGGAACGGGGAGCCAGGTAAGAGAATGAAAGGTTTCCTGTGCAACAGTTATTATTAGGTAATTTAAAAAAGTGAATCAGATAAGCAAGAGCATATGACTTGCTTCAGCAATGTGTATAGGGAAAGAGAAGGAATACTGTAGAAATAAAAAGGATTTTTGTTTGCTTAGGGTTTTGGAGTTTGTTTTGTGTGTGAGTGAGTTAGTGTGTGTGTGTGTGTGTGTGTGTGTGTGTGTGTATGTGTGTGTGTGTGCTTGAACTTTGAAAGGAAAATGAAGCAAAGAACTCTATGCTAGAAAGTTATATTTATTGGAACTGGATAGCTATAAAGTCAAGACTTCAAAAGGAAGAAACTGGAATCAACAGCAAAGATGACAGAATTGGAGAGCAGACAGGGATGGAGCTCCTGGAGATGAAAGTCAGGATAAAATATAGGTTTAAGAAAAGTGATGCAGAGGGAGAGTTGGAAGGACATAAGAATCAATGAGTGTTTCAAAACTCTGAGTCACTGAGGTAGAACAATTATAGGTAATAGTGAAGTCAAGTGCCTGATTATTCCTGTGTGTGACAAAGGAAGACTCACACTAGTTGAGAAGGTTAATGAACTGGGAAGCCAGGGTATTTGAGGAGACATTAACGTTTATGTTGCACTTCTAAAATATGGAGAAAAAATGATGGTGCTAAATTCCTTGAGCCAGGTGAAAAAACTTAGAGAAAACATAGCAGAGTGAAAAAAAAATCAGAAGTAAAAATAAAACAAAACAAGCAAAAAGAAAAACAGCCTCATGGTAAAAAGCAGATGAAGACAATGACAGAAAGATGATATGGATGAAATGGATGGGGATTTAAGAATAAATAATGGCAGAAAGTGGTGGAATTCTTTTTTGCATAGTCCATGTGTCTCTAAATCAGAAGGTTTCAGAAATGAGGAGATAGAATTCCTGTGTTGATGGAAGGAGGCTATTATTTGTTCTCTCTCGGACACAAAAGGAAAAGGAGAAATTGATTTGGAGTATCTATCTATGTCAGTAAAATAGAAGTAATTTCACTAGTCTCTGGTGGCCAAATTAAAATCATATCCAGAACTTAGGAGCATCTCAAGATGGCAAAGATGATGCACAGTAAGAAGATACCCTGCTCATTCAGTGGGGCCTTGGCTCCTAATAATGGGGATTGTGTCATACTTAATTTTTGTGTAGTGAAGTTGGATTGGCCTATTGGCCAACTCATGGAAACTCAGAGTAGCCATTCCTGGCTATGGTAGACCATGTGGGAGCTTTGGGACCTGCTTCTAGCCATGTGTGATTCTGGGATAAAGGCCAATGAAAAAGGTTCAAACACCCTGTTACATTTGTATTGCTCCAAATGGCACAGTGCCCAGCACATAGTACGGGCTTCATAAATGCTTGACAAAAAGAGGGGTGTACCAATGCACAAGAGCAACCACTAGGAAAGAGATTTAAAAACAAAATTTGGAAGTCTCTATAGGTATTTTGAGAATGAATACCTGGCAATACAAATGATTTTTTTCCTTTCTTTCAAACTCCAATATGTATATAATAAAACACACACATTCTTGTCATCTCATCTAATACAAAAATGTGGCTTTCTCTTTCCTTCTGCAATAGTGCTAAATGAAAACAAAAGCTTATGCCATTCTTTTAGTGAATGAATATCCCTTCATGTTTCCATAAAACATTTTGTCTTGGTAATGACAAATGTATTAAAGCAATGAGGGCTTAGAAATAGCCACTATTACTACGAATGCTCCTCTATGGAAGCAAAGAAAGACCCCAGCTCTCATAGTCTGATCATTTCAGGAATAACAATAGATACAGGGAAAGGACTGGATTTGTTTTTCATTGGTATAGGGAAGAGCCAGACAAGGAAATTCTCTCCCCCTATGCAGTTCAGCACCTTCTCTAAAACTTGTAGTTTTAAAGAGTTGACAAGTTCTCTGAAAATATAAAATTAAATATAATTCAGTGTAATTTATCCAGTCACACAAACCAGTATGTGTTTGATGTGGGATGCTTCACATAATCAAAGGAAAACTTTGTCAAAACTAGTGGTTCAGTTGCTATAAGACCAAATACATAATCCCTAGCTTTATTTAATTCAATAAAGAACAGTCTCAGGCCTAAGACTGTGTACTGGGCAAGGAGTGGGAATGGAAGTGATCAGTCACTGAAGGGCTCTTAGCCTAAAGCAAAGTCTCAGATTCAATCACCCATCATATTTAGGCCTGGGGCGCAGACCCATTGGGACACTACAGTTCTGTTACTCTGAACCTGAAGAGCCTTCCAGGTAGTTGACAGGAGTTAGAGCCAATAGTAGTCTACTAGACCTCAAATAAGGCAGCCAATAGTTGTTTTACCCAGACCCAGGTGGGTTTAGGAACTTTTGCTCAGGCCAAGAAGGCAGTAGATTTTACCCTAGATCAGTTTGCTTTGGGTACACTGAAATTTTGGAAGTCCCCCGTGAAAACACTAGAAAACAGAAAATAAATAGGTCTTTTCTTCAGATAATAAGTATTATCTATTTAAAATCAATTGCCAACATGAGACTAAGAATAAACTAGAGGGCTTTCCAATAAGGTCAGGGGAAAAGCAGTGTTGACTGCTATCACCATTACTGTTTAACATAGTACTAGAATTTCTAGCTCTTGCAGTAAAACAAAAAAAAATGAAGGAATAAACCTAGACAAAGAGGAAACAAATAATAGTATAGTTTATTCTTTAATAGCATTTCATTTTTTTCCCACAATTCCATATCAAGAAAATTTTTAGCATTCATTTTTACAAGATTTTGAGTTCTAAATTTTTCTCCCTCTAACCTTCTGAAAATGGTAGGCAGTTTGATGTAGTTTATACATGTGTTATCATGTAAAAATATTTCCATATGTAATGTTAATACAATGAGAAGATCTTCTTTATTACTAGACCTCACATGTAGCTCATTAAGGGAAGTTTGATTAGGGGAGGTTTGTTTGTAGGAAGGCTCATACCTTTTGCTAATTTATAATTAGGCACTGGGTGTCGAGTGTTGTGATGTCCTCTGGCTCTGAGAAAAGTATATATATTCTGAGGTTAGCATTTTGCTTTGGGGCTCACTCATTAGAAGACTGTTCACATGATTCCCCCAGACAAGCCTCTGGGTAGCCATTAAGGAGCCCTCTGACTTTGAAAACCCAGATGTTGGTGCTTCTGTCTCTAGTAATTATATATGCACTGCTTTGGTCACACAGTTGAATCTGTCTGTTGATCTGTGCTATTTTCTCTGCTTGTAATCTCAGTTTGTATTTTCTCTGACTTTAGGGTGCTAACTTTTCCCCTGAAATAAGTGAATGATATATATGTTTAAGTAAAATTTTTGACCCTTTTAAAGTTGCTTTCCTTTAGAAAAGCAGATGAAAGTGCCTGTGCTAGGATCCAACCTGGGTATTCCAGTGTGGTTGCTGTTACACCATATTAGTCACAGTCGTTAAAGAAGAAACAGATCAAAAAGATGAAAAAAGAAGGAAGTAAGTTTAAAAAAATGCTTTGATTTGCATCCAGAGTCCATCATTTTTTTTTTAATCTGGATGTGGATAGGATTTTCCTTCATAAGCCCTTTGTACTTCTCTTGGATTCTTGTGTTGCTGAGAAAACCTGAGTCATTCATAGTTGATCATCACACAATGTTGCTGATCCTGTGTACAGTGTTTTCATGGGTCTGTTCATTTCACTTTGCATCAGTTCATATAAGTCTTTCCAGGCTTTCTGAAATCTGCTTGTTCTTCATTTATTATTGCAAAATAATGTTCCACTACATTTATATACCACAACTTGTTCACCCATTCTTCAATTGATGGGCATTTTCTAGTATTTTCCACCATGAAAAGGGCTGCTATAAACATTTTTACACATCTAAGTTCTTTTCCCTTTTGGATACAGACCTAGTAGTGGTATTGCGGGATCAAAGGGTATGCACAGTTGGATTGCCCTTTGGGCATAGTTGAAAATTGCTCTCCAGAATGGTTGGATCAGTTCTCAACCCCACCAATAGTGCATTAGCGTCCCAATTTTCTCACATTCTCTCCAATATTAAGCAATTTCCATTTTTGTCGTATTAGCCAATGTGATTGATGTACGGTGGTATTTAAGAGTTATTTAATTTGCATTTCTCTAATCAAAAATGATTTAAAACACTTCTTCATATATCTTTGGATATCTTTGATTTCTTCTTCTGAAAAGTACCTGTTCATATCCTTTGATGACTGATCAATTGAGGAATGGCTAGTGTTCTCCTAAATTTGACTCAAATCTCTCTATGGTTGAGAAATGAAGCCTTTATCAGAGACCCTTGCTGAAAAGACTCTTTCCCAGCTTTCTGCTTTCCTTCTAATCATGGTTGCATTGTTTTTGTTTTTGTGGGGTTTTTTTGTACAAAAGATTTTTAATTTAATACAATCAAAATTATCTGTTCTACATTTTGTAATGCTGTCTACCTCTAGTTTGGTCATGAATTCTTCCCCTCCCCATCTATGTGACAGGTAGCCTATTCCTTTTGCTCTCCTAATTTGGTTGCTTCATAGTTCATGGTACCTTTTAGCAAGATGTAGTTTCCTTCTTTATCTCTTTTAATTAGGTCTATTTTTCCTTTTACTTTGTCTCAGAAAAGGATTGCTACCTTTTCTTTACTTCACCTGTAGCATTTATAGATTTTCCTCCAGCCCCTTACCTTTACTCTGTGTGTGACTTTGCTTCAGGGGTAATTTTTGTAAGCAACATATTGTAGGATTCTGGGTTTTGATCCACTCTACTATCTGCTTCTGTTTAATGGGAGAGTTCATCCAATTCGCATTCACAGTTATGATTACTAGTGTATTTTCCTCCATCCTATTTGTAAGGTTAATTTAGGGGGAAAAATCTAGATAATTAAATAAAAATTAACTGAAATAATTAACAACATTAGCAAAATTCTAAGATATAAAAGAAATCCATGTAAATCATCAGCATATCTGAATCACCTACCAAAGCACAAAACACTACAAAGACTTGTGGAAGTATTTTTTAAAACTTCCTTTCTTGTAAAACTGAAAATATTAAGAGATATTTTCTCCAGACTAAAACCCAAAATAAGGCCTTTCTCAAAGAATTTAATTGAGGGTTGGGACCAAATTATTGAACAAAAAATAATTCTTGTTAATTTATATCATTGCCTACCCCACTCCCCAAGCGATTAGGTAATTATGCTATTTAAGGGCAGTTTTCTCTATCCTAATCCTTGGAAGCTACTGACACTATGATCCACCTTTCTCAATTGAGAAATGAATAAGATATTGATCAAAGGAATGAAGGCCCTTTATTTATTCCAAGAAAACACTTAAGGGGACTTATCCAGGTAGACTTGGATGGTGAATTGGTTACTCAACTTCTATTTATATAACAACTAAATTCATTTAACTTCTTGTTGTTAAATCATTCTTCAATTGTGTCTAACACTTTGTGACCCCATTTGAGATTTTCTTGGCAAAGACACTAAAGTGGTTTGCCATTCCATTCTCCAGCTCATTTTACAGATGAGGAAACTGAGGCAAATAGGGTCCAGTAACTTTCCCAGAATCACACAGCTAGGAAGTATATGTGGCTGGTTTTGACCTTAGTTCTTCCAGACCCCAGGCCCATTGTACCATCTAGATCAGGGCTGTCCAAAATACAGCCCATGGGCCACATGTGACCCGCAGTGCAATTTTATGCAGCCTGCCTGTGGGTTTTAATTTTCATGAGTGAAATAAGAAAATAATGATTTGCATGGAATGTGTATTAGATTTTTTAATTCCATCACTAATGAATAATCTCATTGATGTAAATTTTCTTTCGTGTTTTTAATCAGTATTATGGACGGAACATATCACACGAAATTTTCAAGCAATCTGTGGGAAGAGTTCCTTCTGTATGATGCAGACTAGTCAGTATGTACCTACCTTTATACTGCTGTCTTGTTGCTTTGTTGTTTTGTGTTTGCTTTAGTGGTTCATGCCTTCATCTGTTGTATCGATGATGTGCATTCCCCCACTTTCTATTAGTGTATTGTATTTTTTATTCTGGGTGCAGCCCTCAAATAATTATTTTATTTTAATGTGGCCCTAAGATAACCTAAGGGTGGATAGCCCTGACCTATTTGACCACTTATTAATGTAAATATAAAAGGTACTGTAAATGGCAAATGTAGAGAATGCCTGAGACAACATTTTTGCATGTCAAGAAGCTTAAGTCTTGTTCCTGGGACAGTAGAAATAATGTGTATGGGAAGTGCCTTAGAGACATTGTGGAACATGTGTAGACATTCTGTAATTAGTTCCATTCTGCTAACAAATGACATGTTGAAGAGAAGGCTCCTTGGTTGGTTGGGAAGATATTTTTAAAAGGCCTGTCACCTTAGGCCCCCTCTTCTTTTCTCTCAATCACTCTTGGCAATCTTTGTGACTGACTCCTTCAACAACACCATTAAATGAGGGGCAGTGTGGTGCAGGGAGTGTGATCAAACTTAGTGATTTCAATTGATCATCTTGATGGTCCCCCAGGATCCTGGCATTCCAGAGTCTAGGGTCTGGTTTTGCAGCACTGCAAAAAATTCCCTGAGGTAAGGAGCAAATTTTTGGGGAAGTGACCCTCGGGACCCCAGCCCAACAGAAGGACTCATTAGGTAGTGATGATGCATCAGTACATGTATTTGGTGAGATAAATGCTATGTGGGAACTGAGCAAAATTATGAATGAACAAAGGCTTTATTAAGCACTAACTATGTGCAAAATAGTGAAAATAAAAATAGAAAGGTAAGAGTCCCCACTTTTACAGAGCTCACATTTTAATGAGTTAGACAACATATACAGAAGATTTCAGCTGCAAGTCAGATAGAAAAATCTCATAGGCCTTAGAGTGTGGCAGCAAAGAAGGTGTTAATGCTTCTTCTTTAATGTTATTTCCACTGACAAATATATCCATTTCCAATTTTAAACCATTTGATAGTGCCAAAAAAATTTGGTGATCAGAACTTTCTTTTCTGGTTCTGCAGAATCTGTGCTAGGGTACCAACAGAAGCAGTTGCCAGGCTGCTTCTTCACATGTGTTGCTTCCCAGAATGATGACTGAGATCATTGGGCTTGAGACAATGACATTCCTAAGCTATTTAGGTTTAGAGTCCTAGGCTGTATTCAGAAGAGTCTAAGGGAAGATGTTGGTCAAAGTTGTGGTGGTAATGGTGTTGGTGGCTTGACTTGCCCAGCACTTGTAGGCTCATATCTTTCCTTCAGGGTATCTTGTTGCTTCCTCTAGGCTGGCTTGCTACCCTGTTTGATGTAGTGGTATAACAGATGGAGGATATAGCTAGTCTCTTTTCCATAGCAGTTATATCCCCAGGTGATGGCTGTGGGGGTTGGTCTGGAAGCAAGACCAGTGGTCTGGAGGGCTCTTATGTTTCTCTATCTGGTTGGAACAGTTAGTGGTGAAGGGGAATGTGAAAACCTTCATAATGATTTCTCCCTTCAATAGTGGCTTTGGAGGCTGAAGTAGAGGATGATCAATGTTATTCTAAAGGCTCTTGAGGTCAGACCCCTGGGCTATCTCCATTAAGTATAAGGGGGAATGGTGGTCAATGAGACTTACCTGGTCCATGTTTGCTCCTGCCTTTCCTTTAGAATGCCTTGCTGCTTCACCTAGGATAATTTCCCTGTCAGGTGGGCAGCAGCAGGTTGGAAATTGGTGGGGATGGCTGGTGCCTTCTCCACAAACACTTCTGTCCCAGTTGATGGCTATGAGGACTGAGCTGGAAGTCTCCACACTGCCCTCCCAGACCTTGGTGGCAGAGATTAGGACCCAAGGTGTTAGGGATATGTTTTGTGTGCTTCATCTTGACTTTTCTTTGAAGTAAATATCCCTTCATAAAAGCTGAGTGGTTAAATGGAACTGGGGCTGGTCAAAAGCCCCTAAGCAAGCAGGGAAATGGGATCACATTAATAGCAACAGAGAAGAGAGTCTCTTCAGCTCTTCAGAGTTATACCCCATACCTCACTACACTCATATAGCTATGATTTATAACTAGCCACAGCTGATGAAAATCCACAAAAGACAGTTTTGAGCACCAAAGTTTTTGGTTAAATCAAATGGTTAATCATCAATAAGTTATATGGTCGCATACATGAAAATGACATTGAAGAAGATGCATTATCATCTGCTTTGCCACAACACCCTAAGAAATACCATGTCTGAATACAGCGCTGGTTCCAGCAAACCAGGAGCAGACCTTGGGAGTGACTGAATCAGCAGCAGCAGTGGTGGTGGGAGCAGGGCAGTGATTGCTCCTGGAGCCCACAAACAAATCGTGTGAAAGTCACCTATTTCAAATTCTGGGAACCAAGATGTCAGAGTAAGAAGTAAATTGTTCTTACCCTCCCTTACTGACCTTGAAAAACCCAGAGAATATTGCCCTAGGAAAAATCCTGAAATAGTGGAGCCAGCAGAAAGATGGGATACACAAGTCTTTTAGTTCAGGAGACTAGGGGGATTAAGAGAAAAGTACCTTTTTCTGTGGTTGAAGGAGACCAGTACAGGATGGGTGGCATTCCAGCAAGTCAGCAGCCAGCCTCACCTCAGCAAAGCAGTGTGAGATCCTAAGCCCCTGGGTAGTGGAGTTTAATGCTAGTCAGGGTGGGACCTTTTTTATTTTTTTAGCTGTTTTCTCTTTTGGAATGCTAAGGCAATCAAGTGCCTTTAATGAGCCTTGCCTCTGTTTGAATAGGGCAGGTAAAGTGGGACCTTTTGTCTTTTGTTTTGGAGTGCTTCTCAGCACTGAGGTAATCAAGTACCTTCGATGAGTCTTGCCTTTCAAATGCAATGGCAAGCAAAGTAGGACTTTTGCTGTTTTTTTGTTTGAGTGCTTCTCATCACTGAGGTAATCAAGTGTCATTGATGGGTCTTGCCTTTGTTTCAATCTTTGATTGAATCAAGTCTTTGATTGAATCAAGAGTCTTTGCTGACCTGCTTAAAAAACAAGAAGCCCCCAGTCCCCATGCCCCACACTCTTTTGCTAAGTAGGGATTAAGCCCCAGGGCCCTGAGAAGGGTATGTATAATATGAAGTTGGTGTTTTGTTTGGGGGCTCTCACTCACTGGAAGAGTGTAGTGTGATTTGACCAGATGAGACTCAGGAAGCTTTGAAAACCCAGATGTTGATGCAACTGTCTCTGCTAACTATATGCATTGCTATGGTTAGACAGTTAGAAGCCTGTCTACTGGTTTGTGTTTATTTGTTTTGTTTATATAATATATAATTGTAATTTCTGTTTGTACACTCTCTGAAGTTCAGGGTGTTGGCTTTTTCCCCTGAATTAAGTGAATGATATATGTATGTTTAATTAAAGTAAGTTTCTAAATACCTTAAAGTTGCTTTCCTTAGAAAAGCAGATCAAAGAACCTGTGCTAGCAGCCATCCTATGTGTGCTTGTTGTTGGTCTTTCACCTCCACAGCAGCTGCTAGCAATATTGTTGTTACATGGAGCAGGCAAGTGCCAACACCACCAGCTCCAGTTCAGCACCAGGTAAGCTACCAATCTCCAGCTGCAAGCACCTGGGGCCCCAGCACATGAAACCAATAACCAGGCCCCTTGTCCCTGTAATGTTAATGGGATAATAAGATCTTCCCCAATGATTACTAGGCCTCACATGGAGCCCAATGGCAGAGGGACTTGCCTAAGAAGGAGCATCCTTAGGGGAGGCTTGCTTGTAGGAAGACTTTCACACTTTTGATACGAAGTTAATTAGGCCCTGAGTCATGAGGGTTGTGATGCCTTCTGTATCTGAGTCTAGTGGCTATACATTCTGAGGTGACATTTCGCTTTGGGGGTTCACTTATGAGAAAGACCTTTTGATTTCTTGGTCAAAACTCTGAGGAGCCCTATCTTCAGACCCCCCAACTGCCCAGATGTATCCTCTATTCTGTATCCAGGGGTGTTTGTAAAGTATACAGCAATATTGCTTTTATTCAGGCAAAGCCTTGTCTGTTGGTCTTTGTGCTAATTTCTCTGTATTTTCTCTAATGTCAAAGTACTGACTTTTTCCCTGAACTAGTGAATATAATTAAAAGTAGGATTATTAACCCCTCTTTGAGCAATCTTTCCTAGAAAAGCAGATCAAAGTACCTGTGCTAGCAGGCCATTCTGGGTATGCTAGGATGACTGCTGTTTCAATCTCCAGCACAAGAAGACTGGGACAGTGCCCCCTGTGCCTAGAAGGAGAGATCAACCTTGAAAAGCCAGAAAAAAGGCATACAACATGAGCAAAAAGTGACAAAGAAAAAGAATGACCATAGAGAATTATCTTGGTGATAGGGAAGATCAAAACACAAATTCAGGAAAGGACAACATTGTCAATATACCCACATCCAAAACCTCAAAGGGGAATATGAGCTTGTCTCAAGTCCAAAAAGCCTCCTTGGAAGAGCTCAAGAAGGATTTTAAAAGTCAAATTAGAGAGGTAAATGAAAAATTGAACAATTCCTTTAAAAATACAATTGACAAAATGGGGAAAAAAGTACACTGAAGAAAACAACTCCTTAAAAAGTAGAATTGGCCAAATGGAGAAGGAGGTACAAGAGCTAACTGAAGAAAATAATTCATTAAAATTTAGAATTAGTCAAGTGGAAGCTAATGACTTTATGAGACATCAAGAATCAGTCAAACAAAAAGAAGGAAAAAAATAGAAGAAAATGTAAAATAACTCACTGGAAAAACAACTTACCTGGAAAATAGAATAAGCAGACATAAATTAAGAATCATTGGTCTACTGGAAAGCCATGATGAAAAAGAGAGGCTGGACAGTGTCCTCCAAGAAATCTTCCAGGAACACTCTTCCGAGGCCCTAGAACCACAGGGTAAAAGGGTCATCAAAGAATGTACTGATCACCTCCTGAAAGAGACCACAAATTGAAAACATCAAGGAATATTGTAGCCAAATTCCAGAATTATGAAGCCAAGGAGAAAACACTGCAAGCAGCCAGGAAAAGAAAAAGCAATTCACATATCATGGAACCATAGTGAGCATTACGCAAGACCTTGCAGCTTCTGCATTAAAAGATTGGAGGGCTTGAAATATGATATTCCATAAAGCAAAGGAGCTTGGATTGCAACCAAATATCAACTACCTAGTGAAATTGAGAATATCTTTCAGGGGTGGAGACGGACATTCAATAAAATAAGGAACTTCCAGGGTTTTCTGCTGAAAAGACCAGAACTCAATGGAAATTTTGATCTTCCAATATAAGACTCAAGAGAGGCATAAAAAGGTAAAGGGGAAAGGGAAAAAACAAATATGTTATTCAACAAAGACAAACTGTTTATATCCCTACATGGGAAGATGATACAAATGATTCTTGAGAATTATATCTTTGTTATGACATTTAGAAGGGATATACACAGACAGGGACAGTAAGTTTAAGGTGACTTTGATATGATGATAAAAAACTCAATTAAGTGGTGAAAAAGGATTGTAGTAGGAGAAAAAGAAAGGAGGAGGCAGAAAACTATAAATTACCTTACATGAAGAGGCACAAATACATATTACAGTAGAGGGAAAGAAGGGAGGGAGACAATCATTGTTTGAACTTTACTCTCATCAGATTTGGCTCAGGGAGGGAATAACATACTCAATTAGGCACAGAAATATAATTTGCCCTATAGGCAGTAGGAGTGCAAAGGGAAAACAAAAAGGGTGAGGGGATAGAAGTGAGGACAGAGTGAGAGAGGTGGTGATCCAAAGCAAAACTCTAGTGAAGGGGGAAGGGAGAGGTGAAAAAGAAGAGCAAAAATGGGGTGGGGGGAATAGGATGGAGAGAAAGACAGAGATAGTAATCATAACTGTGAATGTGAATGGGATGAACTCTCCCATTAAAAAGAAGTAGATAGCGCAATGGATTAAAAACAATCCTACAATATGTTGTTTATGAGAAACACATTTGAAACAGAGGGATACACATAGGGTAAAGGTAAAAGTTTGGAGCAGAATATATCATTCTTCAGCTGAAGGAAAAAAAAACAACAGGGGTAGTAATCCTGATCTCAGACAAAGCAAAAGCAAAGATAGATCTAATTAAAAGAGATAAGGAAGGAAACTACATCCCACTAAAAGGCACCATAGACAAAGAAGTAATGTCATTACTGAACTTATAATCACCAAGTGGTATAGTATCCAAATTCTTAGAGGAGAAGTTAAGGGAGTTACAGGAAGAAATAGACAGCAAAACTATACTAATGGGGGAAACTCAATCTTCCCCTCTCTGAACTAGATAAATCTAACCACAAAATAAACAATAAGAAGTTAAAGAGGTGAATATAATTTTAGAAAAGTTAGATATGGTAGACTTCTGGAGCAAATTGAATTGGGATAGAAAGGATTATGCCTTTTTCTCAGCAGTACATGGCACATGCACAAAAACTGACTCTCGACTAGGGCATAAAATCCTCACAAACCAATGCAGAAAGATAAAAATATTAAATGTATTCTTTTCAGAACATTATATATATATATATATATATATATATATATATATATATGTGTGTGTGTGTGTGTGTGTACGTGTGTGTGTGTGTGTGTGTATGTATATATACATATAACAAATTTTGAGGTTTAGGGGTACTGGACCCCAAAATACCAACAAGCCATATTGGGTAGGAATTAAGGAATCTGAACATTTCTATTGCTAGTGCCAGCAGGACAGATTGAATCTGAGCGAGATTGACTCTGAGCACCTTCATGGAGACAAGATGGATCTTATACATACAGAAAGACTGAGGGAGGGATCTAGGGGTGGCCAAGTAGTCTGGAGTGACTCAAGAAAGGGTTTAGGGAGGGTCTTGAGGAGGAGTCTAAGGAGGATCTTGATGGAACTGGGGTGACTAGAGATCAGACTCCAGGAACCAAGAAAGTGGGATTAAGGGTGGAAAGTAGCTGAAGGCAACCTGGAGATAACAGACAATGGAGAGCTAGGCTAGGTTAAGGGTAACAGATTTAGGGATAGCAATAATGGAAGGATTATCACTTCAGTCAAATGCTAGATCAAATGGGAAGATTCAAGGAGAGTACAAAGAAGTTTCCAGAGCCAATACCCCACCATAAAGGGCCATGCAAAGACAGACTAAAAATTAATTGGAAACTAAATAATCTAATTCTAAAGAATGAGTGGGTCAAACAACAAATCATAGAAACAATCAATAACTCCATTCAAGAGAATGACAATGAGACAACATACCAAAACTTATGGGATGTAGCAAAAGTGGTTCTTTGGGGAGGTTTTATACCTCTAAATGCTTACATGAATAAAATAGAGAAACAGGAGATCAATGAATTGGGCATGCAACTAAAAAAGCTAGAAAAAAAACAAATCAAAAATCCCCAGTTAAATACCATATCAGAAATACTGAAAACCAAAGGAGAGATAAATTAAATTGAAATTAAGAAATCTATTGAAAGAAAACCAAGAGCTGGTATTATGAAAATAAATACAATACATAATAAACCTTTGATTAATTTGATTTAAAAAAAGAAATAAGAAAACCAAATTACCAGTATTAAAAATGAAAAGGTTGAATTCACCACAAATGAAGAGGAAATAAATAACTATGAATTATTTTGCCCCCAACAATATGCCGATAAATTTGACAATCTTAGTGAGAACCTATGTCAAACTGCATGCCCTCTTGGGGTGGAGGTGTGGGGAAAGATGGGGAGAAAATTTGTAACTCAAAAATCTTATGGAAGCAAATGTTGAAAACTAAAAATAAATTAATTTAAAAAAAGAAATATCAGTCCTTTCCCTCTGCCTTGTAGCTGAAACCTCCTGTATGCGTTATCTCCCCTTAATAGATCAAAGCTTCTTGAGAACAGGGATTATCTTGGTTTTCTATTTTTATTCACAACACATAGCACAGTTCTATGCACAGAGTAGGTGCCTACCTAATAAATACATTTTCATTCGCTCACTCATTCACTGATTCATTCACTCACAAATTTACTCACACAAGGTCAGTAATTCTATTAGAAGTGAACCCATCATTGTGGATTCCTTGAACTAGGTAATAAGAGTCAGAGCCTGGACTGGAATCCAGGGCTTCTGAGTCCAGAGAAAGGGTTCTTTAAGAAAAAATATTGAGGCCAGTAAAAATACAATATGCAATATTACATTCACTTTGAATATGCTAAAATACATTAATTGCTATGTAATTAAAATTATGTGGGATAATAAAATGAATTAAAAATATATCACATATGAATAATAATGCTTGTTTATTAATAGTTTATGATAAAATTTACAGTAATACAGATTATTCTTTCACATTATCACTTGAAATGCTTCATATTTTACTTCATCTACTTAATTCAAAATATGCACATTTGTGCCATAAACACTCTCCTCATCCTCTGATGTTAAAAGTCACATGAATTTAATTGTTTCATATTTTAATCCACATCCAAATTCTTAAATATTAATCAGTGTTCCAAGAAGGAAATCTGGAATTCAGGAATAAGAAAATTACTTTGGCCTCACCCCATTTCTTTGTTTGTTCTTAAGCATATTCACTTATAAACAATAAAATTCCTCTCAGGGATCTTCTACCAGGAAGTCCTTCCACAATCTTTCATAGGAGACTCTCAGCTGCTCCCTTCCTGCTTCATAGTAAGTCTGTCGAAGAACAAAAATAAATCAAATTGACAGCTTTTGAATGTCCATAGGGCTTATCAGAGAGGATAATAGTTGTTTTCCTTGAAGGCTCTTCTACAATAAACTTCATAATACCGAAGCTTATTCCTATACATCTTGCATTCTCAGCTCTTCAGAATTCCATGGGAGAATAAGCCAAGATTTTAGAAACAAAATAATGTTTTCAGTAGGTGAATAATAACAGAAATGTTTAACACAAAAGTGAAAAAGGAAGAAATATGCCTTTCTAATTGGGCGTTTTTAAATTCCCTACCACAGAGATAGGGGTAGAGGAAGGGGTATGGGTGTAGTATTTTGCAAAAGATATCAAGATTAATGGTTTTCTGAACCATTCCTCCTCCTTCCCCTTCTTTATAAGGAAAGCCACACCGAGAAGATCCATGAGAGAGACTTATTCAGAAATGACTGTCACATAAAAACAAAAAGCATCAAATAACACTTTTTTTTTCTTGCAAACCAAAATTGAAACTGGTGAGGAAGAGCTTAAAAATACAATGAAGAAAAGTTCTGAAGAGCTTTCCAAAAACTGAGAAGACTCTGAGATCTGATAACATTCAATCAACAAGCATATGTTACGTCCCTGGAATGTGGCAGACACACTACTGAGTACTGGAGATGAAAAAGAAAAAAAGTGAGGCAGTCCCTGCCCTCAAGGGCCTTACATTTTTACTGTGAAGGCAATGTACATATATGAAGAAATATACAAGATATATACAAAATTATTTTTCAAACCCTATATCATCATCCTTTCTTCTTTGCTTCTTTCCTTCCTCCCTCCCTCCCTCCTTTCCTTCCCTTTTTTCTTCCTTCCTTCCTTCCTTCCTTCCCATATGAAAGAAAGAAAAAGAAAGAGACAGAGGCAGAGAGAAACAGAGAAAGACAGAGACAGTGAGAAAAGAGGGGAAGAAAGTGAGAACAAAAGACAGAGAGAAACAGAAACATGTATGTATGTGCAAACACATGTATATTACATGTACTGTGATGCTCATCCATAATATACATCTATTTGCGTATACAATGGATACATGTGCATATTCACATATATGTTCATGTACAACTGCACGTATGTGTGTCCATGAGGGAACATACAATGTATGTGTATTTAATCCAACTTTGTATTTATTAAAAAAGCTATAAGGAGCCATTAAAAATTCTTCAGCAAGGAACTGACTTGACTTTGTTAGCTGTGTGGAGAATGGGTTGGAAAGGAAAGAAGCTTGAGCCAAGAGGACAAATAAGGCAGCTATTGTTACACTAAAGGCATCTTATACAGTGAGCATATATACACATATAAATGCACATGTATGGCATATGAATGTAATATATACATACATATCTATTTTGTTTATATTTCATCTATATTTATTTACTTGTATAGAAGCTTTCTTTCCCAATAGAATGCATATTCCTTTTGGACAGGGTTTTTCTCAATTTTGTTTCATATCCTTAGGGACTGGAACAGCACTTGGTACATATTAGGAGCTTAATGAATATCCATTGACTAATAAATGATTGATAAACAGTAGCAATTCACCTTATAGAGATCACACAAACACTTTGCCAGTTTCTACTATGTTTTTGACCTTATGTTAAGGCTTCATACAAATTATACAGCCCTGTCAGGCTGCTTGCTGATGAGGGTCAATGGCATACAACTTGTCCCTCAGTTTCTGGATCTTAAATAGCTTCCTGAACATTCAGTAGAACGTCCTTCCAAATCTTTCTGACTCCTGTCTTCAGGCAATCTCCAGCTGCCTTCTCACTGTTGCTTGTGATGCCACAGTCCTTTTTCTTATCCTACGTAGCCCCTAACCTAAGGATCTTGGAAGCAAAGTTTCATATGATTGCTACTTGTATTACTGAATTTCCTTGGGGTGTATACTCTTTTGAAAGGTTTATACTATTATATATATGGAAATAGATTATATATGTATATATATATATATATGTATATATATATATAGTTTGTGTTTTACTTTAATTTTAAAATAGAATCTTGCATTTTAAAAATTCTCTATTCCTAAATCCTACTAAATTCATTCCTTACACATTAAAAGGTAGATGAGGATAATCATTATAACATATTTGTATAGCATTTTATGGTTCCCAAGCGCTTTGTCTACATTACTTCGTTGAACTTCAGAAATACACAGCAAAGTTGAGTGTATAATTTCTGTATTTTGTTTCATTTGTTTTTAACAGACCTTTGATTTCATTCCTGTAAAGAGCTCTCAGCAAGGAAAGACCCCCCCACCCCAATGCAATTTGGTATATGCTTTACAGGTTAGTTTTAGAGTTGCCTAGGATGTATAGCGGTTAAGTGGCTTGCCAGGACTTGACTCCATATCTTTAAATTCCAAATCCAGTCTCTGCTTTGCTGCCTCTGAAAAATGCTGACTGCTTACTAAGTTCCAAAGTTCGTGCAATTGTGATTTTTTTTAACCATCTGTAACATATTTAGGTAAATGGACAATTGTCAGTACAAAGGAGGTAAAATAAATCCATTCTGTTTAAGTTATTATTAGTAAACAGTTTATTGTCTTCAGTTTGAAATTTCTGAAACAAAGATGTTTCCATCATTTTTAATATCCAGCATTTTCAAGTTTATAGGGAAAATATTTGTTCAATCAACTCTTGAATATTACAATTCTAATAACTAATGATGATTACCCACAAAGTAGTATTGTCTTTAATTTGTTCTAAATTAACATTCTCTTAATTCCATGGAATGGCTATTTATTCACTTGTTAGGCATCTTTCCCATTACTGCTTTTTAAAAGGCCTTCTTTTATTTGTTGTCAGTTATTTCTTCCCATCATTTGGTGTTTTCCTTTCCCCTCCCCCTATCTTCTGATCTTACCTCTCTGCTTCAGTATCATTGAATATTGTCTCATTTCCTGTCTGATGTGCATAATGTACTTTTCAATTCTTCCCCTTTATACTGTATTATAATTTGGATGGTCCAACTTATTTTCTGTCTGTATTGATCATTCCCTCACCATCATCTTTCTTTCTTTTTGTTTTCTATTATCTTAACTCATTCTCTCTTTAGTATAAGCACTTTGAGATCCACGGATTAAAGAACCTGTATGAGCTCAAGTGTTATTATATCATTCTTCATTTTATCTCCGTCTCTATTCTAAGTTATTAGTTATGCTATATATGTCACTCTTATTATCCTGAACTGTATTTGTCCTACCCCATTAAATCCTAGGTCATTTTCCTAACAATGTGTTAGCTAATGTGGCTTCTGAAAGTTATCAACCAGCAACCCAAAATCAGTGGTTTGGCTATCATAGTACATAGGCTCACTCTTCTAGAGAGTTCCACAGAACAAAACTGTATCTAGTATTTCAAATTATAAGGTTGTCTGTATTCCTTCCACAAGTCTGAAGAAAGTATGGTGTAGGGAAATTGTGATAAATTGGGAAGCACAGAATGTGGTTGCAAATACTAACTCTACCACTTATTACCTTTACGACCTTTGGAAAGTTAGTAAATCCTTCTAGGTCTCAGTCCCCTCATCTGTAAAATGAAGGAGATTGACTACATGACCTCTAAGATCCCTTCCAGCTCTTAACATATTATCCTATAAATTTTATTCCGTGATATGTGGTTAAAGGGCAGCTAGGAGATTCAGTGAATAGAGCAATGGGTGTGGAGTTAAGAAGAATATCTTCATGAGTTTTGGCATCAGACACTTACTAGCTGTGTGACTTTGGGCAAGTCACTTAAATATGTTTGCCTCAGTTTCCTCATCTGTCCAAATGAGCTGGAGAAAGACAGGGCAAACTACTTCAGTATCTTTGCCAAGAATACCCCAATGTAGTCACAAAGAGTTGGATGCAATTTTCAAAAAAATGACAACTATAATGTGGTTAAAATTGTGGCCCTCTAAGCAACCTTTTCAGACAAGTTACACATTTGTTTTGTAAAATATTGGACAATAGACTGACCTTCAGAGGATCTAATGTGTTGGAGCAAGAACTGTCAGCTCACAATGGCATGCAAAAAAAAAAAAACCTCAAAGAAAAATGGAAAAGACTATATACTAGGATCAGAGACATGGAGCAGGAAGGGCTTTAGAGGTCATCTAGTCTAATCCCTTAATTTTCATGAATGAGGACAGGAAGACCTGATAGTTTTGTGATGAATGAAAAGTTAAAGAGATATAGTTTGAGGGTAACTGATGATTTGATTAATTATGGCTAGTATATACTTTTTTGAATGATCGTTGGCTTCCTCTTACAAATGAAAGACCCTTCTTGGAGAATGTTATATGTCTAAAAAGCCTGTGGAAATGGGCACATGATATGGTGAAATGAAATAATAAAATGATAAAAATCAACTCTGATTGGTTAACAATCAATGAGAAAAGTGGACATATTAATGAGGAGTTGGGCAAAAAAAATCTTCAGCTCCTTCTCACAGAGAATGTGAATGCGACTTGGCTGCCTCCAGATATCTGGGTGAAAGAATCCATCTCTACCCAGACCTTGCTGGTTAGTTTTCCCTTTATAAGCTATGTCACATTAGATTCGAATGGAAGTTTCCAAGGAAAAACAGGGGCTTATTTACTAAGGGCAACATCTTGCTTAGACTGGATTCTGTTTGTAAGGTCTCCTAGTTGGAGGGAATCCTATCCAAGATTGAAAATGATGTAACTTGAGGATTTAGACAATCTCACCTATCAGCAATGTTGATTACAAACTGGCTAAATAAGCTACAGGGGCTGGTTTCTGAATGAGGAAATAGAAAGGGAAAACCCTAGCCATAATTTAATAATTATTTATGACTGTGTGGGAAATAATAATTTTTCTCAGTTTGGTGACATACTTAAGTTCATACATGTAATAAAGTAGCAGAACCCAGACTTGAACTTCACATGCTGTGACTCCAAATCCAATATTGCTTATGTTGTACCATAGTACCATATAAATAATTTGTGTACATATATACGTATATAGAGCATACACTTTACAGAAGATGTATGTGTATATGGGTATATATATGTATATATATATACATATACTTATACATGCACACATACACATATAAAAGAAAATATGAGATGCATATGTGTATTTTATATATTATAAGCATTTTATTCATATTATGTAAATATTAAAAATATAAATGAGTACCTATACTCTCTTGTTATACATATACCTACACAAATACATGAGTACATAAAGAGAGCCTATATAGTTTTATATATATAAAGAGAAAGAGAGAGAGAGAGAGAGAGAGAGAGAGAGAGAGAGAGAGAGAGAGAGAGAGAGAGAGAGACTGTATGCATATACATAAAAAAATGTATACACACATATATTCTAGACTAAAAAGTCTTCTCAGGATTCCTGAGTAACCAACTTATCAATACATTAAATGAGTACAGCAAATAGATACCTTAGTCCTGAGTTCTCCCAAAAATGCAGCTACCAAAATAACAGAAAATTGAGTATCTCACTTCCAGCAAATGCAAAGGATAAGGGGAATTTTCTGATGACTTGAAGCAGATGTGATATGTTAATTTCAAGCAACAACCACAAGTACACAAAATGTGGGTCAGCCTCCCTACTGGAGGAGATGAAAGGATGAGAGGAAAACCTACTTCCCTGCCCTACACATTATCAATGGAAATGGCATGCTTCAAAGGAAAGAAGAAAAGGGGGGAAATTTAACCTGGCAGAGAGAGGAGAATGCTAACTAATGGAAGGATGTTAGGAAGGGCAGAAGAATGGAAAAAGAAAGATGGGAAGAAAAACAGATCATTGAACCTTTAGAGTCCTTGATGAACATTATTTTTTCCCTATAGGTGGAGATGGAGCATATGAGAAGGAAGCAATTTCTCATGCATTAAGGTATGATGAAACTCCAGAGCTGGCTCCAGGAGAGGTACCATATACTGATGACCTGACAAGATACTTTTAACCATTTCAATACAACATGTATTTGGGACTGGATAGAGAGACTACAGGGACCTATCAAATTTGATGTCTAGGGCCAACTACTTTTGATTTGTATAGGGACAAATGATATATCCAGAAAGACTCTAAGAAATGCTGATAAATATAATCAAGGAACTTACAGCTTTTGTGGCATTGAAAATGTTTTGATGACTACTGACAAGTGAATAGGGACCATCAGAAGGGAAAGCCAAGTTTGGGAAGCAAAGAGATGATTATGAAAACATCATAAAACATGATTTAGATTTCGGCTTAAATTATAAGAATGATAGGTTTTTTGGCTAGGAATATAATATACCCCAAAGAGATTTTAAAATAGTATTTCTCTAGAGATATGAATCTGATCAAGCTAAATTACACATAGAGTAGCATACGTGTTAAAAAAATCTATCAATAACAAGTAATAGGTAAAAGGATCCAAAAAATAACTCCTACAACTATTCCTTATGTCCTCAGATTTCTATACACAAATATCTATCATAAACAAAATGAACTACAGCTTTTATTTTTCCTCCCAACATAAGTAAATGCAAATATTTAAATAGGGGGTAGGATAATACTCATGACTGTAATAGTCATATGGGAAGGTTTACCTTAGTCAAAATAATGGATTAGATCAAAGGGGATGAAGTTTTATTCAATATGAAGAAGATATATTCATATTAAAGCAACTGTGAAGGAGTACCTCATACCTTTCAGATTGGCTCACATCATAGAAAAGGAAAATGACAAAGACTGGAAAGAATGTACAAAAATTGGGGCACTAATGCTTTATTGCTGCAGTTGTGAACCAATCTGACCATTCTGGAGAACAATTTGGAACTCTGCCCAAAGGGTTATAGAAGTGTGCATACTTTTGACCCAGTAATACCACTACCAAGTCAATATCACAAAGAAATTGAAAAAAAAAAGAAAAAGTACATGTAGAAAAATGTTTATAGCAATTCGTTTTATAGTAGCAAGAAATTGGTAGCAGAGTAAATATTCATTAGTTAGTCAATGGCTGAAGAAGATGTGGTTGTAATGGGATACTGTTTTTCTATTAAAAAAATAATGAGAAGGATGATTTCAGAAAAACCTGGGAAGTGATACAAAATGAAGTGAGCAGAACCAGGAGACCATTGTACCAAGTAATAGCAACATTGTAAGGTTTATCAACTATAAAAGACTTGGTTTCTGTGATCATTATAATGATCCAAGACAATTTTGAAGGATTCATGATGAAAAATGCTATCAACCTCCAGAGATGCAACTCATGAACTCAGTGCAAACTGAAATATCATTTTTTCCACTTTTCCTTTAAAAAGACATGGCTAATATAAAAATTTATTTTCTGTGATTTTCATGTGCATAATTGATATCATCTTGGCTGACTTGTCAATGGATGGAAAAGAGACACAAGGGAAACTGGATTTGAAATTCTTTTTTTTTAAAGTTAAAAAATAATTTGAAAGAAAATGTGTATAACAAAAAGATCCAATCATATGACAACACACAGAAACAATTGCTTTTTTTTCCCCAGAGTAAAGTTATAGTTTCAATGGGAGAATTGGGACTTCATCTGTGAGTTCACTAGAACTCCTCCTCAAAGAAACTAGTTCTATCTATGCATATAAGCACCTTTTTGCAATTTACAGACTTAGCTAATTTTCCAGAGAGGGCTGAGAAGTTAAAGGACTTGTGTAGCTCCACTGGGACTTCTAGGCGGTAGAGCCAAGATGATAGAGCAGAGGATACACTCAGAAGAGCTCTCCCAACATTTCTCTCCAACCAACTAACATCTGAAATATAATTCTTGAGTGGCAGAGCCAACAAAAAGTCAGAAAGAAACTTTCTTCCAGCCCCCACAGTCTTAGGAGTTCAGAAGGAGAAATCTGCAACACGGAGGTGAAGGCTGTCCCAGTGGTGGTGACAGAAATAACAACAGCTTCAGGAGCACTCAAACCAGAGATGATAACTGTACCTGGAAAATGATCAGAAAGAGTTTACAGGGAATCCGTACCCTAGCACTGGGCTGAGAACCAGACACTCTTTTGTGAATCAGTTGACTGTAGCCTCTTCTGGGTTCAAGAGCCAAGAAGAGGACTTTTGGAGTCAAGAAAGAGGTGAAGTCTTGATGGTCAGTATCACTTTCAGTCCCAAGGGATCAGGGACCCTGAGGAACAGTATGACTTCTGGTCCAAAAGAACAGAGGCCCTGAGAAGAGGTATTGATTGCAATCCTGAGGGGTCAGAGGCCCTTGCCGGGTAGGGACCAGAGTGCAAATGAGGTGAGTCATGACCTCACCTACTATGCTGACAGGAAAGGTCAAGACACAAATTCACAAGAAGACAATGAAGTCAAAACATCTACAAGCAAAGCCTCAAATGAAATAATTTTAAAAAATCAATATGAGGAAAATTGTCATCACAATTGACCATATCAATTACAAAAACAAACCAAAAATGGTATGCATCAATAGATGACTGAAACACCTTTGACAAAATACAACAATATTAAAACACTAGAAAGAACATAAGAAGCAATGGAGGCTTTCTTGAAATTATAAGTGGTATCTATCAAAATACAAGACCAAGTATTACCTATAATGGGGATTAACTTGAAGCCTTCCTAATAGTAACAGGGGTGAAGCAAGGATGTTCCTTGTCAGCATTATTATTAAATATTATGGTAGGAATGGTAACTATAGCAATAAGACAGGAACAGAAATTAAGGTAATAAATACTTAGAGAACACTAGTTCTCTACTAAACTAAAAAATTAATTCAAACAATGAACACCTTTAGCAAATTCCTAGGTTATAAAAAACCTCCTACATAAATGATCAGTATTTCTATATACAGCAATCAAATCCCAGCAGTAAGATAGAAAAAGGAATTTAAAATAACTGCAGACAATATAAAATAATTGAGATTCTATTTGCCAAGATAAACCCACAAACTATAGGAACACAACTACAAAACACATTTCACAGAAATAAAGACAGTTCTAAATGGAGAAATATTAATTGCTAATGGGTAGGCTGAGCCAATATAATAAAATGACAATTCTACCGAAGTTAATTTACTTATTTAGTACATACAAATCAAGTTACAAAAGAATTATTTTATAGACTTAGAAAATTATTTAAAAATTCATCCAGAAGAAGAAAAGGTAAAGATATCATGGGAATCAATGGAAAAAAGTGTGAAGGAAGGTAGTCTAGTAGCACCAGATTTCAAACTATATTACACAGTGGCAACCACCAAAACAATCTGGTACTGTCTAAGAAATAGAATGGTGAATCAGTGGAATAGATTTAGTACACAATACACAGTAGTAAGTGGCCTTAGTAATCTTGTGTTTGATAAACCTAAAGATCAAAGTTTTTGGGGAAGAACTCATAATTCAATAAAAAAAATATTGCTTGGAAAACTAGAAAGCACTTTGGAAGAAATTAGGCATAAACCAACATCTCATAACTTCTACCAAGATAAGATCAAAATGGATAAATGATTTAGACATAAAGGATTATATCATAATTAAATTAGGGGCTTTATGCTGCTGTTTTTAGAAACATTTCTAGGGACCTGTAAATTTTCATGTCATCCAAGGTGGCATGATATAAGGAGAGGTGTTTTCTACTCTCCTGGCCTGTGTTCGAATCTATGAATATAGGATTCATTTTTATATCCAGTTGAGTATGCATGTTATTCCTTCTTTGACCATAGAAACACACACTCAGAAGAAGTCAACAAAGCCAAAGCTCCTACATCCAAAGAGTCCAAGAAAAATATGACTTGGTCTCAGGACATGGAAGAGCTCAAAAAGGATTTTGAAAATCAAGTAAGAGAAGTAGAGGAAAAATTGGGAAGAGAAATGAGAGTGATGCGAGAAAACCATGAAAAATTCGTCAATAGGTTGACAAAGGAGACACAAAATATAGTGAAGAAAAATAACACCTTTAAAAACAGACTAGGCCAAATGGTAAAAGAGGTCCAAAAAGTCAACAAGGAAAAGAATGCCTGAAAAAGTAGAATTGACCAAATGGAAAAAGATGTCCAAAAGCTCACTGAAGAAAATCCTTTCATTAAAAAATAAAATGGAGCAAAGGGAAGCTAACGACTTGATGAGAAATCAAGAAACCATAAAACAGAACCAAAAGAATGAAAATGTGGAAGATCATGTGAAGTATCTCACTAGAAAAACAACTGACCTAGAAAATAGATCCAGGAGAGGTAATTTGTAAATTATTGAACTACTGGAAAGCCATCAAAAAAGAGCCAAATCAAGCTCTTTCAAGAAATTATCAAGGAAAACTGCTCTGAGATTCTAGAACCAGAGGGTAAAATAGAAATTCAAAGAATTGACCAATTACCTCCTGAAACAAATCCCAAAATGAAAACTAGTTTTCATGATTTCTTGCACCACTCTCATTTCTCTTCCCAAATTCTAGAGTTCTCAGTTCAAGGAGGAACTATTGGAAGCAGCCAGAAAAAAACAATTCAAGTATGGTGGAGGTACAGTCAGGATAACACAAGATTGAGCAGCTTCTACATTAAATGATCAGAGGGCAAAGGCAAAGCATCTAGGATCACAACCAACAATCACCTATCCAGCAAAGCTGACTGTAATCTTTCAGGGGGAAAATGGATATTCAAGGAAATAGAGGACTTTCAAGCATTCTTGATGAAAAGACTATTGCTGACTAGAAAAGTTAACCCTCAAATACAAGACTCACAAGAGAAGAATAAAAAGGTAAACAGGAAAGAGAAATCGTAAGGGGCTTAATAAAGTTAAACTGTTAACATTCCTACATGGGAAGGTGATATTTGTAACTCATAAGAATTTTCTCATTATTAGGGCAGTTAGAAGAAGTATATAGAGACAGAAGGCACAGGTGTTAGTTGAAAATGAAGGGATGATGTCTTTAAAAATAAAATCAAGGGGTGTGATAGGAATGTATTGGTAGAATAGGAAATGTGAGAATAATGATAGGGTAACTCATCCCTCATAAAAGAGGCACTTTACAGTAGAGGACAAGTGGGGGGTAATGATGGGGAATGAGTAAACCTTACTTTCATCAGAATTGGCTCAAAGAGGGAATAATGTACCCACTAAATTGGGTGTAAAATATTTCTTACCCTACAGGAGGGGGGTGGTGATAGAAGGAAGGGCAGATTTAGGGAGAGGGTGGTCAGAAGCAAAACATTTTTGAGGAGGGACAGCATCAAAAGAGGGAGAATATAGAATAAACAAGTGAGGATAGGATAGAGGGAAATGCAGTTAGCAATAGTAACTGTGAAAAAAAATGAAGCAAGTTTCTCTGATAAAGTTCTCATTTCTCAAACATATAGAGAATCAAATCAAATTTATAAAAATAAGAGCCATTCCCCAATTGCTAAATGATCAAAAGATATGAACAGCTTTCAGTTGAAATAATCAAAGATATCTATAGCCGCATTAAAAAAATATTCTAACTCTAATTTTGGAGAAATGCAAATTAAAACAAATCTGAGGTACTTATTGCTTCATACCTATTAGACTGGCTAATAAGACAGAAAAAGTACATGACAAATGTTGGAGGGGATGTGGGAAAAATGAGACAGTAATGCATTGTTGGTGGAGTTGTGAACTGATTCAACCATTCTCTAGAGCAATTTGGATCTATGCTCAAAGGGCTATGAAACCACGTAAGCCCTTTGACCTAGTCATATCACTACTAGGTCTGTATCCCAAAAGAGGTTAAAAAAAGAAAAGGATCTATGGGTACAAAAATATTTATAGCAGTTCATTTCTTGGGGCAAGGGACTGGAAATTGAGGGGATGACCATCAATTGGCGAATGGCTGAACAACTTATGCTTTGTGATTATGATGGAATACTATTGTGCTATAAGAAATGGTGAGCAGGATGCTCTCAGAAAAATCTGGAAATACTTGCCTGGGCTGATGCAAGGTGAAATGTATTGTGTAAAAAGTAACAGCATTATTACAGAATGGTCAACTGTGAATGACATGGCTATTCTCAACCATACAGTGATTCAAGACAACTTTGAAGGACTTTTGGTGAAAAAATCCTAACCATCCCCAGGGAAAGAACTGATGGTATCTGAAAACAGGTTGAAGCATACTTTTTTTTTACTTTCTCTATTTTTATTGAGTTTTTTTGGTCTGTTTTCTTTAACAACATGAATATTGTCCATCTATTTTTCATGACTACACATGTATAACCTATATCAAACTGCTTTTCTTCTCTATGAAAGTTGGTAGGGAGGGAGGAATGGAGAGAATTTGGAACTCAAAGTTTTAAAAATGAATTCTTAAAAAATATTTTTACCAGTAACTGGTGGGAAATGAAAAATAAATAAGTGAATAAATAAAGGAGAAGAAAAGTTTAAAAATATATCTATCTTACTCTACAGAGTTGAAGTTGAAGAAGAGGGGGATAAAGGAAGGGGTAGGGTGAGAGAAGGGAGGGCAGATTGGGGGAGGTTATAAACAGAAGCAAAACATTTTTTGAGAAGGGAGAGTGTGAAAGGAGAGAGAAAATAGAATAAATGGAGAGGGATACAATGGAGGGAAATATAGTTAGCAATAGTAACTAAAAATTTTTTGAAACAAGTGTCTGTCATAATGGCCTTATTCTTAAACATATAGAGAACTGAGTCAAATTTATAAAAATAAGAGCCATTCTCCAACTGATAAATGATCAAAGATACGAACAGTTTTCAGATGAAGTAATCAAAGCTATCTATAATCATCTGAAAAAAATGCTCTAACCCACTCTTGATTGGAGAAATGAAAAATAAAACAATTTTATTTGACTGGCTAATAGGACAGAAAAGGAAAATGACATTTGTTGGAGGGGAAATGGGGGAAATGAGATATTAATTCACTATTTGTGGAGTTGCGAACTGATTCAAACATTCTGTAGAGCGATTTTGAACTATACTCAGAGGGCTATAAAACCATGCGTACCTTTTGACCTAGCAATACCACTACTAGGTCTGTATCCCAAAAGAGATGAAGTGGAAAAAGACTATGTGTACAAAAATATTTATAGTAGTTCATTTCTGGGAGCAAAGAATTAGAAATTGAAGGGTTGACCATCAATCAGGGAATGGCTGAACAAGTTATGGTATGTGATTGTGATGGAATACTATTGTACTATAAAAATGATGAGCAGGATTGTTGCAACAATCTGGTAGCGGCTGCTGAAGGGGTGTAAGACCCACCAACAACCAGCACATAGAAAGCTGCCAACACAGGTTCTTTTGATCTGCTTTGCTAAGGAAAGCAATGTTAGGGGATTAACAATCTTACTTTAATCCAACATACAAATATCATTCACTCAGCTCAAGGCGAAAAGCCAACACCCTGAGCTTCAGAGGAAATACAAACAAATTACAAACATCAACAGACAGACCTTGTCTGATTCAAATCTCAATGCATAGTTACCAGAGTTTAACAAAGTCTGAACATCCAGGTTTATAAGCTGGAGAGCTCTTAACTACAGCTGCCCAGAGTGTCCACATCAGCACCCCACCAAGAGTGAGAGCACTAAGAAAATAGCTCTGTTCTCTCTTTTTATACACTCTTTAGCCTTAGTCAAACATCATCTGAGTGACCAGAACTCAGGCTCCTACTATTGGCTCTGGTCTGAGCAGCTCCCCTTAGGACCTGGGGGTTTCACACCCACACAGGCTTAGCACCTAGTAGGGAGGGGTTTGGACCTGGGGTTTAGCACCTAGTAAGACTCAATCAAAGACACTAAATTAATCATTTTAAAACAGTAAGAAAGTCTCACCTTAACTGATATTACAAGAATGCTCTCAGAAAAATCTTTGAAAGTTTACCTGAGATGAGTAAAGTGAAACATGCTGTATACAAATCAACAGTGATATTTTACATGATCACCTGTGAATGTCTTAGCTATTTTCAGCACTGCAATGATCCAAGACAACTCTGAAGGACTTATGATAAAAAAAACATTCTATCCATCTTCAGTGAAAGAACTGATGGTGTCTGAATACAGTTTGAAGCATCCTTTTTTAAATTTTATTTTTCTTGTTTTTCTTTTTTTACGGGGCAGATGGTCTAGGTTTTCTTTCACAACATGACTAGCACAGAAATATATTTTGCATGGCTACACATGTATAACCTAGATTGAATTGCTTGCCTTCTCCTTCAGAGGGATGGGGAGGGAGGAAGAGAGAAAATTTAGAACTCAAAATTTTAAAAACAAATTTTAACAAGTGTTTTTACATGTTTTGGGGGCCAATAAAACAGTAAATTTAAAAAAAATTACAAATCATTTAACAAATGTATCTTTATTTTATCCACACAAAACCCTGGGAGGTCCATGTTATTATTATCTTCATTTTACAGATGAGGAAAATGAGGCAGAAAAAAGTTAAGTGACTCACCAGTGTCACACATCTTCTAAGTGATTGAGGAAGGTTTTGAAATCTGTTTTTTGTGATTCTGGGTCTAGCAACCTCTTTGCTGTTCCAGCTATATGCATACGTATATGCTGTATATACATATATGTATATACATACATACTTATAAATATATACATATATATGAAGTGCTTTCAAATATTAATTTATGATAGTATAAACATAAATAATTACATTGAAGAATAAAAAGCAATGGGAAGACATATGGGAGATTTTTTGACTAATTTAGATAGGCCAAAGATAAGTGTAGCAATGGAAGCAGTACTACAATGGAGAACAGAAAAGAGTAGCACGTGATGATCAAATTATCAAGAGCTCTAAAGTTCAGAAAGAAATACAGCTTGTGATGAATGCTTAAAGATAATTTTATCAGTAAGGCAAGATTCATGACCTCAAGGATGACCAAGAACATGTCTGTATGGTTCGGATTTGCAAAGTTTGAAAAACTCTCTGGGTAGAAGGCAGAGGAAGCATGACATTTATTTAGATACCAGAGTATCAAATCCTAAGACCAATGACTCCAATTTGATATAGCCATAATTATGTTCTAAAACCAGTAAGATCACCTCAATGTAGCAACAAGGAAAATATAACCTAGTATTATAGCAAGGAACCAAGTCATCCTGTAACCTTGCCCCCTGCTAGGACCTTCCAGTAAACAATCACTCATGAATCCTAACTGTCTGCTTGCCTGCATCCTCTCCTGCAGTTCTGAAAGCCCTTGAAGAACTCAGAGTCCTTGCAGTCTCCTGGATTCTCTCGATTCTCAGTTCTCCAATTTCTTGATGCTGTAGATTCTCAGCTCTTTGAGCTTAACAAATCTCTAGTCCAGGGCTGTCCAAAATGTGGCTCATGGGCCAAATGCAGCCCATGGTGTGATTTATGTGGCCAGCCTACAAGCATAGAAATTTACCTAAATGCTTTAGTAAATGAAGCTAAGCCTCTGCAGAGCTCTCACTAAAATGGAAAATTGAAATATATTGTCTATTGTTTCAATAAAAACCTAAGGTTGGATAGCCCTGCTCTAGTCTGCACTTTCCACCCTGCAGGCTCTCTTGATGTTGACTCTCTTTCAATGACTGCTGCCTCAATGTATTCTTGATGTCTGCTTTTCAATTCTGCTTCTCAAATATGTTGCTCTCCGTTCTGTGGGTCTTAGTTCTGCTTCTCTCACACTCTTGGCTCTCTTTATATAGAGTCCTAGCTGGCATCTGATTGTTTAGAACTCAGGTCTCTGATTGGCTAAATTCATGCACATCATAATAGAACTCAGTGCACATACAATGGGCTCTGGTTTTAGCACCTCTCTTTAGGGCCCTGAGGGTTTCACACCACTCTTGACCTAAATAGCAAAAGGGAGTGGGCTTGGAGCCTTGAGCCTAGTGAGTAAAGCGTGTAAGCAAAGACCCTATTGAAGGGGTAGGGATGATCTTTAATCATATGAACACCACAATAATATGAAGGACTCTTTTCAACCCTGTTGAGAGAAAAATAAAGCTATAGATAGAATTGGATTCATTTTTGAGGATATAAATTGATAAATTAAAATAGGGAAAAATATTCAATTCTTTAATTGCTTTTCTTTACATTAAGATCAATGTTCAGATTGTTAAGAACAAAATTTTTATCAGGCAGCTGAAACCAGGGATAACTGAGGAGATGTTTAGAAAGACCAAAAGACCACTGAAGAAAAGTACTACTTTTAAATACTACTTTAAAAATTAGATTGGAGCAAGTGGAAGCTAGTGACTTTATGAGAAATCAAGATATTATAAAACAGAACCAAAGGAATGAAAAAATGGAAGATAATGTGAAATATCTCATTGGAAAAACCAATCCAGGAGAGATAATTTAAAAATTATTGGACTACCTGAAAGCCATGATCAAAAAAAGAGCCTAGATATCATCTTTCAAGAAATTATCAAGGAGAATTGCCCTGATATTCTAGAGGCACAGGGTAAAATAGAAATTGAAAGAATCCATCGATCGCCTCCTCAAATAGATCCCAAAAAGAAATCTCCTAGGAATATTGTTGCCAAATTCCAGGGCTCCCAGATCAAGGAGAAAATATAGCAAGCAGCCAGAAAGAAACAATTTGAGTATTGTGGAAACCCAATCAGAATAACCCAAGATCTGGCAGCCTCTACATTAAGAGATCGAAGGGCTTGGAATACGATATTCCGGAGGTCAATGGAGCTAGGATTAAAACCAAGAATCACCTACCCAGCAAAACTGAGTATTATGCTCCAAGGCAAAATATGGATTTTTAATAAAATAGAGGACTTTCAAGCTTTCTCAGTGAAAAGACCAGAACTGAATAGAAAATTTGACTTTCAAACACATTAATCAAGAGAAGCATGAAAAGGTAATCAAGAAAAAGAACAAGAAAAAGAAATCGCAAGGGACTTACTAAAGTTGAAATGTTTTGTTTACATTCCTACATGGAAAGATAACATGTATGACTCATGAGACCTCAGTATTAGGGTATCTGAAGGGAATATGCATAAATGTATATATATATATATATATATATATATATATATATATATATATATTTTTATATATATATACACATATAAGTGAATGTGTATGTATGTATATATCTATGTGTGTGTGTGTGTGTGTGTATATATATGTATATATATATATATATATATATATATATATATATATAGAGAGAGAGAGAGAGAGAGAGAGAGAGGACACAAGGTGAGTTGAAGATGAATGGAAGATATCTAAAAGAAATAAAATCAAATTAAGGGATGAGAGAGGAACATATTGAGAGAGGGAGATAGGGAGAGATAGAATGGGGTGGATTATCTCACATAAAGGTGGCAAGAGGAAGCAGTTCTGTGGGAGGAGGGGAGAGGGCAGGTGAGGGGGGAATGAGTGAATCTTGCTCTCATCAGATTTGGCCTCAGGAGGGAATACCATACATACCCAATTGGGTATCTTACCCCACAGGAAAGAAGAGGGAAGAAGATAAAAAAGGGGGGATGATGGAGGGGAGGGCAGATGGGGGTGGAGGTAATCAAAAACAAACACTTTGGAAAGGGGACAGGGTCAAGGGAGAAAATTCAATAAAGGGGGGTAGGTTGGGAAGGAGCAAAATATAGTTAGTCTTTCATAACATGAGTATTGTGGAAGGGTTATACATAATGATACACATGTGGCCTATGTTGAATTGCTTGACTTCTTGGGGAGCGTGGGTGGGAAGGGAGGAAGGGGGAGAATCTGGAACTCAAAGTTTTTAAAAACAGATGTTCAAAAACAACAAAAAAAGGTTTTTTGTATGCAACTAGAAAATAAGATACACAGGCAATGGGGAGTAGAAATTTGTCTTGCCCTACAAAAAAGGAAGGGAAAAGGGGATGGGAGGGGAGTGGGGTGATGGAAGGGAGGGCTGACTGGGGAACAGGGCAACCAGAATATACACCATCTTGGAGTGGGGGGAGGGTAGAAATGGGGAGAAAATTTGTAATTCAAACTGTTGTGAAAAGCAAAGCTGAAAACTAAATATGTTAAATAAATAAATTAAATTAAAAAAAATAAATGAGAAAACTGAAACCAAGAGAGCTTACATGAGTTCTCTCTCACCTCTATGCAGATGATGCCCAAATGCACACTTCTGAATCTTTTTGAGCTCTTGATCCACATTTTCAATTGTCGAAAGGAAGTCTCTACTTGGATATCCCATCTGCACCACAAATAAACCAAGCTCAGTATATTTTAATTATTCCGTTAACAAGTGTTTATTAAATGTCTACTCTGTGTCAGGCACTGTGCTAGACTGTCAGAATACCAAGACAAAAATGAAATTGTCCCTGCACTTAAGGAGCCCCCTACCATTGTAAAATTTTTCTGGTTTTGTTATTAGTGACATCCATTTATTAAATCTCCCATATTTATAACATTGGAATTGACTTTGAATTTTCCATCAACCCCAACTCTTTAATATAATAAACAATTTGGTTATATTTATACCATTGCCACACATTCTTTGAGTGTTTAACCCTCTCTATTCCTAAAAGCCCCTGCTCGTACTAATTCAATAACTCTTCAAATCTTCCATACTCCATCTTCTGCCCTCCTGATCAATCTTATATATTGCATTAGAAAAACCTTTTTAGGTATAGTCCTGGCCTATTATTTCTCTACTGGAAAATTTTCAGTAGTTCTATATTACTTTCCCAAATAAATACAAACTTCTGCATTGCAATATTTTAACATCTTCTTCTGCCTGGTCTTTAAGGCCCTCTACAACCTGGTGCCTGATAAATCAATAAATAAACAGTGCATTAGGCACTGAGGATGAAGATTGGACCTGTGATTTCACTAATATAGTGAAATCCTGGCTGAGAACCTCTCTGCCAATGAAGGTCAGCAACTTCTCTTTAACTTACAGTGTTAAAGAGTGTGCTCTAGATCTGAGAGTTTAAGGGACTTGGCCAAAGTGCCTTAGGTATTATGCATCAGATACACCATTTGAATTCAAGTCTTTCTTGCTTCAACACCAGCTCTCTATCCACTATGCCGTACTGTCTCTCTGAGTAATAAAGACAAAAAATAAAATTGCCCCTATTTTTAAGTAGCCTGCATTTTATCTAGGAAACAGCTGCCATAAAATTTCCTCTCAGATTAACTCCACATACCTGCTATATATCTAGTTTGTATCTAGATACTTGAATTTGAATGTTGTCTCTCCCATTAGCATGTGTCTTCCTTGAGAGCCAGGAATGGGGGTGTTTTAATTTCTTTCTATCCTAGATGCTTAGCACAGTGCTTGGTACATAGTAAACATTCAGGCAAATATTTATTGATTGACTGACTAAAACAAAGCATAGGTATATAAATGCATACAAAATAAATGCCACGTAATTTGTGAAGGGAGGTGATCTTGAAAAGCTTCAAGTAGACAGTGGCAGTTGAGCTGAACTTGGAAAAAAAGATTTGATATTTCATCATACATTCCCATCAAAATTCCACAATTTTCTGTCCCTGCTCTCATGGAGGTGAAAGAGTCACTATTTTGGATAAGATAATGAGCTTAGTTATAGTCATGTTGGGTCTGATGTGATATTAGAAAATCCTATTAAGAATATCCCAGCAGGCAGCTGGAGATCTGGGCCTCCAAAGTTAGGGAAAATGTCCAGGCTAGACATGTAAATTTGGGAGTGAGTCACAGGAAGGTTAATAGTCTAAACTGTAGAAATTGATTTTGTCTTCAAAGGAGTAAAAGTGCAGTGAGTCAAGGAGGGAAACTCTCAGAGGCACTTGCAAATTGCAAGAAAAGGGAGAGGAACCAGTAAAGATTTGCTAAAAGCAATAGATTGAGACCCAGCAAGAGAAGGAGCATACTGAAATGTCCCAGAAATCAAAGAAGAGAGTTTTAAGTTACAGGGGTTTACCACAGTAGCAAACGCTACAAGGAGGTCCAGCAGGATAAGGACAGGGGAAAGGCCACTGGATTTTGCAAAGAAATATAAGAAGTGTTCTTGCCTTCAAGCAGTTTTACATTGATTTGGGGAGATGAGGCATAAACACACTGGCCAAAAGAATTGTTTAATGACTGAAGGACCAAAATTCAATATTAGTCTTATGGAGGGCTCATAGCCTGCATTCTGAAGATAAAGGTTAGAGGGCTTCCAGTATACTTTGATGGAAAGTTCCTTTTTCTTATTTTCTGCACCCTGAACTGAATACTCAACAAAAGAGGATTGTTTCAATCAATAAATAAACAACTGTTTGTTTTGACAAAATCAACAACACATAAAACTTTAAATAAAATTGTAGAACAAAACGAAATAATACAAGATGTGTAGTGTTACAATATAGCAATCAGGAGAGCCAGGAATGGGGGAGATGCTAAAATTCTCATTACACTTACAGATTAGCTTCCTGATAGCTACACATTTAGACAGAATACTTTGAGTTCTTAACAACTTGTTAATTGGACAAAGTGAACCACAATTTAAGCCATCACCTAAGTAAATTGAGCAAAGGCAAAGTTGTCTTTGCAGTGAGGAATAAGCCAATCAAGGCAGGCAATCATTCCATGTCTTTGTGGATCCTTTAGCAAAGTCCACATTTTCATTATTCAGTCAATCTTCCTTCCAAAGATGGCCCAGAGCCATTGTCTCACCTGTCACTGTCTTGTACCTCTCAGCAACTGGAAATAGCACTATCCAAGCTACAATTAGATCTCCACAGAAAGACTGGAGTCCCAGTGGGTAATCTGATATGATTCTAGGATGAATCATGCTATAAAATATATGCAACTGGGAAAATCAACTTTATGCTACAGCTTTGGGACTGGGATGCATAATTGCATTTCAGAAAATGTTGGGTGATTTCTGAATACATCATCATCATCCACAATAATCATAATAATTCAAAACAATAAAACCATCTTACAAATTAACAATTTACTCTATCAATGTACTTTTATATCCATTATAGTTTATGAGATAAATGGAAAAGGTTTTATCATCCCTCTTTAAGCTAAATTCATTTTCATTCATGGTACTTTGTAAGTTTCTCAGGTGCCTCAAAAATTGAAGGGCCTTGTTCTTCAGGAGCACACAATCTAGTAGAATAGATAACATGTATATAAATAACTACAAAGTTGAATGTTATAATAATAATTTACTTTTATATATATATACATATATATATATATCACTTTAAGTTATACAAAGCACTTTAGTGACATGACATTTTTGATTGTCATAAAAGAGGTGACCACTATCCTCCCAGTCACTCGGGTTTGTAATCTCAGAGATGTTCTATATTCTTATGCCACCCTTTCCCCTTAATACCCATTTAGCTGCCAAAGCCTACATAACACCTCTCACATCTGTTGATTTCTCCTGTACTAGTGCATACACATGCTAGTCCCAGCCTTCATCACCTGAAGTGAAATTTAGCCTTCACTTCACTTTACTGAAAGATAGCCTCCTAATTGGTTCCCTTACTTCCAGATTCACCCCTCTCTAATTTACCTGCCCCAAAGCTGCCAAAATAAACTTTCTAAATCACATGGTTTAGTACGTATTTCCCCCATCCTCTATCTTGAAAAACTTCAGCATCTCACTCTTGCCCTAATAATAAAAGAGAAACTCCTCAGCCTGGCCCTCCCCAATCTGGCTGCAGACACTTCACTCTCAAGCCATACTTCACATTACTCCTCTTCATGAATTCAAAATTTCAGCCAACCAATACAGCTGGATGTAGTAGTCTCAATGTTGGGTCCATCTTCTTGCCTCTACACATATGAACAAGCCATCTTTAGTGCTTACAAAACATTTCTTGCCCATTACCAACTTTTAGAATCTCTCAGTAACCCTGAGCTCAGGTGTAACTTTTCCCTGTGAAAACTTTTGTAATCATATGGACACACACCACATGTATGAAAAAAAATGTTAGCAATATACAACAATGACAACAACAAAAAAGATAGCATTTACGTAGGTCTTTAAGATTATAAAATACTTTTCAATTATTATTTTATTTGATCTTCATAACTGCTCTGGAAGGCAGGCTCTATTGTTACCCTTACAGTGAAACAACATGATATATTGTATTGAGAGCTGGTTTCTGAATCAGGAAAACATTGGTTCAAATTTTGCCCTGAAAAATGCTTGTTATGTTAACCTGGACAATTCGCTTAATCTCTAAGTGGCCCAGTCAAGTCTCAAAGACTAAACCTACATGATATAATGCTGAGCGAGTGGAGCAGAACCAGGAAAACATTATACACCACAACAGATATGTGGATTCTGTGATGACTAACCCTAATAGACTTTGCTCTTCTCATCAACACAAGGTGCAAAGACAACTCCAAAGGACTCATGATGGAGAGGGCTATCTACATCTAGAGAAATAACTATGGAGTCTGAATGAGGATTGAAGTACACTTTATGCTCACCTACTTTTTCCCCTTTTTTTTTCTTTTCTTTTTTATTAATTTTTCTTTGGTTTTGTTTCTTCTTTCTCATGATTCATTCCATTGGTCATAATTCTTCTTTACAACTTGGCTATTGTGTAAATAAGCTCAATGTGAAGTTATATGTAGAAGATATATCTGATTCCATGCTGTCTTGGGGAGGGAGCAGGGAAAGGGGGAAGAAAATCTGGAACTCAAAATCATGTAGAACTGAGTGTTGTAAAGTAAAAATAAAAAAATCTCAAAAATAAATAAATAATTTAAAAACAAAAACAAAACAAAAAAAGGTCTCAAAGACTAGATTGTAGAAAATGCACCAATGGGAAATGTTAAATGTTTATCACCAGAAGTTTGCTGTGCTAATGAAATCACATGTGTAGTCTAATATCTAAATATTTTAATGAACTAAAATATATTTCAGTGCTGCTCTTACTGTTACTACTATACCACCACCACCATTAATATTTCCAATCACATGTTTTATTTAGAGTGAAAATATCAAGATTGATGGGATTAAGTTTCTCCAGCATTCTCAAGCATTGCCCACTCATTGGTCATTAGATAGGGTTCGCATATTTGAAGTCCCAACAATTAAATTAAGTTTATTAATGCACTAGAAACCATGATTCTCTGCGCTTTCTATCCCCTTTCTTGTGAGTCTGCTACCATCATTGAAGAAATAGAAGGTGGTCAACACAGAATTGACTTTATTATTTAGTGCATTGCTGAGGAAATTAATTTCAATTCTGTGTCATTTGGTTATTAATATTAATTTGTAATATTTCTTTGTCTGTTCGAAATGTTGTTCTGTCTCTGTTTTCTTCCTGGCCTCTTCTAGAGGAGGAATGTTATCACATTCCAGTCCTTCCCAGGATCTGGGCAAAGAACTTTACTTTTATTTACCCTGTAAACAGAAGCCAAACTCAGCAAGTCAGCACTACCTAGAGAGACTCATATGTCCTTGCTCCCTTCATTAAAGTTTGGTCAACAATGGAGAAACACAACTAGAGATATCCTGATTGGGATGGTTTCCCTTCCTCAGATTGCTGGAGGCTTCTGAATCTCATGAGGAGGCCATATTCTCAGTTTTCACTCCCTGTCTGCCCCCAACCTAAGGAGTTAAGAACTGTTAGTTCATCTCTTCATGAATTACACACCAAGTGGAACTGCCTTTTGCTTGTCAGAGAAGATCCCAATAATGTGCTGTCAAGAAGGCAAACTGGGACTTAAACTGGCTGGAAAAGCTGCTTTTTTGTCACTGACTTCAATTTATTGGTTATTTTCTGGACTAATTAATAGATTTTTCATACTCAGAATTTTTTCTTTCAGAATTTTATATGCCACTTTGCTGTGGCCACAACAGTTCATCAACTGGCATTTACTCTATTGGTTATAGGTCTGTTTATGGTCAGCTAGGTTGGTGATGAAAGAATTTAATTTTAGTTTGCTACTATGGCCTTATCCTAATCTTTCCACCATGATAGGATCTGCTCAGATAGTGTTGCTTTGAGAAGCCAAGGGTCAGTCCATGCCATGATTAACTATTAGAACTAGATTTTGTGGAGGGCATTTGTATATGACAGGAGGACCTAAAATAAAACTGCCTTCAGAAAATTAAAAATGAGTATTGTACAAAGTACAATGGAGCATCACATAGTGAGTACGACCAGGTGGCAATAGGTGACCAACAAGGAACTCTGAAGAAAAGGAACAGAAGATGTAATCAAGAATTTCTATGCCATGAAAAGAAGATGGGATGATCTCATGGCAAGAATGAAGACCAATAGGTAGACAGCTCTACTGATATTCTAGAAATGCCAGGAGAAAGAAAGGGAGGCCTCTAATATGTTGGGTGGACATCTTATGGTGAACCTATGGGACCACTTAAAGAAAAGTCATAAATAATGAGCAGTAGTGGATGGTATAGCATTTGTAGTTGGCTTTAAAGGCAAAATTAAGGTATGGATGTCATTCTGGGCAGAAGGAATAGAATTAACAAAAACATAAAAACTGGCGAATACAAGGAATACTCACGTAAAAATCAATAGTCACATTTGGCTGAAGTGTAAGATTTATATAACAGATCAATGAGAAATATATTGGACTAAGGTGTGAATGGCCTCTACTTTAGGCCAGGTGGGCTGAACTATGCTCAGTACATAATGGGGATCACTTAAAGCCTTTTTTTAAATAAAGACTTCATACGATCAAAACAACATTTTAGGAAGATTAACTTGTTGGGGATATGCAAGATTGATTAGTCCATGACAAATTGGAAAAAGGACAGTCATTAACATGCTGCTACATTTTTCTAGGCATGAATATCTGGAATAGGATAGTGGTCATGAGATAGCGGGGAACTAATTGGTATGCTTAATATAATGCCAGGCTTGAAGTCAGGAAAACTCGTCTTCCAGACTTCAAATCTGGCTTCATACATGTACTGGTTCTGTGACCTTGTACAATTCATTTATTCCTATTTGTCTCAGTTTCCTTAACTGTAAAATGAGCTGGAGAAGGAAACGGGGAAACACTCCACTATCTTTGTCAAGAAAACCCTAAATGGGGTCACCAAGAGTCAGACATAACTGAAAATGACTGAACAGCAACATGGGAATCAAGATAGATTTATATAGATTGAAGGAATATTTTAAAGGAAGAATTAAGAAAACTTGGCAACTGAGTATATATAAGGATGAAGGAGAATAGGGGGTGAAAAGTAGCTAAGCTTAGGGGTCTGAATAACTAAGAGAATAAAAGAAATGCAGAAATTAGTGTTAGAGGAAGCTGCTTTAGAAATGGAACTTAATTAGTTTAGGTTCAGACAGGCTGACTTCTGAGATGACAATGGAATGTATAACTGGAGATGCCCTGTAGGCAATTTGAGAAACAGGACTGGAGCTCAGGTGGGAGTTTGGAGCTGGAGATACAAAACTGAAAGTCATCAGCACAGAAGCGATAGTTAAAACCACTAGATTCATGACATTTCATAATTGCTCAGTTCTTATAGTAATCTTTCAAAATTCCTGGAAAATAAAATAGAATTAAGAATTGGTTAAAGTTTCTTTTTTAAAAGGGAAAAATTAGATATTCTTTAAACTAGTTTGGTGAGCTTGATTTGAATTTCTGGAAAAATTTTAAGACATCATGAAGAAATGGTTTCTAAGTACCTAAAAATGAATGAATGAATGGCCAATGTGAGTTAGTGTGGATCCAAATGGAACCATGTAGAAAAGGATACTAAACTAACCTGCTCTCTTCTCTTCCTTCCTTCCTTCCTTCCTTCCTTCCTTCCTTCCTTCCTTCCTTCCTTTCTCTCTCCCCCTCTCTCTCTGTCTCTCTGTCTCTCTGTCTCTTTCTCTTTATCTGTCTTTCTCTGTCTCTCTGTCTCTCTCACACACACACACACACACACATACACACACACACATACACACACACCTCTCTCATAAGAGCTAGAGGAGTAAATGAATTTGCCAAGGAAGAACATGAAGAGATAGAAGAGTCAAAGAAGCATCTTTTTCCAATATTGGCAGTAAATGAGGGTGGGTGATGAAACCAGTGGAAGAGATAGAGAAGAAATAAATAGAGGTATAGGAGCATAAAGTGGGCATGGACAAAATGAGGTAGGGAGAAAAGTGACACCAGAGAAAGTTTAATAAACTATAAAATTTGCGATGAGGCAATAGATAGATGGATATATGTGTACACACAAACATACATACAGCATTAAGTAAGTATTGTATAACAATTACTACAGAAAAACAAGAAAACAAGATGGTTCCTTCTCTTTAGGATGTAATCTTACAATGATTAAGATAAAATATAAAGAAAGGCTAGAAGCCAGAGTGATGAAGTGGAGGAGGGGAAGAAAGAAGGTACCCATGTTGGGTCAAAGTAACCTTTATGGAGATGGAAGAGACTGGAGACTGAGCTGGATGAGAAATGAGTGTACTGTCCTGGATTTCTTATATGTCAATTATGGGCAGGGGTCTACCAATCATTGAGTAGGTCTTCAGAGGATCAAGGAAGCTTATGTGCAGATGGAGCAGATGAGCCAATGATCCAGAATTGAAATGAGAAGTGTGGGTGGGGCTTTAGATTATATGGAGGTGGAGGACTAAAGGTTGTAGGTAAAAATACACACACACACACACACACACACACACACACACACACACACAAATACAAGAAACGAAGGCTACTTTAACATGAAAAAAAGAGAAAATTGTGACCAGACCATAAAATTTCAGGGTTTGGTATTAAGGATGTGAGGAAGTTTTGAGAACGATGGATTCTAGAGTTTTGGTAGACTGCATACTTAATATAGGTACTGCATACAACATGGAAGCCCCCCAAAAGAAAAAAAACCTAATGTATTAAGGCAGGCACTGAATTTATAACACAGGAGATGTTTGCCCTTCTTACATCGCATCTAGAGCATTATTTTCAGTTCTACTTGCAATACTTCAGGAAGGAAATATATAAACTAGATGGATAAGAGGAAAATAAGCTAGGATGGTGAGAGGATAGGAGTAGAGACTATGTTACATAAGGATCTGTTGAAAGAACTAGGTATTTTGTGCAGAAACAAAATTTAAGACTGTCCATGTTATGGATTCATTTTACTTGACTATGCTATTTGGTTGAAGAAAAGTGTTATTTTTCCTCTTGTTCTTAGTATTTAATTAGTGGGAAAGGGAACTTTAAAAGATGTTATTTTTTCTCTTTCTCTTAGAAATTTTTAAGGGGGAAATTAAGTAGGAGAAGAGGAATTAGCAATAGTAAAAACAAAAACATTTGTAATAATTTTTTTATTTCACAACATCTTTCAAATTTAGAGAACAGAAGGAACTTATAAAGGAAGCACAAACAGAACAGCTTTTAAAAAAAGTAACTCATGCAATTTATATTTAGATATATATGGACATACATATATATGTTTTGTAAAGCAAGCCATATAAAATAGAGATTTATGATTTCATATATGATTCTCCATTTGTGTTCCTCTGTGTGTATACAAATACACTTTTTGGTGTTTAAGTAAAGATTATTTTTTCTAGAAAAAAATAGATATTTTTGGACTTTAGAAGAAAAGATGTTATAGACATTTTAAAGAATTTGAAAGATTGCCCAGTGTAAAATTTGTTCTGCTTTGATCCAGAAAATGTTACTAGAAAGCAATGGATAAAATTGACAGAGTTTTAATATAAAGAAACAATTCTTCATAATCAAAGCTGTCCAAAAGGAAAATGGGCTGTTCCAGGCTATAGTAGGCTACCCTTTAATAGAAGTCTTAGAAGGAAGACTACCTTACTACTTTCTGTATGTGTTGCAGTAGAGATTCTCGTTCAATTATGGATTGGACTAAATGGACACAGAAATCCCTTCCAATTCTGAGGGTCTCTGGTTCTGGATTGTGACAGTAGAATGTAGGAAAGTGAGCTATAGGATAAAACAGAAGGAAAAAAAAAGAGGGAAAGGGGGTTTAACATAACTAATCAACTCATCACCTTTATCTGACAGTAGATCCAATATTCCATGACTGTAGTATCCAACTTCCCCAGAGAAAGGAAGGAGGCATCATTTCCTCATCAGAAATAATGATAACATAGTACAAAATGAGAATCTGGACTCAGGTGGTCTGCATTTGAATGCTGATTCCACACTTGGTTGAGATAGGCTTAACTGTTTTGACATTTTTCTTATCTACTTGGGAAATGAGGATAATAATAGTTACATTACCTAACTCAGAAATTTGCTTAGAGATAAATGCTTTGTCAATTTTACCATCAAATAAATGCTAGTTTTTATTACTCTGTGGACTCAGAAATGACAGAAAGTGAGAAGAAGGTATATTAGTGGTCATGTCTTCCAATCCCCATCATTTATCCTACAAATGAAAAAAAAATGAAGGCAAGTGTAATAGGTGGGACTTTTTGCTTCTCTTCTCTTAAGTGCCTTTAATGATTCTGGCCTTTGTTTGAATGGGGAGACAAAGTGGGATCTTTTTGTTTTGGAGTATTTCTCAGCACTGAGACAATTGTGAGTCATTGATTTGTATATGATGTGATACTGGGGTTGGGGAACTTTCCTGTACTCAGCTTGGGTGAGGTCAGAGCCCTCTGGGCTCTGAACAGGATATAATTGAGGACAGCTTGGCATTTGACTTTTGGGGTATACTCATGGAAGTAGTCTTGAGATTCTGGGCGAGATGTAACTGCCCCCCAGCTTTGTAACCCAGAACTGTTGGTTCTTCTCTGGTAACTATGTATTGTGATTTGAATCAGACAAGGTCTGTGTGTTGATGTTTGTAATTTCTGTTTGTGTTTGCCTTGAAGTTCAGGGGGCTGATCTTTCCCCCCTGAACCGTGAAAGATATTTGTATGTTTGATTAAACTGAGATTGTTAACCCCTTAAAGTTACTGTCCTTAGTAAAGCAGACCAAAGAACCTGTGTTAGCAGCATTCTGTGTACTGGTTGTTTGTGGGTCTTACACCCATACTGTAGCTGCTAGCAGATTGTTGCTACACAAGGTTAAAGGACATGCCCCAGGGTTATAGCTGCTCTCCCCCACCACCACTTAAACCTGCATGCACATGAAGGCTCTCTAAAAAAAAAAAAAGCCATATAGTCAGATACACCAACATCCTGTATGCACACACACACACAATCACAAATTTTGCAACTGTTATGTCTATCTCTTTTAGCTAAATAAGGAAACTAACTGAAATATGTATTCAGGTCGGGTATGATGGTCTTTCCTTGTTCCTAGAATGTGAGGCCATTCACCTCCACCTATAGAGATGGAGGTCCAGGCACTAAGGAAAAGGTTTTTCTCTGAATTGTTTTACAATTCTTTTTGTAAGGAACCTCCCTACACCAGTCCGCCCTGGAATAGGTGATGACCAAATCTTGTGCGAGACTTGCCAATAAAGCCTCTGTCTTAACCTTGAGAGACCTCTGATTCTTATTTCAATAAGGGGCTACTGTCCCACACAATTGGCTGCCATTAGCTAGGTATGTAAGAGTTTAATCTACCCTTGCAGGGAGAATCTTTCTGGCCATCACACCTTGGTAGCTGGGAATAGTCAGTAAGTAGATAAATAGCTGCAAAGACCTGAGGTCCAGTACTAGTAGTAGGGAGCACCTGGACAACCAGATATAGCCAGTAGAGATGTAATTGCCAGGATAGAGATGACATGCCAAAGAAGAGAGACAGCATCCAGAAGAAAGTAAAATAGTGGTGTCACCAGAGGATTGCAAAAGTCTTGCACTATTCTAATGATAGTTGACCTGGGCACATGCGTACTGTATATGAATATTTTTCATGTATATTCCTGGCCACATAGATGTATAGCCTTCACTTGAATTCTTAGTCACATGTATTCTCTGAATGTGTGCTCCCCTCCACTGAAAGTTGTGGGAGAATATAAAGCATGTATACATGGGACTATCTTTTCTCTTAATTTCCTGTGTTGTTGGATTAAAGATATTTCATTTAGAATAAATGTGTATTCTTGTTGACAGGTAAGAGAAAAGGTAAACACATCACTGGAGGCTCACTCACGATGTATGGTTTTAAGAGAGTACTATCCTACAGAGTGCTTCTAAATAGTGTTATAATTTCAGAGAGAAAAATGTGTAAGAATGGGTGGCCCTATACCACTACACATAGATTCCTATCCTGGGCCTTGCTCTACCTGGGAAAAGACTATGCTCTAGCTATGAACAGAATAAGTATTGACAAAGGAGGAAAAGTATCAACTTTAATACAAGTGCTTACTTACATATACACATACATACACATATGTGTATATGATATATACACACATACACATAGATATACTTATATACATATATAAATGCATACATATACACATACACAATTACGTGCTCACATACATATATACATGTACAGCCATATGTTCGTATATGTGAATGTGTATATACATCTATATGTATGTATATGTGCATATATACATGCATCCATATCCACATATATACACATATGCATATGCATACATACATACACATACACATACACACACATGCACACACACACTTCATTCCCTGGCTTCTAAAGTTATCTCCATAGTCATCATGAAGTTTCCTCCTTTCTACTTTTTTCTGACATACAAACAGAAGGATTAATGGAGAAGGGAAAAAAAATTTGAATATAGAAATTTAAAACATTAAGACAATTATTAAACATTGAAATGGCATTGAAAAGTATCTATATGTGTATGTATCTGTGTGTGTATCTGTGTGTATATGTGTATATGTATTTATATAAAAACATATGTAAAAATGTTTAGCTCTCTTCCTTGCACCATGACACTGAAAGATATATCAGTATATACAACAACATCACTGAGACTTTTTTTTAGATATGTGAAGTTATAAATAATAGATTTGTGGCTAGAATGGACCTTAGACAGCCAACCTCCTCATTTTAAAAAATGGGGAAACTGATAGAGACCCAGAAAGATGATGTAATTTTTCCAGGGTCACCTGATTAATAAGCAGTAGAGCAAGTATTGAAGCCAGGTCTTCTGCTTCCAAGTCCAATGCTTTTTTTCTGAAGCAAAATTCTTATGGACGAGGTCTAGATTTTTGTTTAGGGCTTATTTATATAAATATACAACACCTATTGGCATTGTTATGCAAAATGTATGTATATGACACACACACATATATTCAGGTATTTTATTGATGATTATCACAATGGTGGCTTGACTAAAAGCCTCTAATAACAGGAGCAAATGACAAATATTTGGTTTTTATATGTGGATGATAACATAAATTTGATGAAGATAGATCTATTATATGATAGATTTTTTTTTCACTGTCTTTTCCTTAATTTTGCAGTGGAGAGATACTTTAGAATTAAAAGTTAAATCCTATCCTTGACACTTACTAACTTTTTGACTCTGGTAAAATATCTTAACCCATCTATGCTCTAGGTAACTTCCAAAAGCTTATCTAAGAAATAACAGACTGGATGCAATCTGAATTGGTGGGGGGACTTTCCACAAAATGGAAGTGTCCAACAACTGATGTTATTAGCCCAGAGGAAATCACAGATCCTTCATGTATTTGCATAAATTCTATGATGATTTCTTTACATAGATCTTGAAAGAATCAAGTTTTAATACTCCAAAACTTTCTAGTGTTTATAAAATATATATATATGTGTGTGTGTGTGTATGTGTGTGTGTGTGTATGTGTATATATATATATATATATATATATAAAATAGCCCCCCCCATAAATCTTTTTGTTCCTGTAGTTTTATTTACCCCCAAAAAGGTTTTTTTCAGAAAGCTTTATTAAAGCCTATATCATGTTTGTGGCATGTGGGGACACCTGGCAACCCTTAGTTTCGTGCTGCTCTTATTTAGTTTCTATTAACCACTCTGTCCCTTCAAGTCTGGGATATTTTTTTTCAATCTCATTTCTTTATTCTTGTATTTGCTTCATTTTCCTTTATTCTCATAGATTGTTACTCACTGTTTTTCTTCGTTTCTGTCCCAGGGTCAGTTCTTTTTCCATTTCTCACTCACCTTCTTTCTGACTTTGTATATACTAGTGTCTTTTATCTTTGATATTCTATAGGAATGTGGCTCACTACAAAGAACTGAGAAATCTAAATTATGATATGAATAGAGAGTGACAGAATTACAATCTGAACCTCCTTTTTTTCCTGCTAAAGTGATTGCAAGTACTGTTGTATTTTTACTAAAATAGGAAGAAAATGGAACAAAAACTGCCATTATTTCAGTGAATAACACATCTTTGTCTCATGGTATGTCATTCTGGGCTTTTACTAAGGGTAAGTGCTAGACCTGTGATTTCATCGGATTAGGCAACTCCCAGATGGGGAAACTTCTCTTATTAATGTAGGTCAACAAATTCTCTGCTATGTATAGAGTTAGAGAGCTGCCTGGAATAATGAAAAGTTAAATGACTTGGCCAAGTTCACAAAGCCAATATATAAATCAGAGGGGAAACTTGGATCCAGTTCTTCCTAACTTGGAATCCATGTCTCTACCAACAATGGCACAATGCCTCTCATTCGTTTCTTACTTGTTTTTATTTAAGTGACCCTCTGTGGGAGGATCAGAAAGCATAATATATGATTAATCTCCATTCTGAAGTCCCATTTGAAAGGTGCTTGATTTGCATTAGCATTCATAATTACTTAATGACAAATCAGATATGCCTCATTTCTAGTAAGTGTAGAAACATGTTGTCTGAAGGATGTAGTTTAATTAGTGTACTCCTAAAAACATGTCCCTCATGACCATTGGATGCAATCATTATTTTATGTATTTAACTGTGAAATTCATATTTACTCAGCAAGCTACATTCTACTTTTTTTGGTTTCAAAGCCATTTTATACAGTCCTCTTAGGTTTTAAAGGAAACTACAAAATATGTTCAGGGCAGTTACTAAATTAAAAAAGAAAAAAAATTAAAACAGCTATTATTGTCCTGAAGCAGACATATTAAACACACACACACACACACACACACACACATGCACACGTACAACCAGCATCATATTATGTCCATAAAACAGAGTAGGAGAAATAAATATGTAGAGAAGTTAATTTTAATTCTTTACTCAATAACTTCTATGTAGGAAAAATACATTCTCTTAGATCACTGAGATAATTTAGTTATTTACTTTTGATTAGTGAATCTGAAACTGACCTCTTTCCAAGGACAACTAGTGATTTTTCTTTCCCCCTCTGCTGTGGTACTGCTTAAGCTTTTAAAAAATGTCACTCTTCAGGTATGCCTTGCTTCAAAAAGCCCCAATATCCAGTAATCCAAATTTAAAGATAGATCTTTCACCAAAGTTCAGTGCCAATATAGAGAAATGGATTCATAACTGGGACAAAATAATTTGGGGATAGAGTGAATGGAAGGGTACTTTGGTAGGAAGAACACAGAAAAGAGTACAAATTAGTATGTAATCAAATCTGGGGTGGTGGGGGGAGCAGCTAGTCCTAGAAAATTATCCTCCCCCTGGGTGGTTAGGGATGAAAAGGAAGGTCACATAAAAGATGGAACCATGGCAATGGGAAGCTGAGAGAGTTGATTAGAGGGCAGAGAAACCATTGAAGGATGGCAAGATGAGATGCAGAGGCATCAGTCACTATAAGAAGCAAATACAACCTCCTACTAAGGGAGCGTACCTCAACCCCAAGTTAGTGTTCTAGAGCAAAGCCCCATTTTCCCTGTGCTAATTACCTCTCTGCCAATGCTTCATTGTGACATGGAGTTAATTCTGGGAGTTGGTTGTAAGACAATGTCCGAAAAATGCAAAAGTTGTCAGGAGATGTCAAATAAGGAATCTTAGCATTCAGAAACTTAGCCATCAGGCGAGAAAATTGTATGGTCCAATACATTACGAAGGGTGAAGAGGCTTGGAGAGATTGCAGTCTACACAAGTGGACAAAATCCTTACTCAGATGAAATCCCAGAATCTGGAAGTATTGAATTAATTAAAAGACAGATATTTTGGTACAGGAAAAGACAGATAATTCTTCATTTTATAAACATTTCACTTAAATGGTGGCCCTTCTCTAACATAAAGTATAAATTGATTTAAAAATATTGAATGTATGCAACTTTTCTGAATCTTACTTGTTGCTTAAAAATGAAATACATTTGTGATCAAAAATAGTTTCTTAACACATTGTGTGACAGGCATTGTGAATAAAAGGCAAAAATGACACAGTCTCTCCTCTTAAAGATCTTAAATTGACTTCCAAATTCATCAGTTGGTCATTTGATTAATAATATCCTACTTTGTTGGCAAAAGGTTTTGTTTGACTGATTGACAACTTTAAGTTAAATAAAATCAATTTCATCAAGATGAAATTCCTGTCCTTCTAACATTGTAGAATTATTCAAGGAGAGGTGACATCTTAAGAATCTGAAAATTATAAAGGACCTCAGAGATCATCTAGTTGAGCCCATACTTGAACAAGGGACCCCTGTAAGGTATTCTAGATAAGCTGTCACCCAATAATGGGGAACTCATTTTCTGAGGACTTTCATTCCACTGTAGTGATATGATTGAAGATCTTTCTGGCCCATGCTTTTGTGATGCCAATCAGTGATTAATGGTCTTTTCCACACCCCTTTGCCCAGTGGGCATGAAGCCCTCAGGTCCTAAAAAGAGTATATACACCCAGAAGGTAGTCATTGAGAACAGAGAATTCAGAAGTCAGAAGAGAAGACAGAATTCAGAATTCAATCCAAGGAGAAGGAGTGAGAACTCTGGGTCCACAGAGCTGCAGAAGAGAATGCTGAGTAGAGAGTGGCAACCAGGCAGCTTCAGAGACCAGAGAATTGAGGCAGTAGAGGACACAGGAAGCAGACAGTTAGGATTCATGAGTGATTGTGTGCAGGAACACCCTAGCAGGGGGGAAGGCTACAGGATGACTTGGCTCCTTGCTGTAATACTGTGTTTTAATCTCCTTGTTGCGACATTGAGGTGGGCTTACTGGATTTGGAATACAATTACTGCTATATTGAATTGGAATGACTGGTTCTGGGATTTGATCCTCTGGTGCCTAAATAAATGTTATATATACTTATATATGTCCTCTGCCTTCTACCCAGAGAGTTTTTCATACTTTGTGATTCCAAAACATATAGGCATGTTCATGGTCATCCTCAAGGTCATGAATCTTGCCTTACTGATACAGCTACTTTGTGACAACTCTAATTTTTAAGATCCCCACTCCCCTCCCCCATTAAGTTGAAGTCGGGCATTCTAACATCTTTACCCATTGCTCCTAGTTCTGTTTTCTGGAGACAGGTTGAAAAAAATTGAGTCATTATTCCATGTGAAATTCCTTCACATATTTGTTGACAGTTATCATGTCATTTCAGTCTTCTCTTTTTGAAGTTAACATCCTTTGGTCTTTTAACCAATTTTCATACGTAATAGACTTGAAGCCACCTATCACTCCTGGCACCTCCTTCTGCACACATTGTAACTTGTCAATGTTCTTCCTAAATAGTAGTTTTCCAAACTGAATATAACATTATATGATTGGGATACAATTGATAGGACTATCACCAATCATAATTGAGTCATGATGCCAAGCTTCTTTTGATTTTTATTGTTGTTGTTCAGTGATTTCAGTTGTGTTCAACTCTTCATGACCCCATTTAGAATTTTCTTGGCAAAGATACTGGAGTGGTCTGCCAATTCCTTCTCCAGCTCATTTTACAGATGAGGAAACTGAGGTAAACAGGGTTAAGTGATTTGGCAAGGGTCACACAGCTAGTAAATGTCTGAGGCTGAATTTGAACTCAGGAAGTTGATGCTTCCTGATTCTAAGCCCAGTGCTTTATCTACTCTACCACTTAGCTGCCATTGTTTTGATGTATTCCATGGGTGGGCAATCTACAGCTTTGAGGCCATGTTAACCCAAAGGTAAGCCTTATTATTTATCCATTCAAAATTTAAATAATATTTCATGTGGCCCGTTGTTCTAGTCTATTGATATCTTTGGGCATCTTTAATTTAATATTTGAAAGGTCACTTATCCCTAATTTGTGTTACTTGAAAAGGTATGAAATGTATCTATTCTTGCAACAGTCATTGAAAAGATTTGGTGAATAGGGCAGGACCAAAAAGAGATCTCTACAGAACTTTACTAGAGATTTCTTTCCAAGTAGACATAGATCAATGGAGAGTAACTATGCATTGGATCCAACAATTTGTAGCATTGGCAATTCATCTAATTGATCTAACAATTAACTCCTGTATCCATCCTATCAAAAGAAATATCATCAAAGACTGTCTTTCAAAAATGCTGGCATACTGTGGCTTCAACATTTGCTCTATCCTGTTTATTTCTTAAATGTTCACAAACCATTCTTTTCAGTCCAATTCTATTTTGTCAAGAATAGAAATTAAAGTCACTATGGCAATGTTTATAATTTTTATGATTTTAAGAATATGAACTTTTCCCTCAGTTTAAAATTAGAATGACATTTACCTGCTTCTAATACTAGATTTTTTAGAATCTAGAATTTTTGAGCTAGAAGAGATCTTAACAATCATCCACTTTGACAGCTTTTTTCTGCTTCAGAAGTTTAAATCCAGAGAGAAGGTAACTTACCTAAGAGCATATACATAGACAGAGTGATAGAGACAAGCTTCAAACCTAGTTAGTATAACTTCAAGGTATAGAAGTCTTTCTACTAAAGCATTATTTCTCTTTCTGCAACATTTTTAGGTAGTCTATGATAGTTCAAAGATTACAGAGAGAAATTCAGCAATCCCACCTGACAGTTTCTCACAATTTCTGGGATGGAGTTTTTCTGACCGTAGTGATTTATTTTATTTTATTTTATTTCATTTTTTAAAATTTATTTAACATATTAAGTTTTCAGCATTGATTTTCACAAGAGTTTGAATTACAAATTTTCTCCCCATTTCTACCCTCCCCCCACTCCAAGATGGTGTATATTCTGGTTGCCCTGTTCTCCAGTCAGCCCTCTCTTCTGTCACCCCACTCCCCTCCCATCCCCTTTTCTCTTACTTTCTTGTAGGGCAAGAAAAAAATTTCTATGCCCCGTTGCCTGTGTATCTTATTTCCTAGTTGCATGTAAAAACATTTTTTTGAACATCTGTTTTTAAAACTTTGAGTTCCAAATTCTCTCCCCTCTTCCCTGCACACCCACCCTCCCTAATAAGGCAAGGAATTCAACATAGGCCACATGTGTATCATTATGTAAAACCCTTTCACAACACTCATATTGTGAAAGACTGACTATATTTTGCTCCTTCCTAGCCTATCCCTCTTTATTGAATTTTCTCCCTTGACCCTGTCCCTTTTCAAAAGTGTTTGTTTTTGATTACCTCCTCCCCCATCTGCCCCCTCTTCTATAGTCCCCTCTTTTTTTATCTTCTTCCTCCTTCTTTCCTGTGTGATAAGATACCCAATTGAGTGTGTATGTTATTCCCTCCTCAGGTCAAATCTGAGGAGAGCAAGATGCACTCATTCCCCCTCACCTTCCCCCTCTTCCCTTCCCACAGAACTGCTTTTTCTTGCCACTTTTATGCAAGATAATTTACCCCATTCTATCTCTCCCTTTCTCCCTCTGTCAATATATTCCTCTCTCATCCCTTAATTTGATTTTTTTAGATATCATCCCTTCATATTCAACTCACCTTGTGTCTTCTGTCTATATATATATATATATATATATATATATATGTATATATATATATATGTATATATATATACACACACACACATATATATACATATGTACACACATACATATGTAAACATACACATACACATACATGTATATTCCCTTCAGCTACCCTAATAATGTGATCTCATGAATCATACACATCATCTTTCCATGCAGGAATGTAAACAAAACAGTTCAACTTCAGTAAGTCCCTTGTGATTTCTTTTTCTTGTTTACCTTCTCATGCTTCTCTTGATCCTTGTGTTTGAAAGTCAAATTTTCTATTCAGCTCTAGTCTTTTCACTGAGAAAGCTTGCAAGTCCTCTATTTTATTGAAAATCCATATTTTGTCTTGGAGCATGATACTCAGTTTTGCTGGTAAGTGATTCTTGGTTTGAGTCCTAGCTCCATTGACCTCCAGAATGTTGTATTCCAAGTCCTTCGATCCCTTAATGTAGAAGCTGCTAGATCTTGTATTTTTCTGATTGTGTTTCCACAATACTCAAATTGTTTCCTTCTGGCTGCTTGCAGTATTTTCTCCTTGATCCAGGAGCTCTGGAATTTGGGGACAATATTCCTAGGAGTTTTGTTTTTGGGATCTTTTTCAGGAGACAATTGGTGGATTCTTTCAATTTCTATTTTGCCCTCTGGCTCTAGAATATCAGGGCAGTTCTCCTTGATAATTTCTTGAAAGATGATATCTAAGCTCTTTTTTTTGATCATTGCTTTCAGCTAGTCCAACAATTTTTTAAATTATCTCTCCTGGATCTATTTTCCAGGTCAGTGGTTTTCCCAATGAGGCATTTCAAATTGTCTTCCACTTTTTCATTTCTTTGGTTCTGTTTTACAATATCTTGATTTCTCATCAAGTCACTAGCTTTCACTTGCTCCAATCTAATTTTTAAGGTAGTATTTTCTTCAGTGTTCTTTTGGACCTCCTTTTCCATTTGGCTAATTCTGCCTTTCAAGGCATTCTTCTCCTCATTGGCTTTTTGGAGCTCTTTTGCCATTTGAGTTAGTCTATTTTTTAAGGTCTTGTTTTCTTCAGTGTATTTTTCAGTATTTTTTGGGTCTCCTTTAGCAAGTCATTGACTTGTTTTTCATGGTTTTCTTGCATCCTTCTCATTTCTCTTCCCATTTTTTCCTCTACTTCTCTAACTTGCTTTTCGAAATCCTTTTTGAGTTCTTCCATGGCCTGGGACCAGTTCATGTTTTTCTTGGAGGTTTCTGTTGTAGGCTCTTTGACTTTGTTAACTTCTTCTCTCTGTATGTTTTGGTCTTCTTTGTCACCAAAGAAAGAATCCAAAGTGTGAGACTGAATCTGGGTGCACTTTCGCTGCCTGGCCATATTCACAACCAGCTAACTTGACCCTTGAGTTTTTCAGCAGGGTATGACTGCTTGTAGACTAAAGAGCTCTATGCTCCACATTGGGGGGGGGATTTGCCAGCTCTGCCACACCAGCACTGCTCCTTCCCCAAGAACCCCCAACCCGGACTGGGCTTAGATCTTCAGCAGGCTCTGCACTCCTGCTCTGATCCGCCACTTAATTCCTCCCACCAGGTGGGCCTGGGGCCGGAAGCAACAACAGCTGTAGCTGCCCCACTTCCGCTGCCCCCAGGGCTGGTAGCCGAACCACAAACTCCTTCCACTCCCGCAGCTTTTCCCACTAACCTTTTCTGCTGTCTTTGGTGTTTGTGGGTTGAGAAGTTTGGTAACTGTGCAGCTCACTTATTCAGGGTGGTAGGGCACATTCCGCCCAGGTCCTGGTCTGGTTGGTCCTCACTGCTCATGCTAGGCTCTGCTCTGCTCGGCTCCCAGCTCCCAGCTCCCAGCTCCCAGCTCCGTGTGGAATAGACCTCACCCAGAGACCATCCAGGCTGTCCTGGGCTGGAGCCCTGCTTCCCTCTGCTCTTTTGTGGGTTCTGCCATTCTAGAATTGGTTCAGAGCCATTTTTTATAGGTTTTTGGAGGGACTTGGCAGGGAGGTCACGCTAGTCCCTGCTTTCTAGCCGCCATCTTGGCTCCGCCCCGAAGTTTTCTCATTTATAAAGTGAAGGGGTTGGACCAAATGGCATCTAAGTTCCCTTCCAGTTTTTTGATCTATGATTTTATGTTCCTATGCTAGTAGGTCAAAGGAATGATACAGTCATATATTGTCAAATTTAAGCAAGGTATTTGGCAAGGTCTTTCATTACATCCTCCTAGACAAGATAGGGGAATGTAGGCTGGATGATAGTAGGGTCAAGTGAATTTGATTGAAAGATTACCCCCAAAGTGTGGTGATTACTAGAATGATCTCAGTATTGAAGGAAATCTCTACCAGAGTTTTCCAGATCTTTGTCCTTGGACTTCTGCTATTTAATATTTCTATCAATGACTTAGGTAAAGGCATAAGTGGTATGCTTATCAAATTTGTAGCTGACATGAGGATGATAGGGACAACTAACATGATGGTTAACAAAGTTGGTATCTAAAAAGATCTTGACAGACTAGAACAATGTACTGAATCTAATAAGATGGAATCTAAGAGGGGCAAAAGTCTAACAGTTGGTTTCAAAAATAAACTGCAAAAATACAAGATAGTTGAGATGTTGTTAGACAAGAGTTCATGTAAAATAGGCCAAAGCATTTTACAGAATCACAGAATTTAGAATTGGAAGAGACCTCAGTGGACATCTAGTATAAAAAAGGAAATCTTACTATAACACACCTTAGAAATGGTCATCTAGATTCTACTTGAAGACTCTGAAAGAGGAGAAACCCACTACCCTCTGAGGCAACCCACACCAATTTTGGATTCCTCTAATTGTTGGGAAGTTTCATGATATCTGGACTTTCAAGATTTCTAAATTTACTTTTCTGAAATTTTCTGGGCTTCTGCTTCAGTCTTGAAAACAAAATATGCCTAATCTCTCATCCTCAAGGATTATATATCATGTCCCTCACTAATATTTTCCAAGATAAACATCCTCATTTCCTTCAGCTATTCCTTAAGTGATATACAGTTAAATTTCATCCATAATCATTGCCTTCTTCTGAAAATTCTTCAGTTTATCAATGTCTTCTTAGACTATAGATCCCAGAAGTCCAGAACTGAACATGTTTTATGTATTGTCACATTGAGGCAACATAAAAAAGAGACTCACCTCATTTCTGGAAGTTATGCTTTTATTGTTTTTAATGGAGTCCAAATTCACATTGATAATATTTTAGACATTTCTTCCTATATTTTCTTTTCTCTTCTTTTCTCTGTCTTCCTTTTGCATTCCTCATGCTTTGAATTTAGACTAGTTTGACAGAAAGTAAGACACACTAGGCAGCACACAGGTATTTAGCCTTTTTCACTTGCTGCAAAGGGGAGGATAGATGACTGTTTTTGATCTTTCATTGCTCAGTGAAAGAAAAAGACACAGAGTAGCCAGCAGTAAAACTAAAAACTCATATATCACATTATATACTCATGTGTGCTCAAAGGCACCAAAATTATTGAATTACAAAAGTTAGGAAGAGGATGACAATGATGATGATGATGATAGCTAGTATTAGTATAGTTCTTTATGGTTTACAAAGTACTTTACAACCTTGCTTTATTTTATCCCCACAGCTTGGGAGCTATGTGCTATTTTTATTTGCATTTTACAGATAAGACTACTGAGGCAGAGGTTAACTGATTTGCCCAGGGTCACACAGAAAACATCGGAGGCAGGATTTAAACTTAGGTCTTCCTGACTCCAGATTCAATATATTATTATCCATTTTGCCACCAAAAATGATTCCTATGTTAGTTTTTGTAGCTGAGAGCAATTGCATTAGCCATTCCCTTTCAGTGGTTGTTTTAAAAAGGAGAAAAGGCCATATATATCTCTTTACTTCAGAGTTCTTAACTTTTTTGGTGTCATGGATCTATTGGGCAGTCTTAAGAAGTCTGTGGACCTCTTCTCAGAGTACTATTTGTTGCCTATATTCATAATTAAAAAAAGTCAAATTCCTGTTAGAGATTATAGAAAATAAAGAGGGAATTATTTTCTCTTGCAAGTTCACAAATCCCCTGAAATCTATCCATAGAAATTGCTTAGCTGTTGTTCATAGGGGACACAAAAGCTACTATCAGCTGTCCCTTGAAGGTGATTTTTCCCATAAACACCTGAAAATATAATATGAAAGAAAAAAAAAACTTTAGTAGGTGCTAGTCAAAAAATAAACTAGCTATATCAGGAATAAGAGGAGAGGGGATATTTTGAGAGTAGGCCTGATAATCTGATCCTAGATTAACTGGGAGGGGGCATTTCTTGTCATTACATTGTACAAGTTTTATTTTAATGTTTGGTATATCAGTGCCCTACTTCACAGATGGATCAAAAACTTAAAGCACAAAAGAAAGACCAAACAGAAATAGAAGGGGGGACATGATACCTACTTTCAAGCATTTAAAGGTCTAATAATGGAAGAGAGTTTAGACCACTTTACTTGACAGGTAGTATGGAGCTAGCCATAGCCTATTGTTGACCTTTGTCTTGTCACTGGACTCGGATAACTGGAGGACAGAGAGGCTGATGACTTTGCACAGTTCTGCCTCACTCAAATCCAATTCGTGTGTAAGTCAAGACATCATCCCTGTGATGCCATTGGTCTTCTTTGAGAACAAAGGATGATTAACATGTATGGGACTAATGAATAAAGTGCTGAATTTGGAGTCAGTAAGACCTTGGTTCAACTTCCATTTCTGACTTATTAACTATGTGTCTATGGGAAAATCTTCTAATTTCTCTGAGTCTCAAGAAACTTTTCTAAGACTACAGTTTATAAATAAGTGGTGGTTTCTCATTCCACAAATTCCCATGCCTAGGAAAATCACAGGTCGTTCATTTATTCTTGGTCATAGAAGGTAGCAGTGATTAAGTAGATGTCAACCACCAGAAAATGCTACATAGAAATCTTTTTTAACTACAATATCTGTCCAAAAAATGTAATAGATTATAACTGTAAGTAGTGACTTTTCAAGCATTACAAGTCTTCAAGTGGAGAGAGAATGACTATTAGACAGAATTTTGCAGAGGCAATTTCTTTTCATGGCTATGACCCAGTATACTTTTGAAACCTAACATAAAAAAAACAACAAAGTAAAACCAAACCCTAAGACTTTGGCAACTGATCTCATCACTTCCTGGTAAACAGAAGGAGAAGAAATAAATGCAGTGTCAGATTTTATATTCTTGGGCTCAAAGATCACTCCAGACGATGATTACAGTCATGAAATTAAAAGACGTGTACCCCTTCAAATGAAATCTATGGCAAATCTGAACATCATAAAAAAAGCAGAGACATCAACTTGAAAACAAAGGTCCATGTAGTCAAAGCTATGGTTTTTTCCAGTAGTAACATGTAAGTATGATAACTGGACTATAAGAAAAGCTGAGCACCACAGAATTGATATTTTTGCATTAAAGTGCTGGAGAAGACTCTTGAGGTTCTCATGGATAGTAAAGAGATTAAATCATTCAATACTTAAAGAAATTAACTCAGACTATTCACTGGAAGGTTAAATACTGAGCTGAAACTTAAAAACTTTGGCCACATGATGAGAAGACTGGAAAAGATCCTGATGTTCAGGAATATTGAAGTCGAAAGGAAAAGGAAATGGATAGTGTCACAGGAACAATGAACATGAACTTGGACAGAATTTAAGACATGGTTTGAGACAGAAAGAGATGGCATGCTATGGTCCATGGGTTCATAAAGAGTATGACTGAACAACAACAATGAAAATCAAGTCCCTTTCAGCTCTGAGATTAGATTATTCTTTGATTCACTGAATTGCTCTTACCATCCTAAATATATTTCATTTTCCTTTTCAAAATGTCTCAAATTGTTGCCTCTGCAACTGAAGAGGGATGTGGTTTGAAAAGAGAAGAGTATAGTGGAGCTGTCTTCATCTCTACTTCAGTCAATGTAGCCTGTTGGGTAGTAACATAGAACCATGATCTAAACCCTGGATTTGAGGTCAGAAAACCTGCTTTCAAATTCATGCTTTGCATTTACTTATGAGACCTCAGATAAGTTTATTTTCATTGTTGTTTAGTGTTTGATTATTTGCTTTTACCTCTCTAAGACTGAGTTTTGCTTTTGTAAAAGGAGGGGCTTGGTCCCTTCTAGCTCTAAGGCTGTGTTCCTATGCTAACACATCAGTTCATCAAAATGAACTTGCAGCCAACATAGACACTCAGGACTTTCTCACATGAGCTACTCTCCAGGTGCATCTCTTCATCATGTTCTTATAGGTTGAATAGTTGAACTTAGCAGACAGAACCATGAGGAGATAGATAGATAGATAGATATCTGGAAAGGATCTTACATGCTATTAGCTACTCTATTTTTTTTGCTGGTTTTTTTGGGCAGGGCAATCAGGGTTAAGTGACTCTCCCAAGGTCACACAGCTAGTACATTTGTCAAATGTCTGAGGCCAGATTTGAACTCAGGTCCTCCTGACTACCAGGCTGGTGCCCTACTCACTGTGCCACCTAGCTGCCCCACTACTCTATTTTTAATCATTCTTTTAAAAAATTATTTAAACCCCAATGCCCCCATGCCCCAAACCTTTAAACCGTTTTGTGCAGCATAGAAAAACAGGTAAACAAAACCAATCTACATGACTGATAGATACCAAATGACAGTTTTTAAACATTCCATGCCTAGTATGTCTTCAAAGGAAGGAGATGGATTTTTTCATGTGTTCTCCTGGACCAGGATTCAGTCCCCTCATTTTACAGGTAAGGAAATCACACTCACGGGAGGTCTAAGTGACTTGCTTTAAGTCATCTACATTTTAAGCAAAACTACTATTTTTAGAAACCAGGTCTTAAGACTTCAAGCCCAGGGTTCTACATTACTAATTTTGAGTAAGGCAAAATATTTCCCTAAAATTTTGCATTTCTAAGGCTTAAGAGATTCATTTTCTGTTTCTCTCTTAATGATCTGAATCTATAAAGATTAAGTGACTCGACAAGACTTACTCATAGAATGGGGTAGAAAAACATTGTTGTGAGTTACTAGTGAAAAGCAATATCTATAGATTCTACATATGAAATATGTATGTTCAGTTCTCTTTTACACACATGGTAGGTCCCTGAGTCACAGAAAGTTTAACTTCACTGCTGTGTTTTATGGAACTCTGCAAGGGTAAATGAAAAAAAAAATCTTTGAAGTCTTCATGAGTTCATTCAGGTAACTGCAATAAAGTCTGACAGTTTTGCATAGAGAAATGTTTAATGACAAAATACATTTTTTTCTCCCTCTCTCATGAAATCAGACTGCAGAGAAAATGACAATGTATGAGAAAGGTTTTTTAAATGTATAACTTATTATAAAAATGTTAGCCATTCTTAAAACTTTCATTAGTAACAATGATAGCAATAAACCATTTATTCTGGTTATAAATAAACTGATGGTAACAACTGGATTTGGGGACCTAAACAAGTGGCTGTACTTGGAGCAAAGATCTGTAATCTAGTTCAAAGATCCTTATCTGAAACTGCTTTACACATTTTCTTACAATTCACTGGCACGTATTAAATGTTGCTCTCTGGGAAGGAAAGCCAGGGGCAAACATTATAAATCAGTTTTCCATTTCAAATTCTATTGCTGGATTTTGCTCATGAAACAAAAGATTTCTACGGACAACTTTGTCCTGATTGTAAAACTGCATACTGCTAGCTTTTCTAATGAGAAAAACCCAAGGACCTGGTGTTCATATTCTAGTCAAAGTCCATAGTAGATGAATTCATGGATTTCAATAGGACAAATGACATCACAGCTCCCCTGCTGTAGGGCTTACTCAAGACAGTCCTATAGAGACATAATCCCTATTGTGCTGCTGAAATTAAAATGAATCATATGTGAAAATAGAGCCAGCAGAGAAGGGCTGTGTAGCTTATTATGATTATTATGCACCACATAACTGTATACAGTGCTTTGCAATAGGTAAATCGTTCCAAATAAAGAATAACGGCTGCTTGGTAATAATTGCAATTTACAAAATGCCACTTGCTAGCAAGTGGATGGACTGAGAGAAAAAGGTTTAGACACATACAAAAACCAAGTTTCTTTCTGAATAGAGAGCCGAGTTAAAACTGCTACTACCATCGATTAAATCCCAACCCAGCCTGGATCTTATAAAAGAAAATAAGGAAGAAAAAAAGGCAGCAAGAAATGAGGCAGATTGCTGGCCAATCTGACTAGGCCCAAACACTCCTCAACCTTAATAGCTAATATTCAAAAGGCAGATGGCAAAAGCCTAAACAAAACTAAGGAAATCCTCCAAGATTTTGAGAACTTCTATTCAAAGCTTTTCAATATCCTTATGACAAAGGAAACTCTCTATCACCACTTGAGAGATATATTTTAAAAAAATATATTTGGAGCAGATTTTGTTTCCTACTAAGTTTTGCTAACTTAAAAATGCACTTAGGTCATGATAAAATCTGGTAGGAATTTGAGAAGATTCTCAAACTAGGGAAACCAGATGGAAACCCACTGGTTTCTTTAGGATCTTTTGTTACTAAACACTGGCCCACATGCCCAGGGGTAATTGAAATCAGTGTGCAAATTTTTATGGGGGAAAACAAATTTCCTGCTGTCTTATCCTAGAGAGTGGGGGAGCAAGAGAAGGAGATGAGAGATTTTGTCCTATGATTTATCCCAACCCTCTTTCTCTTTTCATCTTTTCATTTTTAGCACTCTTCCTTTAAACATAGGTAAATTTCATCTAGTTCAAGGGTAAAACAAACAAGCAGCCCTTTCTCTTGACCTATGTTTGTACTATCTTTTGGTTTATGAAGGAGCATTGATAAATTGTAATGTCCAAAGATGGAAAACTAGGATCGTGATGGGTCTTGGGTCCATTTCATATGAGAATCATTTGTGAGAACTGGGTAAGTTTGGCCAGGAGAAAAGAAGACTCACCACATGACATGATCATTAAAATGATGTTTTGAGGAGGAGTGATTAGACTTATTCCATCTGGTACCAGAGGGCAAAACAGGAACAAGGGGTGATCATTGCAAGGAGGCAAATTCAGACATCAAGAAAAAAAACGACAAAAGAACACTCAAAACTTCCTAACAATTAGTGTTACTCCAAAGTGGAATCCACAGAGAAGTGGTTTCTTATTGGCTTCCAGGCAGGGTAGCTGGATAACTACTTATTTGATATGTTTGATTGGAGATTCATTCTGTGATGGGCTGAAAAATAAATGGTTGCTGTTGTCTCTTCCAAATCTCAAATTCTGTAATTGTGTGACTGTAATTTTGACTGCCAGATTTCTGAAATGGATGCCCTGTACTCACTCCCTCAACTTCTCGCTAGCTGTTGTCTGCTTATCCCTCTTCCATCTGTTTTCTGCCTCTACCACTCACTGAACTAAAACAATTATGTGAAATGTCACTAGTTCTGTGTATGGGGAGAGAAGGGGGAAGAAAGTTAATGATTACCCCGCTCCTGCCCCAATCCTGGGGTGGTAGCAGTGAGGATTTACCAGCTGCAAAAAAATGTAGCTCACTTGTGTTTTTATATAAGATGTAGATTACTTTTATATGTGCTCTCTCTCCTTCTTTTCGAGGATCTTTTATCTTTTTGAGCTTGATGCTCACACCATCCTTATCACCCCGTAGCATGATATATCTGAAAAAAAGCACTAGAAGGTCAAGAATACCTAGGTCTGAATCCTAGCTCAGTCATTAGAGGCTCATAGATTTCAAAGTTAGAAAAAGACCTTAGAAATGATTGAGTACAAACTCCTCATTTACATATGAGGGAACTGAAGCAAGAAGAGGCTAAGTGAATTGTCCAGGCTGGGTCAGGTGGTAAGTATCTAAGGCAAGAGTCAAAAAGAGGTTTTCTAGGGGCAGTTAGGTGGTGCAGTGAACAGTGCACCAGCCCTGAAGTCAGAAGGACCTGAGTTCAAATCTGGCCTCAGACACTTGACACACATACTACCTGTGTGACCTTGGGCAAGTCATTTAACCCCAATTGCTCTGCCTTCCCCCCCTCAAAAAAAACCCAAAAACAAAACAACAACAAAAAGAGGTTTTCTGAATTCCAAGTCCAGTGGTTTATCCAATACTTTACTACTTATGGAATCTTGAGTAAGTTATGCCACTTTAGACCTTGATTTCCTGTCTGTAAAATGAAGACTACACATGGTTGCCTCTATAAACCCATCCATCTATAAAACCAGCAGTTCTAAAATCCCTTCCTCCATAGCACTCCTATGGATATTAATCTTGCATATGTCTTTTGAGGCAAGATTTATATCCGTAGGAGTACTATATCTATATCTACATCTATAGAGAGAGATCTGTATCTACATCTGTATCTATCTGTCTATATATGTGTGTATGTGTATATATATATATATATATATACACACACAGAAAGAGAGAGGGGGGGGGAGAGTCCATCCCTCATTTAGAATCTACCGTTACTTCAAACAGTTTTGCTTTTTTAGTTTATCTTCATCTGAAGAATGAGCAGAGGACTTTTCTTTGATGGGTGTTTTTATGGCTTTCTTATATTTTAAGGATTTATCACAACATGTCAAGAGGATAGAGAGGGGAGAGATGAGTGGTGAAGTAGAGAAATGTGAAGCATTCAAGTCTGTGGATTTACTTCCCTTATTATGAATCAGTGGTGTTAATATAGCTCCAAGAAAATTGCTAGCTTGTTAACTAATTCCAATAGCAGGCAAGCAAAGTCTCCATAGGTAGAGACACCTGACTGTAATTGAATATTATACCTTCTTGGTCATAGTTTTGAAAAAATCTGAAGAGACATTTGGACTCTGCAGAACTGTTTCCACGAAATTGTGGCAAGTGCGAAGTAGGTCACATCTTGATCCAAATGCTAATTGACAGTATTCTTTAATGTGCATTTTGGGGGCTAAGGCAATGGTAGTGCGGAAACCTCATTATAAGCCCTATAAGAATAGAGTGTGCAGTATTATGACATGTCATCTGATGTTCTGAAGAGGGTTTTGACTGGATCTGTGTGGCTTTGCCTCAGGATAAAAACCACCCTATTACCAGCATGTGGGAAAAAGGCAGCAGTGGCCTGCAAAAGTGCCCTCCGGCAATGAGGTCCCTGTCACCTGCTCTATAGTCCTGTCTTTGAGAAACCCTTCTTTTCCATTTCCTTTAAGGATCTAAACCTTTCGCTCTCACTTTGCCCACCAAGAAAAGCTGACGGGTTTCATTCTAGTGTTCCCACTTTTAAAAAGGCCTCCTGTCTGACAGATTTCCTTGTTCCCAGATTAGTGTGTAGAGATGTTACAACTGGAGAGTCCGCAACAATAAAAATCTCGTAATTTGGTATCGTTTTATAAGATTAAATGAAGACAGGGAGCAAATCGGCAATGCCCTAGGTTGGAAATAAACACCAGCGACTGGGTTTTTGCTTTCCACTAACTCACTGGTTAGCTAGTAACAGATAGTTACTAAACTGATTTTGCAAATGAGGTCTATGAGGGGTCACTTGTAGTAAGGATGTAGGAATGCAAGCTAGCTTACAGATCATCAAGTCTCTACTTCTAGCCTTGCTAACACCTCACTGAGTGACCTTGAGAAAGTAGTATAACTATAACTATTCTTTTTCTGAGCTTGTAAAAAAGGAAATTGATATACACTCATACTTTACTTTTATATTAGGTAGATTGTTCAGAAAAATCAAATAACATTTGTGTAGCTATCTACTTCAATTAACCCTTCCAAAATGAAGAAAAGAAAAAAAGGGAAAGCATTTTCTTCTTCATTTTACAAAACAAAAACTAGGCATGACAGGAAAGGATTTGTCCCTTTTATAAAGCAAGGAAACAGTAATAATAATTGTGATAACATAATAGCTATATATATACAATATAGTTATAATATATTATATAATATGTAGTTATAATAACTATATAACAATTTAAGGGTTTCAGAGTGTTTTCTATATCTCATTTGAGAGAAACTAGGATAAAACTTTTAAGTGTAAGATTTAAAATTTCTGTACTAACATACATATGGACTTTTAAAATTGATGGCTTGGTCCACTTTAGGAAGGCCTGCATAAAGTACTGAAATAAGATTCTATCAACACATTTTTAAATGTTTTATTTATTTAATAATATCATTTGTACTTAAAATTAGCTAAATATGTAAATGCAAATCTGATTAGATAATTGAAAATCAGTTTTAGAAATTCAATCAACTGTTTGTTTCATGCCTACATTGTATAGGAAAATGTGCTAAGTGCCATGGAAATACAAATTTATATATATCCCACCCTCCATTAACTTACAATCCATGTTAAGAAATCGTAGGCAACTTGTGTCTGTCCTTCATTTTCGAAGAGGACCATGACATCAAGGAGATGATAACAAGACTTGCAGTTGACTTTGATTTGTTCAAGGGTGGGCTGTGCAAGGTCACCCACTTTCTCCTCCAGAGACATCTAGGCAACTACTTGACTGAAAGAAGAAAGTGCAGAAGAGATAGTGTGAGAAAGACTTGATGAATTTGAAGAAACAATAGAATCTCAAAATGGAAGTATCCCGTAGTCATTTAGAAATATGAGAAGGATACTTGGGTCAGATGTTAAGGCTGAAGATATAGATTTTGAAATTATATTCATTTAAAATAATAGTTGAAGTTATAAGAATCAATAAGTTCTCAAAGGGAGAGCAGAGGGCTAAGTACTGAATCTGAAGGAATGCTGACTAGTGGGGGTAAAAGGAACAGGACCAGTGAAGGAGACAGAAATTTTATGATGAAAAAGTATGTTGATGGATGTCCTCATTTACCCATTCCAATGGAGAAAGTCTTTACATGCTTGGGGTAGATATCTCCCTAACTCAACAATGAGTTTGAGGTTTGTCAGTTACCCACAACCTAGTTTAGCCTGTTGTTCAAGATGGCTTTATCAGAGTGTGACAAATAAGTAACTCTCCAGTAGTCTCCTTAAGGAAAAAGGAGTAATCTGGAATCTGACTGTGAATTTGAGTCACTCCCTTACTCATAAGTTATTATCATCATGGAAAAAAAATATTTACTTAAAGGTTTCAATGTGGATGGCACTTTACTAGGAACTTGGAGTATTAGAGAATATGGAGAAAACCTGATTCCAGTCATCAAAGAAATATGCCTAAAACAACAGGGCAGACTGAAAAAACTTGCACACTGTGGCTACAAAGAAATGAGACCGTTCTTTAAATTTTTCTTGTTGTTGCTCAATCAGGTCTGATTCTTATGACTCCATTCCTTAGCACTGTATTCACTGCACCACCTAGCTACCTCTATTCTCAAAGTATTTATAACTAAATGTGTATTGTTGTTCATAGTAGTTACCTTGGGAGCACATTCACAAAAACCACAGAAATAAACGTCATGCAGTAAACATTTCCGAAATTTCTTTCAAGCAATGACTTGCACTTCATTCATTCATTCATTCATTCATCCATCCATCCATCCATTCATTCATTCATTCATTCATTCATGCATACACACTTGTATTCATTCAACAAATATCCACTTTGTGGGAGATTACATGTTATTGTGAGAATTATCTTTATACGTATGACGATCAGATCTAAATACACAAACCTAGTTTATTTCTTTCCACATTGATTAGAATCAGTATGGAAATCAGGTATAGAATCGGGTAATGACTAGAAGGCTCTTGATAGAAATAGGGATATTTAGAAGAAGGGGGGTAGTGGTGTTTGGGGAAGTGGAGGAGGAGAAGACAATGAGTTTTATTTTGAATGCTGTCTCACAAACAGATATTTCCAACTGGATGTTTGGTAGGCATTTCAAACTCAGTCTGTTCAAAACATAACTCATGATGTTTTCCCAACTCCTTCCATAATCCTTACTTCTCTATTTCTGTCAACGCCACCAATACATTTCCAGCTATTCAGGCTTAGAATCTAGGAGTCTTCCTCAACTCTTTATTATCACTCACTTCCCATATCCAGTCAATAGCCAAGTCTTGTCAATTCTATCTCCACACATGTATGATCATAGATTTAGAGCTGGAAGGGACCTCAGAGGCTATCTAGTCAAAAACTTTTATTTTATAGAAGGGGAAACTGAGATCTAAATACATAAGTACATTAAAGGACTTGACCACCATCATGCTCTGGAGTCAGAGCTCTTTTTGTTTTACCATTTTGTCTCTCTCCAGGCAGATTGTTTCTTCTTTCTACTTCCATGATATTTTAAAAATCTGGTTTCTATTCTCAGTTTTCATGGCCATCATCTTAATTCCATCACTCACTAGAGACTACTGGGTGGCACAGTGCTCAATACAGAGTCAGGAAGATTTGAGTTGATATTTGGCCTCGAATTCTTATCAGCTGTATGACTTTAGGCAAATTACTTAACCTCTATTTGCCTCAGTTTCCTCACCTATAAAATGGGGATAACAATAATAGAATCCACCTCCGAAGGTTACAAATGGCATAATTAAAGAAATATTCTGTTGAAGGCAGAGGTAGAGACAAAAAAGACAGGTTAAAAGGACATCCTGCTCAAAGTGCCTGAGATAGTGGGGTACACATGAAAGAATGTTGGATTTAGAGATAAAGACTGGATTCAACTCCTCACTCTGACACCACCTTTAAGAAACAATCAAATGAATAAATGAAAATGTGAGCAAGCACATAAATAAGTGACTAAATAAACAAGTGCATAAATAAGGAAACAAATGAATAAACCCCAAAACAAAAAGGGAGCAGGTTAAAGCTACTGTCCCAATCAGCAGTGGGATGCAGTCATGAGTAGCTTTTCCATATATGCATATGTGTATGTGTATGTGCATATATGTATACATGTATATGTCTGTGAGTGTGTAAATATATATATGGAGAGAGAGACAGAGATTGAGTGAGAGAGAGAAGTTAAAATAACAGATTTTCTCAAGTCCAATAAACAATTTGGTAAAAAACAAGAAGCTCAAAAGGAATCCCACATGCATTTACTTTCAACACTGTATTAAAGGTCTGTCCATTCTTCAGCGTTTCCCATGTGCTAGTTTATGAGGTAGCCGTATGGAAGCTATTCTTCTTGGCTCCACATTACTTTCTTCCTATTTTATTGTTTAAGTGGGGATCCTAAATGTCTTCCTCATCTATTTGGGGCACAGAGGAAAGGCTTCAATGCATGACATGGTCAAAAGTGCACCTTAGGATTAATAATGCACTATGGATACAAGACCTCTCTCACACCCATCAGAATTTCATTTTCACCGGTTATACTTCCTTATTGCATAGACTGTGCCCTAGTGACATGTTGGTGGTGGGATTGGAGTACAGTAACATTATTTCTATGGCCCAAACCTGTTTGGCCTCTTTATTCCTCACCTCAACACTGAATAGAATGTTCAGTTTCTTACAAAGGAATAATGTCCAGCATTTATGACATGGTATTCCCTTAAGTTTCAAATGGGGGAAAATGCACAGTCAGCAAAAAATACAAAATCTATGGAAGAACATAGAGATCAGTTTAAAAAAAAAGGTAGGCAGTTTTTTTTCTTAAGATTAAAAACTGTATAGAACTGTTCTTTTTCTTTTGGGAGAAATCCCTTCCATATTCTGTTCTTTGTAACAGCATTGGTTAGATCGGTATTTGAAAGGTCTTGTGACCAAGGACAAGCATTTTGCAAAATTCTGTGGTATCATTAGAGAAGGTTGCACAGTGAGGAGAGGTTATGCAAATTTGGCAGGATGTTAGGGTAGCCACAGCTATTGTATGAAATGATGAGACATCACATACATCATGCTCTGGCTATTGACAGCACAATCAATCCTCTTCTTGGAAAAAAAAGAAATTCAGGGTTGATCACGTTGCTCAACTGTGTGTACCTCTAACACTTTCCTCCAGGTTAGTGCCATCCTGAGTTATTGTTGGATACAATTAATGTTGTACACATTCCATACAGTGAAACCACAGACTCCCTAACTTTCAAAACCAACACCTTGTTATTTTACAGATTTTGAAATGAGCCAGAGAGTCATGGCAGCATACTTTTTGATTTAAGGCAGTGAACATTTGAAACCCTGAAAAATTCTCTATTTTCCTCATTAAAATGGGTATAATGATATGAATTTAAGTCAACAAACATTTATAACATGCATAACATGTGCATGCCAAGTAAGTGGAATCATATTTTTAATGTGTCCCAAGATTCTTTTAGGATCATTTATGCTTTCTGTGAAAATGTTATTGGTTTCTCCTCAAATAATAATGATTTCTTTGATATAGGATACTTAATATAATCCTGAATAACTGATATTTATCTAATTCAAGAATACAAGACATTATCTTATTTAAAAGAATGTGAGAATGTAAATTTAAAGTAAAAAAGTCTTTTTTTTCAGAACCCCCATAAGGGGGTAAGCCATGCCATCTTTGTTACATTAAGTGATACACATTTTTGATACTCAAAATTCAAAAGTCATCATCACCACCATCAAGAGTTACTTTTTTTTGGAAGAAGTTATCTATGTCTTTAAATTTGGAGGATTGTCCTGCATATTTTAGCCATTATTGTGGCTATTCTTCAAGACAAGTTGATCAGTATTCATTAGGGAGTTAATAAAATTATCTACTAAGTAACTAGATTGTGTTTGGCAGCACATCGGTCAGTACAGCCATACATTGGAGATGTTGAGGGTTTGATTGCATTGCACCACAATAAAGCAAATATGGCGATAACGTAAGGCACATTTTTTTTGTTTCTCAGTGGATATAAAAATTATGCTTATACTATACTGTCATCTACTAAGTGCAGTAGTTTTATGTCTAAAAATGTACGTATCTTAATTAATTTAAAAATTTTATTTCTAACAAATGCTATCAGTAAATCATAATATTTTTGTGAGTGGAGGTTCTTGCCTTAGTGTTGATGGCTGCTGACTGATGAGGGTAGTAGCTGCTGAAGGTTGGGGTGGCTGTAGCAATTTTAAAAATAAGACAAGAATGAAGTTTGCTGTACTGATTTACTCTCCTTTCACTTCAATACCATTGTAGGGTTATTAATTGGCCTAATTTCAATACTATCATGTCTCAGGGAATAGGGAGGCCTGAGGAGAGGGACAGAGATGATGGAATGACTATGGTCAGTGGAGCAATCAGAACACACACAACATTTATCAATTAAGTTGTCATCTCATATGACCACAGTTTGTGGTGCCTCAAAATGATTACAGTAGCAACATCAATGATCACTGATCACAGATCACCATAACACATACAAGAAGAATGAAAAAGTTTGGATTATTGTGAGAATTACCAAAATGTGACCCAGAGAAAGAATGTGAGCACATACTGATGGAAAAAAAATATTCTGATAGACTGGCTCAATGCAGGGTTGCCCTAGCCCTTCAATTTGCAAAAACAAACAAACCAACAAATAAACAAAACAAAACTAGTGTCTGTGAAGTTCAATAAATTGAGGTATGCCTGTATAGGGGATGTAGAGGAAAGGGAAGATACAATTCCAGCACCTCCAGCAATTTACAAATTGGTTTAGGAGACTAGATTTGCATACATGGAGATGAAGAACTGTATTTGTGGCAATAGATATCAAAATATGTGCAAGAATAAACTTATTTCCTTGTTTGAGAATAGGAATGTTGATGAATATATTAAGATTCTAGTCTTCAACACAGGATTGAATCAATTCATTCCAAAACATAAACTTCCAAATGGTGGAACTGGCATTTTTTTAAAAGGAAGGTCTTAAATGGAATGTTTCAACATTTTTGTATCCTTTTACAGTAACTAGCTCATGATGCTGTCTATTAATAAACTGTTACAAGTTGAGCTCATTTTAAGCTTATGGGCAATATAAGTGCTATGTGTTTCCCTTCTCTCTAAATTCAGGGAGTTAATTGTAGAAGAAACATTTTGGTTCAATTATGATTGCTTTGAGCCACCAGTTGGGAAAATTTTTAGTTACAGTGATAGCAGTGGCTAAAAATAGTACAATAACTCAATGGATGGTTTGTAGGGACTACGCAACCTCTATCAAAGTCTTGCTCAAATGCTTCATTGTTGAAAGAAGAGAACAATAAGTTCTCAGAGGGTTTGCCACCAGACAAGCATTTAGCAAGTCCTGCCAAGAATTAGTGATGTGCCAGGAGTCCTCTAATGCCAAGAATGGATGGGTACAAGACACATGTTGTAAAAGGAGCAATTGGACACAATGGCACCAATCTCCTGCATTTGTCTTCTTACCAAATCGCTTCCACATTAAGCCTTTTTCTTCATTCAAAAGGCAAGATAAGTTCAAGTTTACCAAAAATGTAGAAAACTTTCTAAGCATCTAACTCATTCCAGTCTAAACTGGATAAAAAAATAATCATTTTTCCCTTTGGTTAGTTTCCCCTTTAACCATAAATATATGGCGATCTAAAAAAAAAGTTACTAGATTTAGAACTATACTTTACATAGAAGGTCACTGAGTGTAATTTCCTGATTTTTGCAGAGAGGTAAATGGGGGCACAGAAAGGATAAGTGATCTGTCTAAAATCATATAGTTAGTGTCTAAGACAGTGTTGGAATCTAGGGCTTCTTAACTCCATGACCAATGCCTCATCCACTAAAACATTATAAACCAATCCCTAACATGTAAGTAGAGTTTGTGTTTGCTGTAAATTTACATTTATATAAGTATAAATGATTACTGGCTTCTTTATAATTTAGGCAAATACCGAGGTACTAGAAATATTTGAGTAATGAAACAGCAGATTATAGTATACTGTTCCTGCATACCTAGGTGCCAGGAAAGTATGTTTGGGAAATAGCTGATCTCTGGGTAGGGTTTTCCTCAGTCTCTCAGTCCTAAGTAGAGGGGTCTTCTGCTCAGGTCTTCTGCTTCAAGATGGTAATAGAATAAATGGTTTTCCTCAATACCTACTTTATCTACCACACTTTCCTACTTTCTCTTTTTCCTGTCTCCCTTCACTGGTTTCCCACAGTATTTCATAGCTATTAGCTAACATCTATATAGCACTTACTATTTGTCAGGGCCTGTGCTAAATGCTTTACAATTATTAGCACATTTGAGGTGCCCCACTGGGGACCCAAATGGAACTGTCCAGTTAAACAGCACAGTTTTTTTTTCCTTCCTTCCTTCCTTCCTTCCTTCCTTGCTTCCTTCCTTCTTTCCTTCCTTCCTTCCTTCCTTCCTTCCTTCCTTGCTTCCTTCCTTCTTTCCTTCTTTCCTCTCTCTTTTCTTTCTTTTCTTTCTTTCTATTCCTTTGCCTTCCTCTGTCAATATAGGGTATCATACCCTTACCTGTGGGTGCTCTGCCCAAAGGAAGGTAAATTTTGATCACTGAAATATCACAAGATGTCTTGCAGTTTACTGCTAGATTTTTTTTCCTCAAGGACTATGCCTCAAACCCAATTCACTCAAGAGCTCATTGATTGGCCAACAGTAGGTCCAAGGCTAAGCCCCGCTTGGCCCTTGTTTGGTCCTTGATTGGCTCAGAGTGAATGTAAATAGCAATTGTTTTTGTTTTGACCAGAAACTCTGAGGGTCTTCCTATCTCAGGCTGATATTTTTTTTTTTGATGAGGCAAAAGAGGTCATTCTTTGCCTCATTTCTTACCTAGCCTTAATCACTGAATGGTTGCTGCCTCTGTTAAACTGAGATCTTTTAAAGACCTTTTCTTAAAAAGGCCAAGGTCTCCCACTGAATCCTAGGCCATCTCCAGTCATCCTAATCTATATCTTGCCACTGGACCCAGATGGAACTTTTATGATGTCATGGTCCTCTTCAAGAATGAAGGACAAACAACCACAATAACAAAAGTCTTTCAATTCTTGGCTCAGTTTTTAGACTCTCCTTCCTCAGAACCTATGCATCTCTGTCTAGATCTGATTTAACACTTTCTTTTTATACAAACTCCTTAGGGCATGGCTAAGTTTCTCATACAATGACTGTTGAATTGGTTCTGATTTATGGATCTAGTCAATAAATATTCTTACCTAACAAAAGTAATTAATTTTGAGTGATTCAGGACAAGCAATGGATCTTCACCTTTATGTGTACATTGAGACAGAGGCTCCTGGTCCAAATGGTTTACAGGAAGGACACTCCTTTCCGCTTCTTCAACTCTCAGCTTATGGTTTCTCTGCCTAAGTTCCTTTAAAGGTCACTAAAAAGTCAGAAATATTCAGGGCTTTCCTGTGGGGCCAATGCATGCCCTAATCAGTGGTTCTTTCCCATCTCAGTCACAATATCCCTGGGGAAAGAGAAAAACTCTTAATTTGAAAATTTTGATAGAAATGTTCAAGATAACTTTTCACTCTTAATAGTAACAAAAAATTAAAACAACTTATTGTTACACTTATAAAGCTATTTCCCTTAAATTTTTTAAAACATTTTATGAAATTTTCCTGCTATACTTTTTAAAACCAGCCTATCAATCTCATTGAGTTTTGAAGTCTGTAAAATAGCTTTCTTGACTTTATGGCACATCAACAACAATTTTCTAAAGTTGTCCACTTTAGGCCCAGGATGTCCAAAGGAATACACAACCACTGAAACTTCTCTGGTTCTCCAAAAGGTTCTGTGGATAGAAGACAAAAAGAGTTCCATAAGAATATGTTTGTATTATCTGCATATCCTGTTAAGACTCTTTCTTGGGACTTCTGCTTGTCCAAAGCTATAGTGGATAACATTCTCATGACACATTTTTTTCTTACTGAGCACATTATAGGAACAACTTTTTAAAATCATTACAGGGGAATTGTTTGTCAAAATGAATTAAAGATGCATATACATTGTGTGTATGTGTGTGTGTGTGTGTATCTTCAACTTATTTGGGGGTGTTTACTAGAAATAAGAAATTTGAGACCCTTATTTTCTATATGGTTACACATTCTCCTGGGAAATTTGCTTTAGAAGGGTGTCCCAAAGGCATGCATCTACCTGTTGTAAATTTATTATATGCTTTGATGACAATAAGTAAATGCTGCATCATAATGGATGATGACATCTATGACATTTATTATTGGATCCTTACCTGCAGTACATTATATTTTTTACTACCTACTAGTAGTATTAGCTCTGGTTAGACTCCTTTGCAATTTGTATTCCTCTTTGTTCCAATGTACTCTAATTTACTATCAAACCCCACATTAATTGCATAATTTTCGTATGCCATAGATGACTCATTGTTTTTGCTACATCTCCTTTAGTTGAACTTACTGATACAGTTTTCCCCCCAGCAAAAAGATTTTTAAGAAACAAAGGAAAAATACCAAATGTTCTCAGGATTCTAAGGAATGCAATGTAGGCAACACACCTGTATTTTTAATTCCCACAAAGTGAAGTTGCTCTGTAGAGAACAGATTTCTGTAATTCATGCTCTTCTGTAAGTGTTTTCTGAACAAATAAATGTGAGTTCTGTCTGCATTACTTTTAATATGTTTACAATCTATGTAAGCTGTGTGTATTTCAAGAAAAAATGTAAATCCCATCTGAAATCACATTTGGTTATACTTTAATAGAGTAATTCATACCAAACTAATAAACAAATAAACAAACCAGTTTGATCTGTTACACAGATAGCACTTAGATGTAAAATGTTTTCGTGAACCGAAAATGCATTTTTCTGGGAGGAAGTTCTCCTTGTAGAATGCACAGTGAATTTATGTGCACTGTATACAGCATGGAGTTTCTTTTATGTTGCATGTTTCCCTGGCTGATAGCTAAAAGAGGTTAGGCTGAATCTCAGTGGATCAATTAACAGAGGGACCTGTCCTTCAACAGAAGAAGATCTATTTCAGGATTTGCATATCACTGAAAAAAATTACAAAGCTGAGATAAATACAAGCCCGATAATAACTCACTGCAGACTTGGCTTCATTCCTAGATTTCCTTGGCTGTTTGTCCTAATAAAGTGTCTCCATGGCACTTAGGGCAGGAAGGTTATTAGTAGCTGTCAATCAAAGAAAGGAGTATGCATCGGCAGGAGGAGGAAGAGAAGAGAGGTGACATTCATCCTCTCTTCTCACTTATATTGGGTATAAAAGTCATTCAGAGCAAGTGGTTAAAAAGGGACAGGTCCCTCTTCATCCCCATGGAAAAAAGAAAAACCGTCTTGGTTACCAACAATTTAATAATGAAATGAAATACATCAATCATCTTTTTTTCTCCCTTATTGATGCCTGAGCATCCATTAATTCCAAGGAATATGAAGGACATATGAAAGAGAGCTTCATGGGAGACTCGACTTAATATTGTTTTCTTGTGTTTTCACATAACACATACATATCATGGCTTTTTTTTCTTTTTTAAAGAATAAAGTCCATTATAAATCTACTTTTTTAATATGCTGAACTTCTTAGATGGAATGGCAGTAAATGCGTCGATAAAACCTGGTGGCAGTACTAAAAATGATTTTTTTTTAAAAACTCTCATTTAAATCAGATACAGTGATTTTGACTTTACTAAGTTGATACTCCAAACCTATCTATATAGCAATTAATTAATACTTTAAAGGTCTTTAATTTACTGTACCATTTTCTTAATTAAAGTATATCTACTGCAAGAGCACATCATCTCTATATATGCATATTTTCATAAGTAACAGCATCCATAGAGTGCTAATTGATATCCTGGTCTCCAGACAATACTTTACTAAATGAAATGACAATTATAACCAATTAAAATTCACTTTACATACTACTTCACCTATTTTGTATGTATTATGCATGAAGACAGAGAGTACATTGCCTCACTGCTCAGGATTTCTGTATGTGTGTGGATTGATGGACAGCTCCAAAGTATTCCTTTTAGCAGAATTTTTTTAAATGGGGGTCATTTGGGGCCTTACCTAAAATTTATATTTTGGTGTTTCATAGATTATGGAGCTATTATTTGTTGTTTCAGATTAAACTTTTTTCCCCTTATTTTCCTAACAAACATCGAGGGCTCTTCTCTCTCCTTCTTCTTGGTATGAAAGTTTTTTTTTTTAAATACCCTCCTACCTAATTACACATGCTATCCTGCAGTTCCTAGCTGCATGGCATCTAGCATAAATAGTGTTTAAACCTACACCCCATGATAATAGTAAAGTATTAACCTGTTGATCTTTACATCATTAAGCTAAAATAGATGCTTGGAAATTTCAGGCAAGTATTCTGTGGCCAGAACCCAACTAACCTTGAACTACCAGGGAAAGTCACATGATGAGCAAAAAGAAGTGCAGAACCATTTAAAGCTTTGTCCAATTCACAATTAAAACTCTTCCTCCACTTTCTGTTATTTCTTCCTTCAAAAGATATCAACCAGAAAGATGTTGGGATTCTTCAAAAAAAATGACACACAAATGCATGAAGCCTCAGCAAAAAAAAAAAAAAAATAAAAAAAAATAAAACATTTGAAGAATGATAGGTAGGACTTCTAATTCCTTGGTAAATATTCACCATCAACAAGTGACAAGATCTACCAAGGGAGCATGTATCTATTTACCTGTGTTATTTTCCCTCTCTACTATTAAACTCCCTGCTGGGAATGAACTTTGCTTTTCAATGAAATGATGAAAAAACACTTTAAAAACAATTATACACGAAAAACAAATTTCTGATGAATAATAAATACAGAGACCTCACCATTGGTAAAATGATGTCAGTGAATATCTTTAACCTTAAAATGAGTCCTATGTCACAAGGTCTTCACAAATTTACTTCTTCTGCACCTTTTTTACATGGCATGTCTTATATAGATCTTGTCTTCAGCAGGCTAATTCCTGAACAACTGTGCAACCAATTTTTAGTAAACCATAGGCTTTCAGGGGTTGCAGCTGTAAACTATTTTCACAAGAACCATTTTACTAAAGCAAAAAAAAAACATAGAAAAGACAAACGAGTTGGAGTTTAGTTATGGCAACATTTCCTTGATTCTGAAAGTTTAATTGCATTCTCTGCAATTAGAGATTTTATGGAGGGTCAGATTAATTATACGAGAAATAAACACTTTGGTAGTTGGCATCAATTTGTAAAATGTTTGCCTATAAAAATACTTATATATTATTGTTTCCTTATTTTATTTAGGATTTTTTTGAGTGTTTCTCTGATTTAAAAAAATGCATTAAGATAAAAAAGACATAAATAACTAAACTTGGTTCTTCTTGTCACAATAATACCCAAATTCTGTGACTTCAATATCTGTTTGTTCATTGTCCCTAGATCACTTCATATTCACATGTAAATGTGTGTGTATGAAGTTTCTAAGTCACTTTTCCCCTTCCTATTAAAACAAATATAAATGGTAAGATTCTTTAAATTATAAATATTTTAAGATATGAATGTATACTTTATAAAAATAGTTTTCTTCTTTCACAAATTATATTTTCTTTTCTTCCTTCCTTCCTTCCTTGCTTCTTTTCTTCCCTTTTCCTTAATCCTATCCTTCCTTCCTTCATCTCTTTCTTTCTTATTTTCTTTGTTCTCTTCTTCCTTCTCTCCTTCATTTGTTCCTTCTGTCTTTCCTTCCCTCCCTTTCTGCTTCCTTTCTTCTTTCTTTCCTCACTCTCTTCTCTCCTTCTACCTTCTTTCTTTCTATTTCCCACTCTCTTTTCCAACCTTCCTATATCCCTTCCTACTTTCTACCCTCTTTTGCTTCCTTTCTTCCTTCCCTCTTTCCTTCCTTCCTCCCTTTCTTCTTGCCTCTATTTATTAAAATTATTTTAATTTTTAATAACAAGCATCATCAAATTGCTTAACTAAAAATAATTCTTTATTAAAAGTGTGTTCAAATAACTAACAAAACCCCTGAAATTAAAAGCTAACATTGTTAAATAAAATCTTCTTAAACTTCATTTTGACTTAATATGTACCTGATTCTTTTAGAAGTATCCTTTAATTGACTGCTTCCAGAGTTTGAAATATTAAAGGGGAAGGTCAGTTCTGTGTTCACAAATGACAATTTTTGACATTTCCTTCTTGAATTTCAAGTGTATATATTTTTCAATTTGGTGCATTTTGAATACCATTGAACATTTCTCAGGTGCAAAAAAACCTATTGTATAACTTTATTTTGCAATTACAAAGATTGATTTTTCATTAAGTGGATTTTTTTCCCCTTCCATTTAGAAAAGTTGTTTTGTGCAGCAAATGAGGTGCCAAAGCAGACAAATGTAACCAACATTAAGCTGGCCAATAGAATTCAACAAACTGTTCAGGTCATTAATATAATTTGTTTTGGCACTGTTACATTTCCTAGTGCTACTCTGAGTAGTTTGCCGGGCACATCAATTTGTTTTCAGCTATTGTGAAATTGGATATCCTGGCTTTCATCCAAAGCACCCTCTCCATTTGCATATCTTTGTTATCATTTCAGGTTCTCAGAACATACTGTGGACTATCACGCCATCTGCACCAAGATCCTCACATCCAAACACAAATTAAAAATGAAACTGTAAAATTTGCAAGGAAACAATACAGACCTTTTATCTCATTCTCCCTCTGTTCATTTTCAAAAGAGAAACTTGCTTGTAGCCAAGCATAGCAAAAAAGGCTTTTATTAATTGGACTGGCATCAAGCATGCATACATAAAATTGTTTATTTTTTCCCTATAAAGGGGTTGCCTGACATAAAAGGGTCTTTGAAGATGACATTCAGATTTTGACATTTGCATGATATTGTATAAATATCAGAGGTAGGAGACTTTTCTGACAAACCAGATGGGTCAAAAAAAAGTGCTTCCATAGATAGATATTAGTCTTTTACTTAAAGGATATTAGCTTCTCCTCTAAGCTGTGAATTATTAGGCAGGAAAAAACAAACATATTTGTTACAAACCACAGCTTATTCTTTTTCAGTTCAAGTAAGCTGGTCTTGGGAAGAATATGAAATTGAGTTTTATTTTTGAGCCTTTTTTAGGTAATTCAATTAAGATCATAGAATATAATTGAATCTTGTCTTTTGAGTGCTATAGAGATTAAATCTTATTGCCGAACTTACTGCTGCCTGATGGAGCTAATTTCGATTATAAGTGTGGACTTGGAAGGTTTTTGAAGGATAGAAGGGCATTCTGGGTTCTAGTATTCATCAATATCTGAATTATGCAGACACAGCTTGCTTTCTTTCTGTTTATGATTCCCGAATGCAAATGGGGGGCCACTGGTTATAATTTCTATAAAGAATAAAAATTTTTCTAGTGCAGTACATAGAAAACTGGATTGGCAGTTGGGTGCAAAGGCAGGGTAGAAGAGCAAAGAGATGACAGGGGGATTTGCTGATGGTATGCAGAATTCCATAAAGATTTCAAATGCAGGGAAACAGAATCTTCTCGATCTGATAGTATAATACAATAGCCCAAATGCGATTAGACATGTTGACCCTTAGTTATCAACCAAAAATCAACCACAGTTAGCAGGTAAGTAGGTACTGCCTGCGGCCTACTTTACATACATACCAAGAACCCTCATTCTGGTACCAGCATGTTCTTTAGGGGCCTAGTGGCCTGCAAACATGATTTTTGGACATCTGCCCTATTGTCATCATCTGTTAACATTTAATAAGAGTCTGCTGGATGCCTGTCTATAACATGGGCTTTGAAACATGTATCTAGAATATTCAATCTGTACCTGTCCTCTAGAAACTTTTAGTCTTGGAAAGAAACATGGACAGGTTTCTAAAGAGAAAATCAATAGTGTAGAGGATTGCATTGGAAATAGATGTTGAGACACTTTTATGGAAGGGGTGGGATTTAACTAGGCTTTGAAAATGGACTGAAAAGATAAATTTGGAAGATAAAAAGAAAGGTGCTTTTTTCAGGAATAGGAAGTATATTTTAAGTGTACTGCAATCAAGTACACAAACTGTGAGTCCCATATTTCTCCTTTTCATCCCTTCAAAGGGATGGCAATATCCTGCCTCTTTTCCTTTTATCTCAAAAATCTCTCCATTCTATGTTCCAAACAAAAGATCTAATCATTTCTTTAATGAACTAACATAAACTTTTTTTAGTTTCCTCTACCCAATACTCCTCCATTTTTATACTTTTCATTTCTTTTTCTTCCAACCTCATCATTTTTACCCCTCAATATTCCTCTTCCCTCTTCTTTTTTTTTCTGGTTTCCAAGTTACTTATAACTCTGTTAACACTTTTTTATTCTGTTCTGGTTTTTTTTTTTGCATTTGTCCTTTGGACTCCCCCCTATACCCCCACCCCCCATTTCTCCTAAAATGTGTTGTTTGTGACTTCAGACTTGTAATAGAAAAATGCTTGACTAGGGATAAAATCCTCATTCTTTACTTCTGACATTGCTTCTAACTAGGTATGAGCCCTTAGCACTTTAGGGAAGTTCCTTAATACCTGTAGGCCTCAGTTTATTCATCTAAATGACAATGGAACTTGAATTCAAATCATAGGATCATAGATTTAGAGTTAGGGGGAATCTTTTTATTTTCAGTCATGTCCAATTCTTCATGACCCAATTTGGGGTTTCTTGGCAGAGATACTAGAGTAGTTTGCCATTTCTTTCTCTAGCTCATTTGACAGATGAGAAACAGAGGCAAATGGGGTTAAGTAACTTGCTCTGGGTCACATAGATAGTAACTGCCAAAGGCCAGATTTGAACTCAGGAGATGAGTCTTCCAGCCTTCAGGCCCCTATCCACTGTGCCAAATAGCTATCCTGTAAGGAACCTCAGAAGCTATGAAATCCTTCACTTTGATTTTATAGATGAAGAAACAATAAAATATTAGGGTCATTCACATAGTATGTGTCAGAATTCAAGATCAGGTGCCCTACAAATGTTCATGGCATCTGATCACTTAAAGAAATAAAGGTCATGACTCACCTCTTTAAGAAGATATCATTTCCACTGTCAAAGCTCATTTACTTTCTCCTCTGATTTTGGCATCTCCTCTACTGGATTTCAAAAATTTATTCTTTATTTTTATTTTTAAAATTGAGGAGGAAATAAGGAGGAAGGGGAAGTGGAAGGGATGCTTACCCCATTTTTCCTACATTAGTTTTTATTGCCTTCATCTTTCTTACTGCTGTGTTTGTATTACTGTTATTGCCGGTAGTGTTGTTATTAATAAACATGCATTGAATGCCAAAAATGTACTGGATGCCATTCAGAACTTAAAATTAGACACGGCTTCACCATCTAAATCCAACAGACAAATAAATATGCATGTCTGTTCTTTTTTCTGCACACTCCTTCACAACTTTCCTTCCTTTTACTCCTTTTTTGTCTCCACTATACCCAGCTCCTCAGGCTTTTAGTTCTAACTTTAGATTTCTTCCTACTGAGGAATCTGAGCTGAATGATTTAAATGACTACCATTATCGACACTTGGGCTCTCTTTTTTATTTGAAGGGTATCTACCTAGAATCACTGTGGAAATGCTCATCTCTTTTTAACTTATTAAAGAAGAGCTAAGGGAGAAGCATCTAAGAATGACAGATGTCACGGCATGCCTGTGTTAGATGGCCCTATCTCACTGGACATCAGAAGAACTCATCAAAACATGGAATGATTCTCACCTTCCTTTGTTTATTTGAGAGCTAAAATAGATTCCTCTGCTCCATGTTTCCAGGAAGGGGGCAGGACTAGATGACTTCTTACAGTTCCTTTAAGTACTGAGATTGATGGAAATAGGAATTCTATGAAGCAGAGGCCAGCTCAGCAGAGAGTCAGGGAGTCAGGAGGCCTAGTTTGGAATATCTAGGCAAGTGGTTTCCAGTATCAGTTCCTCAATTTCCTCACCTGTAAAATGATGACCTAGCATAGGGGTGGAGAGCCTGCATCCTCGAGGCTGCATGTAGCCTTCTAGGTCCTTGGGTGCAGCGTTTCCCCTGAATCCAAGTTTTACAGAACAAATCCTTTCATTAAGGGAATTTGTTCTGTGAAGTTTCGATTCAGTCAAAGGGACGCACTTGAGGACCTAGAGGGCCACACTCGGCCTTGAGGCCGCAGGTTCCCCACCCCTGTACCCAGAGTATCCCTGAGGTCTGTTAGATTCTAACAGTCTTTGAGAGCAATTCAAGTCTATGAGACCTACAACTGTGACAGTAAATGTTAATAATTTTGCGATTTTGCCTGTACAAGGCCAACAAAACTAGTTTATTTTTTAAAATAAGTCAAATCATGAGATTGTTTTATTGTTAAGACATCTAAAAATATGTTGATGGTCCTGAATAAAAAAGTCAATGCCAATATCTGTTATTTTGTTCAAATGCATTTCTTGATATGCTGTTCTACCTGAATGACTGTTACTTATATGGAAAAGCTGCTGGAAGACAGGGCCTGATTTCATGTGTCATCTCACATTCTTATGTAATACCTATGGGCAAAGGAGCCTGGGGGTGGAGGATAGGGATGATGACAAAATAGGAGTTTACCTTCAGGTTCTTAGCTTCCCTGTTCTACAATCTTTCTCTCTTTTTCTCAGGAATCCAGTACAATCATGATTATCTTCCTTTCTCCATCTTCTCAAAACCTAGTCTCATGAAAAAAGCCAAATTCATTTGCATTAAGTTATAAATTACTAATAGAAGCTTAAAATATAATATTTCACAGGGGCATTTGTCTTTTGAGATCAAACATTTAAGCTAAAGCAATAAAGCCCTAATTGTGCAATGCCCAGTTATCTGATAAAAGATGGGGGATATTTTTAGACAGTGTGGCCTTCACAGCATCCCCGAAACCACATTTTGTAAACCTAGCTAACAGGCCTACACATAGAGCCAATCCTGTGCATGTATGCTTATTAAATACTGATTGATGGCAATAGTGAGACCCAAGGTGAATAGGTAAGTAATAAGAGATTTAATAGATAGTCTGACACATAGCCTTTCTTCTCCTTCGATCAGTGCATCAGTGAGGAAATCTACATCAATGTGACAGACACCATAATAAGCATGAAAAGAGAAAAAATACAGCCGATCAACTGGTTCTTTTGCCTATAGGATTCTAAGCCATTAGTTTTACTAATCTGTTCACTGATGTAACTAGTTCTTTTCATATGAGGTGTTATGAAAAAGAATTGACAAGGCAAAGAGCTAATATTTCGCTGGATAATGTTTCCCAGGTCTTGATTAGAAATGGATAAGCCAGTGTATGTAAGATAGCAAAGCTCACTTGGAATTTGAAGTGATTTGGATGAAAACTTTTTAAAATTTTAAATAACTTTGTGGGTTTATTTGAGCCAGTTTAAATGGATTTTGATTCTTCAAATCAATGGATACATTCCTATGTGTAAGGCACTGTTGGAAGGTGTTTGGAAGAAAAAGAAGAAAATCAGCACAGGCCTTGTCCTCGAGGGGCTTATACTAGTGAAGGGTTATGTACGTAAATAATTATAACAAAAGTTAAATAAAATATCTGGACCAAAATGGGACTTAATAGATAGGAGGAAAATATTTCTCTTCTACATTAAGTGGACAGAAGAGGTATTACCTGAGCAATATGCCCTTAACTATCAAAGTATCACCTTGAAGAAAGTGGGGGCTTTAAGGAGCAATGCAGATCATCCATGTCATGGGAGGGTAGTGTATATAAATCATAGAAACATGTCTTATTTCAAATGGCAAACAAACACCAATTTGTTCTTTTTTTTGGTGGGGAGTGATATCTCACAAACTTGCTATTTTCAATCTGATAGTAATTCCAAGCAAAGTTAAATGTTCTCTAATGCATTTCAGATAGTTTGTTTTTTATCTTTATTAATGCTAATAATCTAGTGTCTTATATTTACAGGGAGCTTTGGGATTTTTAAAGTGCTTTTATAAAAATTATCTTGCTTAATCCTCAAAGCAATCTTATGAAGTAGACAAAAGAATTTTTTTGTTCATTTTTAAATCCCTTTTGGCATAATGGAAAAGGAGAAGTCCTCAGTTTCTGGAAGAAATGAAATCAAGTTCCATCTTTGATAGCTGTATCACTGACAAGTGACTTAGACTCTCAGTGCTGTAGGCCGCACATATAGGTTGCATATTAACTTAGAAAACGGCATACTAACAAAATGTTCTGTTGTTGGTGTTGTCGCTGTATTGAATTTACTTTGTTAAATATTTTCCAGTTGCATCTTAATTTGGTTTGGACCATACTTGGAGACCAACATTTTGACACCTCTGTTTTGAGCAGCTCTCTAAACCTTGAAAAGGTGAGGGCTTATATTGGTAGAAAGGAATTTTCTCACCAGATAGTTCTTTATATCAATGAACTCAGTCACTATTTCTATATTATAGAGGAGAGCAATGAGGCTCAGAGAGTTTAAATGACTTGTCCAAATGAGGATATCTAATAAATCATAGTATATCAGATTTGGAAAGGATCTTAGGGATCATATGGTTGAAGTATCTCGTTTTAAAGATGAAAAAACTGAGGGCAGAGATAGAGAAATATAAAATTAGCTATGGAAAGGCTGCAACTAAAACCCAGGTTTCCAAATTCCTAAGGGCAGAGCTCATTCCCCTATACTGCCTCCTACCAATTTAGAATAAATTTAGAATTTAGAGTAAAATCCAAATCTTGTGAGACCTAGTTTAGTGTATTTTCTCTATGTTTTAAAAGTAGCCTAAATATAGGTCGGCAAAGTGATACAGTGAATAGAATGCCAGACCTGAAGTAAGAAAAACCTGTGTTCAAACCTGGCCTGAGACACTTACTAGCTGTGTGTCCCTGGACAATTCACTTAACCCTGTTTGCCTCAGTTTCTTCATCTATAAAATGAGCTGAAGAAGGAAATGTCAAACTACTCCAGTATCTTTGCCAAGAAAACCCCCAATGGGGTCACAAAGAGTCAGACACGACTGAAAACAACTCAACAAAAAATGTGAATATAAGCTCATTGAATATAGGGATACTGTGATTCTTGATATTTGTATACTCAGCACCTTTCATGGTGCTTGACACATTGTAGGCATGTTGTGTGACTTATGAAAATTTTAATGACCAAAGAAAGTTCATGTAGTGCTGAAAAGGATCTCCAAGGCTGTCTAGTACATCCTTCCCCACCCCCACCATGTCACCCCCATTTATTGTTGTGTTTGTCCTTCGTTCTCAAAGAGGACCACGACATCAGGGAGATGATGACATGACTTGCAGTTGACTTTGATTTGAGTGAGGGAGGGCTGTGCAAGGTCACCAGCCTCACTTTCTCCTCCAGAGCCATTTGGGTCCAGTGGCCTGATATTTACCAGGATGACTGGAGAAGGCCCTGGATGCATTGGGAGACCCTGGCCCTTACAGGCTAAGATCTTTTCAGGTTCTCACTTTGAGTGAGGTAATGCCCATTCAGTGAACAGGCCTCTTTAAGAAGTTAATGAAGGGATGGTCCCTTTAATCAAAACTCAAAAAAAAAAATCAAACTGGGAGGGGAAGACCCTCAGGGTTCCTGTCCGAAAGAGAAACAGTTACTATTTAGTATTTACATTCACTCTATGCTAGGAGGGCAGGGATCTATTGTCTAATCTATGAGCTCCAGAATAAACCAGATTTAAGGCTTGGTTTTTGAGAAAGAAATCTATCCAGTAAACCCTAGCCTTCAAAATGTACCTTCTTTTGGGCAGAAAAGGGAGAGGAAGAGGGAGGGGGAGGGGGACTGGAAAGGAATGGATGGACAAACAAGACCTAGGAAACTTAATGGACTTGCTAAAGTCATACAGGTAGTAGCCATCAGACTCACTTTCTGCCTCTATAAAATGGGAAAAATTCCATCCTATCTACTTCCTGGGGTTATAGTGAGGAAAATGTTTTATAATCATTAAAGTGCTAAGAACATAGTGAGTTACATTCAGAAGGAAAGATAATTTTCTGAGCTCAGGTTGTTGTTGTTCGTTCATTCAGTATTGTCCATCTCTTGAAGACACTGTAGACTACATGTCCATTGGGCTTTCTTGACAAAGATACTGGAGTGATTTGGAAATGGCCAACCACTCTGGTATCTTTGCCAAGGTTACCTACCTGTAAAGAAAGGATAATAATGGTTATGCCAGAGTTATTGTGAGAAAAACACTGTGTAAATAAAGTGCCAAAGAAATAAGTTGTCAAATTATTGGGAATAGGAAGTGGATGAGGTAACCTATTGAAGTGGACCATTTTGAATCAGAGAATGCAGGCTCAAATCCTGGTTCTGCTATTTCTTGACTATCTGAATTTAGAAAGCTGCTTCCCTTTTCTGAATCTCAGTTTCCTGATCTGTAAAATAGTAAATTCAGATCAGATGAACTCTAATTTGTCTGGTTTGGCTGTTTTTCAAATACATTTTATTGATGCCTTTTGTTTTTTATTAGTCATTTCTGTATAGCTCATAACAAGACCAACAAATTTTAAGCTCAAAATAAAATCCGCATAGAGACCATCCATGTCTTGCAATATCTACATTGTGTCAGAATATCCCATACTTTTTGTCTCATTTTCTGTTTTCCAGTCCCATAATTAGTTTTTCAGTTACTTAGTGTTCAGCCACGTTTGAGTTTGAGTTTCATTTACATTGCTGCCACCATGATGGACACTGCTCTTCTGCTTCTGCTTCCATCACCCTTCATCTGTTCTAACAAATCTTCCCATGTACTTTTTCTTTCTGAATTTCTCAATTTTGACGTTTCTTACTGCAAAAAAAAAATCCATTACCTTTATGTACTCAGATTATGTAACTAATCCTCTATCACTGGGTACTTACTTTGGTTCCAGGTATTTGCTGCCACAAAGATGTGTCTAGACCAGAAGTGTCAAACTCCCATTTGGGGCCAGTAGCCCTCAAAATGTTGTTGTTGGTGTTGTTGTTTTGTTGTTGTTGTTGTTTCCAACTCCTTCTGACCCTATGGACAACGGTATACCAATGCTCCAGGGGGTTTTCTTGGCAAAGATACTGGTGTGGTTGACCATTTCTTTCTCTAGTGGGTTAACGCAAGCAGAGGTTAAATGACTTGTCCAGGGTCACACAGCTACTAAGTGTCTGAAGGCACTTTTGAACTCAGGTCTTCCTGATTCCAGACCCAGAGCTCTATCTATGAGTTAACTAGCTGCCTCCAGATTAAAATGAAATTGGGATATGTTCAACAAAATAAATAAAAAATATATGACAGAGATAATTTCAATTTGTGGTTTTCTAAGCTAGAATGGGACATCCATGGAAATGTATATTTCTATTTGAGTTTGATACCAGTGCTCTAGAATACCCATTACCTCAAAATCCTATGATCTCACATTTTCTTACACCCTGGAAAAATAGGCTGGATTTGAGCCAACATTATTCCTCTGAACAACAAATACTTCCATCTAGTGGAAGTTATTAATAAGATCTTTGAAGGGTATAAAATCTTCCCTGTTTCACTTTCTCTGTTCAGCCAACTTTTTCTAAGCTTTTGGGTTTCTATTTGGGTGGATATTAATGAAATGAAATGGATCTGTTTCTCTGATGTGAAATCCCATATCTACATGTTTGTATATAGTTTCACATTAAAACCTTATCTAAACAATCCTACTTTCCATTTATAATTGTGGAAACAACCCAGCCTCATGCTGGCAATAAGCTCTTGTAGAGGTTTCATGGCACTGAACATCTGGCCTATAATTTTACATAAACAAATTCCACTTTGACGAAATGTACACCTACAAAAACATAAACAAATTGGTGTTAGAGGGTGATTCCCAAAGGGAAAAAAAAAGTGGAGCAAAATTTGACTTTCTGTTTTGTTTTGTTTTGTTTTTTTTTGCTTTTGAAATCCAGGTGCATGTTCAGTTCCTGTCAGGTCTTACACTTATGTGATTTGGCTAAAATGCAGGTTTTATGACACAGAATTTGCTATGTTCCAATAATTAAAGGAACATAGATTTTGTACAGGAAGTGATCTAAATTAGAGACCATTGAATCTAACACTTCCATCTTCTGCCATTTTTCAGGAAACTGAGTCACATTCAGCTAAATGACTTTTCCAAAGCCACCTGAGGCAGGTTCTTAAACTGGGTCCTCCTGACTTTAAGCCCAGAACCCTATCTACTATACCACACTGACTCCAATTCAATCATACTTTTTGAGCAAGTCTAAGGAGCACCACAATTTTAACAATGCAGAAATATAGTGCAAAGTCACGTAAATGACATAGCTTGTTTTGCTCTACCATGACAATCAAGATAACATTGATGAAAATGTTGAAAGAAAATAAAACAAAACTGTTTGTCCTTTTACTTTGAACTATCCATCCAGTGATCAGCCAAGATGGTTTACCATGGTGGGACCACTATAGCTTCTTAGAGCCACAGGTGAGAGATGAGTGACTGGTTAGACACCAAAGGTGGATGATAAGGAGACCTGAGAAGGGGTCAGCAAACCCTCACACCAGAAGTGCTAGTCCTCCCTGACATCCCATAAACCCCATTAAGCACCTGCTCTGTGCCAGGTGCTGTGTTAAGCATTTTACAAATTTTATCTCATTCGATACTCGCAACAACCTATGAACATGGTGCTGTATTTATAACAGCCACTTTAGAGTTGAGAAAGGAGAGGCAGATAAAGGTTAAATGTCTGTAGTTGGATTTGAACTTTGATTTTCTTGGCTCCAGGCCTAACACACTTGGATCAAATTTAAGTCCACACCATAGGCCTTAAGTGAATGTAGTTTCCATATGGTTAGGACTTTGAGTAAAAGTAAAGATACAAACTCCACCCTCAGAAATCCTGTAAATCTAAGCAAATCTGTGCCAAGAACACCACATCTTTTATTTTCAGTCCCACACATGCAGTAGGTAACTCCACCTAGTCAGTCAGCAAGCATTTATTAAGCACTCACTATATGCCAGGCTAAGCATTTGGGATATAAAGAAAGGAAAAAAAAAAACAAAATAAACCATGGTCCCTGCCCTCAGGGCACTTACATTCTACTGAGGAGAATAAAGTAAATAATTATGTACCTATATTATATAAAGAAACTGCTGGAAAGTAATATCAGAGGCAAAGTACTGGGCTGAGCAGTAGGGGCTTAGAATAGGCTCCTGATAGAAAATTTCTCTTGGCCTCAGTCTTCCATAGGCACTTGATAACTACTGCCACTTCTAGCAGTGATCACATTATTCCCCTGATGGCTAAAATGAAATTACTAGCTTCTGGAGAAGCTAATTAGTATTAGTATTAACCATAAGTATACTTTTTCCTCCTTCCTGGTTTCAGCATTTACCTTCTTGCTTGGAGGTTTAAAGTTTAGCCTTACCGCATTCCGAAGTTCTACTTGTTTTTGAAATGTAAAGGAAGCCAATTAGCAAGAGTAGTAATTATACTTACATCTTCAGACATTGCACAAGATGTCACCTCTGTGCAGTGTTTCTAAAAAGGTCACTAGGAATCAGTGAGAAGATGAAATTGAGCAGAGATGATGGGAATGGAAATAAGGAAGCAATCTTGATGAATGACACAGTAAGAAGATCTTCTGGAAGGTTTCTTTCAGTTCTGCCTCTCCTTGCTGGAGTAGTCTGGAGCAAGTCAGTTACTGAACTCTGCTCCTCACTTTCCTCACCCACAAAATGAAAAGACTGGCCTTGGAGAAATTTAAGGCCCCTTTCCATGAAACTATGGCAAGAAATAAAAGTGTTAGAGGCAAGAATTTAAAGTCAGCAAGTCAGGCAGCATAAAAAAAAAACTAATGAGAAGCAGTGTGGGGATAAAATTATTCAACCTACAGTAAGAGAAACTGAGGCAAAGCTCTGAGAAAATGGCACTTTATTAAAGGGTCCATGGTTCCCTCTAATGAAGAAGATCTCAGACATTCTCACAATCTGAGATTCCCCCTCCTTCCAGGGCCCTGTTTTTATAGGGTTAGATAGCTAAACATTTAAAAACAGCTACACCAAATACAGAATGATTCCGTTGGTTGACATATGACTCATACACTAAAATAAGCAAATATTCTCCATCAGCAGGGCCACAAGTCAGATGAGGCAAGAAATATCTCCACTGTCTACATGGTCATAAGGTGGACACCTACTCATGCTGGACAAGAAAGAATGATCCAGAGGTACGAAAATAATTGGGGGATTTTCCATGTGGGCTTGGTCACCATGACAAAGGAAACAAGGGTGGAGGACCTCTAGCTAATTTCCTATTGTTTAAGTCATCTTACCATCTTACCATCTGCACCTCACAGATCTGGGACCAAATATACAGAACTTATAATCACTAGTCCTATCAGATCAAATTAATTAATACTTATTGGAATAGAGTATGAATCAATGAATAAACTTTCTCAGCAATGTGATGTAACAGAAAAAGCCTGGAAGTTGGAGTCAAATAATATATTCAGGTGACTTTGCCTCTAACCGACTACATGACTTTTGGACAAGAAAATTTTTCTGACCTTCAATTTCCTCATCAGTAAAATGAGAAAGATAGTCTATATTTTGTTTATTTGCTTGTTTGTTTTTACAGAGCTATTGTAATGATCAAAGAGATAATGCCTTTGAAGGCCCTTGGTGAATTATAAAAAATTATAAAATTGTAACCACTAAGTATTAACTATTCTACTTATCTACATCTCAAAACATTTTCATTTACATTTAAACAATACTCCCCCAATTTTCACATACCTATCCTCCCTTAAAAATCAATATATTTTCATATTATAGTTCAAACAACCCTGAATCTCAAAGAGATTAAGAGATATAACCATCAGCCAACTAGTTGGTGACAGATAGAGAACTAGAATCCATAGCCTATGACTTCAAATCCAGCATTCCGTTCACACATTACTATATTGTTATAGCATAGTTTGCGATTTTTCTGAAAGTGAAAAGAAAAGAAACGAGATGAATATTTAAGGATAATGAAGGTCAAGGCAAAGATTCAAGGGAGGACAAATACATTCAGAGGGAAACAGCTTTGTGAAGGGGAGGAGAATGTGCCTTGTAACAGATAATGTAGATAATTGAATTTGTTGAGATGGATGAGTGTCTAAGGGCAGACTATGGAAAGAAAAATAAATACTCAGAAGAAATAGTCAATAAATACCTATTACTACATACAAAAGGCTAGTATCTTAGAGAATTCATCTTCTCCTTCACTAAAGTGTGCATGCACAAAATAAAAGCTCATAATTTTAAAACCCAGTTCCATGAAAACAACAAGGCTGGCACATTTTTGGTGCAGTCATCTTTTAAAAAACTATTGCTACCTAATTATTTTTGCTTTATCTTCATTTTCCAATATTTCCCTCCTCCTGTTTCCCAGAAGATGACCCAGAGAATCATTCCTTAAAACAGAGAAGAAAAAGTAAAACAGTTTAGCAAAAGCAACCATATATATATATATATATATATATATATATTATATATATATATATATATATATATATTAAATCCTACAAGAATTATTTGAGGTGATTCACAGCCATAGTTCCTCACTATTACAAAGAAAGGAGATGCATTCTCATACTCCTTCATATATATAAAAATACATAATATATTATATATATGTTATATATTATATTGTATCATATATACAATAAACACACTTATTGGACACACACACACACACACACACACACACACACACATATATATATATATATATATAAATGGACTTATGGACAAAGTTTGAGATATATACCTACACATATATATGTGTAGGTATATATCTCAAACTTTGTACATTTGTGTTTGCAATCTGGATATACTTGATCTTTGAATACATTCTGCACCACAAATATTTTCTATGAATGTCTATCTTTCAGTTTCAGTAAGCAAAACTTCTCCATCCTTCTGCTTCTCCCAAGTCAGGGTTTCAGAAAATAAAAAGCAGTTCCTTTATCACTCCTCCTTGGATGTTGTACTCTTCTATAAACCTGTCCCTCTAAGAACAATCAATGAATTTTTCAGATAAAAAATATTTCCATTAAATTCCAAGAAGATACATATCACTCTATACATAAATACCATGATAAATCAATTAAATAGTATTCATTGAATACCATAATATATGCCCAGGATTGTGGCAAACATAAAGTCAGTCAATCCAATGAACGTCTTCTACTTCTGCAGTGATGGTAGCAGACTGGCAAGAGAGTGAATAGAGAGTGCTAAGAATCACAGTTTCCAGAGCATCAATAAACTTAAATTTGACTATTGGTACTTCAAATGTGTGGTGGATCATAAAGGAAGGACAAGGACCATATATGTCCAGGTTGCACACACAGAGAGGGCTACACACAGGGACAATGTGTGACATACCCAGGGCATCCATTGGACATTGCACACGTGAGGGTAGACATAGAGAATATGTACATACACATGCATACATATATGTCTATATATACACACTACTTATACATGCATGTATGTACATATGCATTCACTTGTGTGCATGTATACACAATATACATACACATATATATGTAGTGTGTGTACACAATATACATGCATGCATACACATATATACATATATATACACAGATATCAATACGTCTTGGAGATTGTGTGTGTGTGTAAAATCTTCAATGTGTATTCATTGAGTGACAACTCATAGCTCTAACACTGCAGGTTGAATGGGTTGAATGATGTCTTTTAGTGATGTCCTAATCCAATCCTCACCGGACATGCTCCCCCATTGTTCTCATTGTTTCTGTCAGTACCGTTAAGATAGACAATGCCCACCTGGTTATTTAGCGGCTGCCACTGCTCTGCCCGATGAATGTTGTTCTACTGGGTGCTGGTTAGCTGAGTGCTACTCACCACCTCCAGGTTCTGGCTCAGATAAAACACTTGAATGTCTCTTTCTGACATGAAGATTCAGTGAACAAGCGAATCAATAAATGGATCAATTAATGAATCAATGAAGGAAAACACATTTAAGTGCTTGCTGTATGCCAAACAATCTGAAAATCTATGAGAATGTAAATAAATAAGACAATCATTGCTCTCAAGGAGCTCACATCATCATAATGGGGGTAAAAAAACCTATATAAAAGAGTTCAACCAGAGGTCAAATAGAAAGTCTCAGTGGTCCTTAGGGTACGGTGGCAAGGCAGCTGTAAACTGCTGTTAAGTATCATTTCCACTGTTAAGATCATATCAGTTTCTGACTTTGAATCATTTGACACCGCTGAGGATTTTAGTGGCAAATATTTTCTTTACCTGGTCTTCAGTAGCTATGACTACTGAAGAAGTGGCCTATACTATTTGCAAACAGTTACAGAATTGTATCTTCATAGGGACTATTCCCTTGGACCCTGGCTGCTGGAACTTGCGTTGCCTGGAGGCAAGCCTGAAGTCCTGCACACTGGGAGGGCTACTTTTCGCTTAAGGTTTTTTTTTTTTTGAGGGGGGAAGGCAGGGCAATTGGGGTTAAGTGACTTGTCCAGGGTCACACAGCTAGTAAGTGTGTCAAGTGTGTGAGGTTGGATTTGAACTCAGGTCCTCTGGACTCCAGGGCCGGTGCTCTACTCACTGTCCCTTCCCTTTGGGTTTTGAGTACATTGCCCTTGGCTTCTTCTGTCAGAGTCTGAGGAAAGGTGATGATAGCCATCATGGTTTGGACCAGAGATGTGAAACTTGTCCTTGAGTTTTAAAATGAAATGTTAACTATGTTTTATTCTATTTCTGTATAATTTGTTAAATGTTACCCAATCACATTTCAGTCCTGTTTGGGCTGCACTCTGGAGTGTTGTGAGCCGCAGGAGGCCCACCAGCTGCATGTTTGATACCTCTTGTCTGGACTAACCTGCCATACATAGTCTTCTGTTTTTCAATGGCTACTGACATGCTCTTTTAGCTTATATCTAATGTATTTTTTCTTGCTATAGGTCTTTCAAAAAGGCAGAAAATCTTTCCTTGGACCAGTAGGTCAAACGTTACCCAGCAATTATTTATTAAAGACTTACAATGTTCCAGACACTGTGCTAAACCAGGGGATACAAAGGAAGACAAAAACACAATCCCTGCTCTCTAAGAGTTCACATTCTAATCGGGAAGATTTCCTGAAAACAATTCCATACAGATAAGGTAACATAGAAAATAAAAATGAGGCACCTAGGTGACTCAGAGGATAGTGGGCTGGGTCTGGATTCAGGAAGACCTGAGTTCAAACCTGTGTTTGCCTTAATGCCCTGGAGAAGGAAATGGCAAATCACTCCAGTATCTTTGCCAAGAAAACCCCATAGGGAGATCACAAAGAGTCAGATGTGACTGAACAACAAAGGAGAAGTAATTTCAGAAAGAAGGTATTATCAGCCAAAAGAAGGGTGGGGATAAGGGAGACCAAAGAAAGACGTTTTGAAGAAAGCAAAATTTGAATTGAGTCTGCCATGGAAGATAGGAGGAGGGAACACCTCCAGGCATGAAGGGGACAGATTTCAAAAAGGCAAAAAGCCCCTCCTTGAGTTCCCCAATTTTTTCCTCCTGAATCTTGGGTATAAAACTTTTTTTTTCTCCCTAGAAGGAGATTCGCAACTTCAGGTACCAAGGTTTAGAACTAAAAATAAATTTATCTAAACTAGTTTTAATGCCCCTGGTCTTCTTTTTTCTTTCTCCTGATCAAACTTCTTGGTACTAGGCTTAACATTTCCATGGACAACCCCACTCTAATTCACAGTGAACATTCCATCTTGCTCCCAATTTTGAGAGCTAGAGGCTAGCCTATAAATCTGGTAATGATTATATTCTCAGTAACTACAAACAGCCCTGGGGGTCAGTGTTCCCCAGACCATCCATTCTTTCTCCCTAAAATTTTATTTTATTTTGAACTTAGCAAAAAACCCAAGCATTTGTACATCATGGCAGAATAATAATAATTTTTAAAAAGATGATCACACATGAAACTGCAAATCCATTCCATACAACTTGCTATTTCTTTTACATATATAATAAAGTTATCATGTAACTTTCTTTTTTCCCCTTTTTTCTTCCCTCGCCCCACCTTGGAGATGGTTGCCATTAGACACAAATATGTATATGTCTATGTGTGTACACACATACACATATATACATACATGTATATATGTAAAATCTTTCTATACACACTTCAATTTGTCAATTCTTTTTCTGGATACAGATAGTGTCTTCCTTTGTAGCTTCTTTGAAGTTAATTTGGGCATTTATAATGGTCAAAATGATTCAGTTGTTCAAAGTTGTTCTTAAAATTATATTGCCATTACTGTGCACAACATTCTCTTGGTTCTGCTCATTTCGCTCTTCATTGTTTTGTCCAAGTCTGTCTTTTTTCCCCCTAAAATCAATGAGCTCACCCATTTCTCAATTGGCTAGCATCCCTACAATTTCCAGTTCTCTCTTGTAGATGAATGAACAAGCATACAGAACAGATATAACCTAATAGGGGCAACTTCATTGGTTTTTCTTATTGGAGCTGAATTCTTGATCTTTTCCTATTGAGATAAAGCCATCCAAAGAATTCAAAATGGCCTTGTGGTATACATCCTTTCACATACATATACATACATATACAAATACATACACATACATGAAATATCAGTGTCTTTTGTTCTTACTGATCTTTCTTTCATTTGCAGACTTCACGGGTAACTATGATTCTTCAAAATTGGGTAAAAGCAATCACAATGTATTTCTCTCTTCTGCCTATGATTGCTCTGTAACCATGGTCAGCCTCAGGATAATTGGCACAGCGAGCAGAGTTTGCTCTAAGTTTCTCTGAGCTATCCCCACCCCTTTAAGTTCTTTCTCTTCCACTTTTACTACTTTCCCATGATCTTTGGATGTTTCCAATATGCCTGACCTAATTCTGCCCTCCAGGATGTCAGACCTTTCTCACCTCTCATCCCTTCACAAAATTGGTCTGTGTTATCTATTCCCAAAGGGCCCTGTTCTGTTTTAAGTGGCAGGCAGTTTATCTGTTAACTGAATCCATGAAAATGTGTTGGTGGGTGCTAACATATGTGCATTTCTGAAGCAATATGAATCTTAATAGGAGTCTTCTAAGGACAATATCTACAACCACATAAGTGACTAATGGGAAAAAAATCATGTGCTGTGAGGATAACTAAGGGATAAATACTTTGGAACAAGCTCCCTAGCTAGTGTTCTTGGAACTATGCCCATATTCAAAATCAACTTTACTTACATATAGGGTGAACCATTCTTCTCTAACTCAATGTCCTCCTAAGCTCATATTAATTTTCATGGAAAGGTAAAAGCAGGAAATCTGTGATGAGTATAATCATGTATCATGGACATATAAACCTCCATCCTGGAGGTCAAAGTCTGGGATGGTGGTAAGTAAAAAGGAGAATGATAGAAAAAAGAGTATTCCAGTAGTTCAGAAACTCAATAAGCTTGAACAGAATGATTCATTCATACAATATCTTTTTTTCATTCATTTTAAGGAAGACATCATTTCTATTCGTATTACCTTGTTCAGTTGTTACATTTTCAAAAGTGATGCTAAGTTGCAAGGGATAGAGGTCATAGAGAAAAGAAGTTCAAAGAAGTCCAGAAAAGACACAGTAAAGCAATTTTTGGAAATCTGTAAGTCTGATCGCCCCCACTAAATTTCCATATTAGATGTAAGCAGACATAGTAAATATAAGGTCAGCCACACTGGGAATTCAGAAGAGAAAAGGTTCTAGGCACAATTGTAATGCCTAGCATTACATGGCAAGCAAACATGGGGCCTGTTGAATTATAATTATGGACATGGCAAAATTAATCAGATAGCAGCTAATAATTGGCCTGAACTAGAAATTTTACCTCATAAAGAAACTAAATAGAATTTTCAGTATACACTGGAACTAGATTCACATGCAAACTTGTCAAAAAGGCTGTTGATTTATAAAAAAAAAGTTCCACATTATACTTCCCATCCTCCATGCAGGAATTAGGAAGGTTATAATATAAAGGAAAAGCTATTTTTTAAAAAATTCTCAATCTGACAAAATCAAAAAAAATTACTAGAATGCTTGTGAGAGACATTATTATTTGACAGTACATAACTGTTTGACAAAAGACAACTCTTTTTCAAGTTAGGACAGATAAGAGTAACTAAATAAATTTTACAGTTAGCTTTCATCTTGTGTAGGTGTGTGCATATGTTACTGTTTGTGTATGTGGGTGCATGTATGCATGTACAAGCGTGCATTTGTGTGTGTGCAAGTATGCATTTCAGATGACTGATGGCAAAAATTTAATCATTTAACCCTTTAACCAAGGCTCTAGAGGGCATCTTACTTAAAGTTTCATTTATCTCTACTTATTTTACAAAAAAATTAAAATTAAACAATAAGGAATTAGAATATGAAAATAAGAACAATGTCAAAAAATAAAAGTTAATTTTAAAAAGATGGGAAATAAAACCTTTTCTCTTAAAAGTAAAACCCTCAGATACATGGTTTCTACCACCTCAATCGGAGTAATCAAATTACTATTCTAATCACAAATATTGACAAGTGTTACTCAGAGGAAAGAAGAGTGCTTACTCACCTAATGCAAACAAACACTCAAGCCCTTAAGTATTTCAGCATTGTGCAGTTTTTCAAAAGAGCTTGGACTTCCAGTTGAAGAAATCCTATTTCTATTACATATTACTTGAATGAACTTAACAAGTCATTTGAACTTGACCTTTCAGTTTCTGATCTGCAAAATGAAGGAATTGGATGATGTCTAAGGTCCCTTTGAAACCTAAATTTATGATCTTATGAATCTCAGAATGGCATGGATTGTCATAGTGTGAGCCCAGTCGAAATCAAAATGGTGACTGGCATGATTGGTCCTTTGAGAACAATCTGCTTAACTTAGGGCTCAAATAAAGACATAGACTTATCTAGTAGGTCCTGGAGAGTAGAAAAGGTAACAAAAGTAGAAGGAGCTGTGAGATAAATTTCAGATCAATATAAGGGAAAAGTCTCTAATAATTGGAGTTCTCTTTCAATTATGGTAACTCTGACAAACCGTGGTAAGTTATCTCCAATGGTAGTGAACTATGTCCTCTCTCCTCCTCACCCCCACCCCAATGTCACAGGAGACCTTTAAGCAGCTGATTCATCAACACTTGCTGGAGATGTTGTACAGTGGACTTAACCTCTGATATCCTTTTCAGCTCTGAGATTCTGTAATTTTAATGGTTTGGAAAAGGAGCTCAGTGGTCCTGACCATATATTTAACTGAGATATGCTCACGCATTTCTCTTAGTATTGGGAAATGTATTGAGGTCTAATTATGTCAGAACCTCTTCCTGTCTTCATTGCTACCCTGGTGATGGTTACCTTCCACTAAGCATAACAGCACTTTCCTTCCCTCCCTCCAGGAAGTATTCAAGATGAATCCCACACCCCTCCAGCCATCCACAATCTGACCCTTTTACACAATGAAAACCTACAGGCTTGATGTGATTCCTATCTCCCAGCTCTTCAACATAAAGGGAATTACTTTGCTTGTAAAAAAAGCTCTGAATAGAGGTCTTCATTCTGACTACTTTGATTCTGCTCTTTTGGTGGAATTGCCTGATATCATGGGAAATGAAAGAAAATGGAATTCTGGGGTTAAGGTTTTTCAACATTTTACATCTCAGATGATATCTCCAAGCATATAAAAGCTGTTTGTATACAGTGGGAACTGAGAGAAACATGACAAGAAGACAGGCCTATTATAACTAAGGTCTCTTCTACCCCTAAATGAGAGCTTTGTCTTCGGTTAGGTTGAGATTTAAGCCCTTTTTTCATTTTCCTGAATCTCATCACTTGGAAACCTAAACTGACCCATGCCTTCCTGAGCTCCATCTCTCCTGTATTGGGGAGAACAATGGCATTCTACTCTTTATGGTCCGTGATTATGTGGTATTTATGTGCTCACCAGCTCAAGGCTGTGTGTAATCGCATGCTCTTGCTTCTTGTTCACCTTACACAATAGGCACTCCTTCAGATGCACCTCGCTTGTCGCAGTCAGCAAACTTACTGGGAAGATACCCTGCTGTCACCCTGCCTGATCACTCCTAGACCAGGGATACCAGAAACAATGATAGGGCCTCCTTCCCAAAGCTGAGCCCATGAATTAACTAAGTGGTTCGTTAGAAGGCAGCTGCTGCCTTTAACCCTTCTTAACAGAGAAAGCTTTATTTAGGTTCTCTTCTAAAATAATTATCTTTTTATAAACATAAGTTTGATCTCATCCATTATTATTGCTGCGGTTATTTCAGTGTTGTGTGCTCTGTTTTTACTCTGAGTTACCTTCTGGGCCTCCATCTGTCAATAGCACAGTGTTACAATTTACTATGTCCCCTTAGTCAAATCTGCTGGTTTTCTCCTAGTCAGTTGCTACAGCACTCCGGCCCCATCTAAAGAGCCTTGCTTTTAATCATGCACATTTTTTTTCTGCACTATCCATTTACTCATATTCCAACACAGATTTGTGTCGACACATTACTGACTTTGACTCTTGACAGTTTTCTGAAGCCTCTGCTGAGTAAATTGAAAATTGGTAAAAAGCAACAGGAAGTTAGCATGAGTCCGAACACAGGGTACCTAACACTTTTTGCACAACTACACAGGCAAGTCATATTGCACTTCCTTTTACTGTGTAGTTTATTGTTCACAGTGCAAGGTGATAGGCTACCTATGTTGAATTTTGCCTATTTTTCCCCACTGTGAATTATTACCACCCTCTAGGTTTTATATCATCTAGCTTTTGATCAGAGAAAAACCAGAAGCTGCAATTAGTGAAACCTTAAATTGATTTAGAAACATTAATAAGTCCTTATTACTCCTCAAACCAAGCTGCCACGCATACAAGGGGACTAATAATAAGAGCCACAAACTGGAGAACAATCTACTCAACAGTTTTCTTCATTAAATCTAAAATTTAAAACTTAAAAACATGAAATGTGTTCATCCGAAGGAAGGCATGGGTGTGCATTTCAGATTTGCTTTGGTATAACTGAAAACTTGCCAAAAATCACATTTATTTTTTCAGTATTTTAGCTTATAGAGAAAAGCTCTATAATTTTTCAGTTAACATTTTTAAAGTCAATTTTATCTCAACTTAAAAGAGCATGCAGAAAAGCAAAATCAATTAAAGGAATTGAATTTCCCTCTTTGAGGGTCTTTTCACCATATATTTGACCTGTTAAAGAGTTTGAGGTGCTATTCTTTATGGTGAAGTACTTCAGATATTAAATATACATTTAGAAATTTCTGAACTAATTCAGTACATGTTTGCAAAATTGGAATTGGGGAATCACCATTACTGAGCAAAAATAATCAAATGAATGCATGTACATAAATATGCAAAAATATAAACAAATAAATACAGAATCAGAAAGACAGGTAGACAAACAAATAGATAATAGAGTAGATAGATTTAAAAAAAAATAAATGCCACGTCTACATTTTCCAAGCAGAAATTTCCCTCTAAAATAACAAGATCTCAAGAGATAATAACAAACATTTTCCTTGTTTACAATGTCATCTGAACTTAATGAGTAAATGAATTTCTGGATTGTTGTTGTTTTTGTTTGTTTGTTTTTCATGTGCAATGAAATACTTTGTGATCCCATATCCCCAGAAGATTTAAGACTCCATTTCAAATTGTTAAATTGCACAGGAAGGTGATAGCACATATGGAAACTTTAATTCTCTTTGTAATGAAGAAATGGAGCTAGTGTATTTAATTTTGGAATCATATTTTAGTGAGAGCAACCTGGTTTCTATTGACCTAGTGGATTCTTGTCATATCTAATTTACTGAGCTAGAGTTTTGTAAAAGCAAATATATATAAATGTATAAGTTTCATCCGTAATTGGGAAACATAGATAAAAATAATTTGACATTGAAATTTACACTTAAGAAATAGTGCACTTCATTGCAATCAATTTTTCATTATGTTGTTGAGATCGATAGCTACAAATAAGATATAAAAACTGTATTATTGATGGGGCACATGTCAGTATAAAATGTGAAGTTTTCTATAGCATTTCAATGGTAGAAAATTGTATTATATAGCTTTCAATGTTATATACATTGGTCTGTAGAGAATGCTTATTAAAATCAATGTACAGTAAGTCAACTTGGGAATATTTTACAAAATTGAGCAAGGTCAGAGCATTTATAAAAGGGAGAAATATTTTTCCTTAATCATTGCTTCCAAATATTTTGTTTTGGTCTGCTTTCATTGTTTTTGTTGTTCAAGGTATTAGTCTCCTCCATTTCCTCAGCTGCAAAGTGATGATAACAAAAGGAGCAGCCACACAGTGTTGTTGTGATGATACATACAGTGCCTGGCACGTAGTAGGTGCTTGATGAATTCTTGTTCCTATCATCTTGTCTTTCCTTTCCAAGATTATTTTCTGTCTCACTTTCAAATGAATGTGTTTTACTTAAAAGAGCTATGCTTCTCCATGGTCTATAAAATCAAGTCGACAAACCAGTCAGTGTACAATATGTTGATAGTATGGGTCTGAACATGGGCACTACTTTCTCTTATACAATTCCACAGGGAAATCATATTACATCCATCTGTCTACTTGTTTGGCCCTAAAATTAGTTCGGTTTGTGATTTCTCAATGCAGAGTGTTAACTCTTGATAGAACTCTACATAGACTGAGAACTACTCTGCAGTTTACAATCCTAAAGAAGTTCTTGTATGAAAAGGGAATGTCAAAGAGACTAATTAATAAGAAAGATTGGTTATTGTATTGGGTAAGTGGGAAGCAAGGTTAAAAAATAGGACTAAATGGTTTGGGAACCCTTACTAGGGAGCTTATATATTATTCAAGAGATATGAAAAGTTTTTTTTTTTTTTATTAGGGTGGGACACAATCAAAATGGTGCTTTTGGAAAATTTTGTATAATATATTGGACATGAGTAATAGTTAGAAAGGTATTGTTCAATAGTAATAATTCACTGTAAATGCTTGAATCAGTGGCCAATGTAAGGAAACCAATCCTAATTTCATCATAAAATGTAAACACTTCTTGGTTTTCTCCTGTATAGCGAGACAAGTAAGCTTAGACTGATAATGTGAAGAGTAACATATTTGGGATGATTAAATCCAGTGAGTCAAATGCAAAGAAACTAATTAGAATTATTATACATTATTCTCTTTCCTACATGAGATCTAGCTTGGTTGATCTTACTGTTGCCTACATATAGCACTACAGCTCCCATCACTATGTCTTTGCATTAGTGTGTTGGCAACCAAAAATGGGCTCCTTAGCACTTAGTCAACAAGTGCCCTTGACTAGTTTGGCTTTTTCCCCTGAACTGAATACTGTTTGTATGTTGGACTGGAGTAAGCTTGTCGGCCCCTTCACCTTGCTTCCCTTGCTTAAGCTGATGGAAAGAACCTGTGCTTTCCCGGTCAACCCCTTCACCTTGCTTAAGCAGATTGAAAGAACCTGTGCTTTCCCCGGCGTACCTTACACCCCCGCAGAAGCTGGATGGTTAAAAGCAGCTCCCGTTGGAGCCAGAGGCTGCTACAGCTACAGTCGCGGTCACAGCTACAGTCGCGGTCACAGCTACAGCCACAGCCACAGCTGAAGCAGGAGCTGCCAGTAGCAGAGCTGACCTACGGGAGGAAGCTGAACAAAGACTTCAGGCCAGTGGGTAATCTTTTTACCATAGAGGGGGAAGCATGATTTTGCTTTATGCAATCATGCTTCTCTGTAGCCTCCTGGTTACTCTTTCAAGGCGTACTTATTGGGCCTGGAAGCTTTTGATCAATATATCAAAATGGGGTTGCTGGTTCATGGGTTGGTTACTGTGGAGCCTAAATATATGTTTTGATTCTTCTGCCTTCTACTTTGAGAGTTTCTTATATCCGGCGGTTCCGAACCTTTCAGACATGTTTATGATCCTCTTTGAGATTATAAACTCTGCCCTCCTATTACATTTGGCGACGAGGATGGGATCGCTAGGTATAAGATCTCTATTTAGAAGCAGAACAATTCCAGAGGAAGAGATGAATATCCCAGGATGGGAGGATCCATTTTATTCCTCCCTAGCAAAAGAACTGGCTAAAAAAGCTGGACCCTGTGAAAACTGGGAACCAAGGCTACGGAGAGGAGATCCTAGGGATTTAGAAAAGTGTTTACAAGAAGTTGGGATTCAGTCAAGGGCATCACTATCTAGGCAAAGCTGGATAGTGTTATCAGCCTACCGGCTAGTATACGAAAGATTGAGATTAAGTGAAAGACATGGGGACACTCCTACCCCACAGCAAGAAGGGGAATCTCAGATAGCAGGACACCAAACTGACTCAAATGAGAACTTTTCTATTAATGTGGCTAAGAGCAACAGGAGACCAAAAAAGCCCAGAGTGCATTTCAACCCAGCCCAGAAAGAGCCTGACTGCCTGCTTCGTCCTAGCCATGGTGGCAGAGGAAGTGAGTGGGGGGAAAATGAGACAATGTTAGGGGCTGAGGCACAAAACACTACTGGGGTTCAGGATGTCCCTCACACAGAGAATAGGAGATGGTTAAATGATCAGACAAGGGCTCGACCCATACAAAGGAGGAAGACAGAAACCCGAGGTGAAGATTCAGTTACAAGGGAAATTCAGGAAGATTTCTCACCGCAAGAGGTCACAGATATTTTGAGTAGATTCAGCCAAAGAATAGGAGAACCATTGATATCTTGGATGGTAAGACTCAGTGATCAAGGGGCCAGTGGAATATCAGTAGATAGGACAGACTGCATGAGATTCATAGGTATCAGCCATGATCCTCTAGTTCAACAAGCTTTTAGGGAACATCATCAGCAAGGAGATGGTGATAGCAGGACTACTCTGTTGGCATTAGCCGCTGTGGGATGCAATAAGAGATATGCTACTGATTCTATGTGGCCCACTGAGCACAGACCCTGGTATTCACTTAGAGATTGTATCATGAGACTAAAGGAGGAGGTGATGAAGACTGCCATTATGATAGGAACCGCAGACAAATATTACAATGATCCAATGGGACTGCCTCATAGGAATTTAATAATTAGGACAGCTCCCCCTGCTTATAAACAACTAATTTTGAATTTATTACTTGGAGAAGTAGGGAGCCGTCTTACAACAGTGATAAATAAGATTTTACAGTTACATGACTTAGGTGACTGGGGAAGGGATAGATCTCCTCGAGAGAGAAGGGTGTATAACCAGCAAACTTGGCGCCAAAGGAGAGTAACAAGGAAAGAAATGTTTACTGCTCTATTGAGAGCAGGGGTAGGTTTTGAAATGATAGATGGAATTCCAACCAATGAATTATACAGAATGTATAGAGGACTTGATAACAGGAGAGATAGGGAAATAAGAACTGCTCCTGCAAGCCCACAAGCCACTCAGACTGAAGGTGACCTTGTGTGATTAACAGATGAAAACTTGTACATTTGGGGAAAGGCTGGGAGGACAATCCTAGTCTCTATCTAGGATGGGATCCTCTTAGTTTAGTTTTCCCATTGTGTTTCCTGGTACATCTGGGGAAAGGCTGAGAGGACAATCTTAGTCTTTATCTAGGGTGGGATCCTCTTGGCTTCCTCATTATGTTCCTTTTGAAAAGAAACATTTCCCACCTGAGTTTGGCTCTGATGTTGGATCTTTGCATAACTGAAATCTCAACCAAACTTGAGATGATTTTATTTGAAGAATAATAGTCCACACTTGTCTACTCTTTTTGTCTTTTGTTTTGGCTAACGTTGTTGCTAGTTTTGTTTCCTTTAGGCTTAAGCACCCTGCACTTTCTGGTGACTGCCTAAGCACATAGCATTCTTGGAATTCCTGCCAGCTCGTTAAAGAACTGACCTCTGGAATGGGACTTTTTGGGGGCAGGGCCATCTCTACATCCAATTTCAGCATGAAGAAGCTATGGAAAATGAGATCTTCACCCCTTACCCCAAGATTTTGAGCCCCAATCGTTCAAGGGGGGTGGGAATGATGAGAGTGTTCTGTTTACTTATTTTGTGTTATCCTTGCTGTGTTGTTTTATTGTTATGATATTATTGATCCTATGTAATGGATACAAGGATCTAGGGGTGGACATTTGAATTATTAATAATTATTTTGGGGATGATTGATTGAAGAGATTATCTTGCTGGGACCTAGGGGTGGATCACATTTGAATCATAAACCAATATTTAGGAATGTCACCAAATGATATGTTTTGCTTTATTATGAATGATATGTTTTAGTTTCCTTTGTAATTGGATCACAATGTATGTTCTAGGATACATGGCTGATTAGATTATGTATCCTATAACAAGGGGTGGAGTGTGTTGGCAACCAAAAATGGGCTCCTTAGCACTTAGTCAACAAGTGCCCTTGACTAGTTTGGCTTTTTCCCCTGAACTGAATACTGTTTGTATGTTGGACTGGAGTAAGCTTGTCGGCCCCTTCACCTTGCTTCCCTTGCTTAAGCTGATGGAAAGAACCTGTGCTTTCCCGGTCAACCCCTTCACCTTGCTTAAGCAGATTGAAAGAACCTGTGCTTTCCCCGGCGTACCTTACACCCCCGCAGAAGCTGGATGGTTAAAAGCAGCTCCCGTTGGAGCCAGAGGCTGCTACAGCTACAGTCGCGGTCACAGCTACAGTCGCGGTCACAGCTACAGCCACAGCCACAGCTGAAGCAGGAGCTGCCAGTAGCAGAGCTGACCTACGGGAGGAAGCTGAACAAAGACTTCAGGCCAGTGGGTAATCTTTTTACCATAGAGGGGGAAGCATGATTTTGCTTTATGCAATCATGCTTCTCTGTAGCCTCCTGGTTACTCTTTCAAGGCGTACTTATTGGGCCTGGAAGCTTTTGATCAATATATCAAAATGGGGTTGCTGGTTCATGGGTTGGTTACTGTGGAGCCTAAATATATGTTTTGATTCTTCTGCCTTCTACTTTGAGAGTTTCTTATATCCGGCGGTTCCGAACCTTTCAGACATGTTTATGATCCTCTTTGAGATTATAAACTCTGCCCTCCTATTACAATTAGCCATCTCCCACACCTGGAATTCACCCCTTCCTCATCACTGACTCAATGAGTCCCTCTCCTCCTTCAATATATCCATCAAGTACAACATTCAACATGAAGCTTTTCCTGGTCTTTATAACTGCTAATACCCTTTCCTTAGTTACTTTGTATTTAACTACATTGTATGTATTTGTATTTATTTTCCTTATATTGATTTTGTTGATACTGGCCCTTCTTAATGTCTCTTTTTCCTACCACAGATCAGTCCTGCATTCTCTTACTTCTTTCACTGGTTGTCCTTGAGCTACAGTTTATTTCTGGGTCAGTTTCTTCCTCTCTGCTTCCAGATCCTTGAAGTATCTATCTTGTTTTGTTACAGCTCCTCTTTTTTTAGAGATTCATGAAATCTTATCCAGTGGCTTTGATTGATTCAAAGAGGTATACAGGTCCTGTTCATAATCAATTCTGATTGATTTATTCAATCAAAAAGAATTGTTACTTAACAAAGCTAATTACTTTTAAGTGGAATGGAATAATCAGGGTAATGCAAATTCCTTGGGAGCACTGATTAATTCTTTGTGTCTGTATTTGTGGTCAGTTCATGGAACATAAAAGGTGCATAATAAGTGTGTGTTGATTGATTGAATTATGGACTTCTCAAGCATCTGTCATTTCAAATGTGCTACAGAATTTTTTCCAACAATGACCAATGGTCAAACATAAGGGATATCACTAAAGAAATGTATGACTAAGAGAGAATGTGAATCAGTCATGGAATGAGAATGAAGGACAACAAGAGGAGAGTTTGAGTTCTGAGGTTGAAAACTCTTGCACTATGGAAACTCTAGGGGTAAACATGGACAAAAGTATCCAAGGATTGGAAGGTATGAATGGTTTGCCATCTTCACTGAATAGGTATTTGGCCGTATAGATCACTCTCAGATCCATCAATGTACTGAAGTAATGAGTATTCTATCCACCAGCACAGATAGCAACATCTCCATGTTTTCATAGATAATCTTTATAAGTTTCTGTTAGTGAAAAAAAAATGACCAAGTTGAGGCCAACTAAATGGTGATGATCCTCTCCAAACTTAGAAGACTGATCCTCAGCTGACAAGCTTAGTAGGTCATGCAAACTATACTGGAAGCACTTCCATCTTAGAAAAATGCGCAAAATTTCTTTCATAATATGGAATTATGGTTTTACTGGGACAAGATGTCAAAATATGGATTTCAAAGAAGGAACTAAATCAAAATATGTTATAAATATCAAACTCATGGAAAGCACAAGTCTCACCTCAAAGGATATGTTAGCCTATCTTGACAAATTGCAACTTTAAGCTGTGCACAGAAATTGTGATTTCTCAGGTACAGACCCTTCCCTTCATGGTTTCCTTGCTTATTAAGATAGATGGATTATTATTACATATTGCATTTGGGCTCATTCAGGTCTATGAGTATAAAATATTTTCATTTTATGTTTCTGATAACCTCCCATAGCTTGCTGCATAGAGTAGGTACTTAATAAGTGATAGTTTCATCACTGACCACTTTCAGGTTCAAAGTTAGGTATTGTTAAAACTACTCATGCTTGGGGAAATGAGTGAATAAAATGAACATAAATTTCTTCTCTCTTTGAGCATGATTCTTTATTTTAATGTAAAACATTTTATAGTATTCAAACTTATTTTAGGATGACAAAAATAAAATAGAACTATGCTTAAGAAACAATACATATGTTTGCTTATATGAAGATTTTAATATTGAGTTTCTGAAATTACATGTAGAATAAAACTGAAAATACAAGTACAAGATAAAGCTCTCTTTATAGAGAATTGATGATTTTGGCTCTTGTTTTAATGTTAAAATGAAAAAAAAAATGAGGGGGAGTTAAGATGGCAGAGTAAAGGCAAGGAGTCGCTTGAGGTCTTCCCCAACCCTGTCCAGATCCCTTTAAATAATGATTCCAAATAAATTCTAGAGTGGCAGAACCCACAAAAAGATGGAGTGAAACAATTTTTTCACCCACGACCACTTAGAAGGTTGTCAAGAGAGGTCTGTTACACCAGGATGAGAGAGGAGCTCAGTCCAGTGCAGGCCATGCCAGTGCAGGCCAGGCCCCAGCAAACCAGGGGCAGGCCTTCAGGTGACTGAATCAGTAGCAGTAATGGCAATGTCCACACCTCTGAAGCCACAGAAGACAAAGACAACTTGAAAAGTCATAAGGAAAGGTCTTTCTCATCAGGGTGAGAGTGGAGCACAACCCATTGAAGGCCACATCAGCTCAGCCCTGGCCCCAGCAAACCAGAAGACCACTTGGAGCCACTGAAGCATCAGCATCTGCTTCTAGACCTCTCTCAGCCCCCAGACACTAATGGGGTCAAACAACTGGTCAGAAGGCATATACAAGGGTGTTTTTGCTACCACTGAGTCAGGACTCTGTTGCTTTGCCCATATTCAGATCTGGGTCAAGGTCTTGGGGGGCAGTAAAGCTTGTGGCCACAGTATAGCAGTGATTCAGCTTAAAATTACAGGGTAGAAAAGAGTGCTTGTGATTATTCACAGACCAGAGCACAGGCCATGAAAGTAGTAAACACCTCTCCTTAGATCATACCAACTTGGAGGAAATGAAAACTTATAGGTCTCTACAAGTATCTCTCAAAACAGCTGCACAAAACCTTTGAATCTGGGGACGATGTGGGAACAGAGTCTTACTTTAACAAAGAGTTCAAAGTCAAGAAACAGGCTGGGAAAATAAGCAAGCAACAGAAAAATAATCTGACCATAGAAAGTTACCATGGTGACAAGGAAGATCAAAAAATATACTCAGAAAAAGATAACAAAGTCAAAGCTCCCACACCCAAAGCACATAAGAAAAATATGAGTTGGTCTCAGGCCTTAGAAAAGCTCAAAAGGGATTTAGAAAATCAAATAAGAGAGGTGGAAAAATTAGGAAGAGAAATGAAAGTGATACAATAAAGTCATGAAAAATGAGTCAAAAGCTTGGTAAAGGACATACAAAAATACTGAAGAAAATAATGTCTTAAAAAAACAGACCAGGCCACATGGTAAAAGAGATATAGAAAGCCATGAGGAGAAGAATACCTTAAAAAGCAGAACTGTCCAAATGGAAAGAGGCACAAAAATTCACTGTGAGGAAAACAAAAACTTTAAAAAGTAGAATTGGTGAAATGGAAAAAGAGGTTAAAAAAACTTGTTGAAGAAAATAATTTCTTAGAAATTAGAATTGAGCAAATGGAAGTTAACAACTTTATGAAAAAGCTGGAAACAATAAAACAAAACCTAAATAATGAAAGAAATAGGAAACAGTGCAAATATCTCATCAAAAAAATGGCTGAACTGGAAAATAAATCCAGGAGAAATAATTTGAAATTTACTGAACTACTAGAAAGCCATAATCAAAACATGAGCCTAGACATCATCTTTCAAGAAATTATCAAGGGAAAATGCCATGATATTTTAGAACCAGAGTGAAAATACATATTGAAAGAATCTACCGATTACCTCCTGAAAGTGATCCCAAGATGAAATCTCCCAGTAATATTATGGTCAAATTCCAGTGCTCCTAGGTAAAGGAAAAAATATTGCATGCAGCCAGAAAGAAACAATTCAAAAATCGTGAAGCCACAGTCAGGTTAACACAAGATTTAGCAGCTTCTATATGAAAGAATTGGAGGGCTTGGAATATGATATTCCAGAGAGCAAAAAAGCTATGATTATTACCAAGAGTCCCCTACTCAGATAAACTGAGGATAATCCTTTGGGGTGTGGTGGGAAATAGATATTCCATGAAATAGAAGACTTTCAAGCACTCTTGATGAAAAGACTAGAGCTGAATAGAAAATCTGACTTTCAAATACAAGACCCAAGAGAAGCATATAGAGGTAAAAAGGAAAGTGAAATCATAAGAGACTTATTAAAGGTAAACAGTTTACATTGCTACATGGAAAGATGATATTTATAATTCATAAAAGCTTTCTCATTATTAGAGCAGTTAGAAGGAGTATATATAGACAGAGGACATAGGTGTGAATTGAATATGAAGGGATGCTATCTAAAAATAAAATTAAGGGGTAAGAGTGGAATGAATTTGAAGAAAGGGAAAGGGAGAGATCAAATGGGGTAAATTTTTCACCTGAAAGAGTCACTTTACAATGGAGGGGAAGGGTTGGGGGAAATGAGAGGAAGTAAGGGGGAGTGAGGGAACCTTGTTGTCATTGGAATTGATTCAAAAAGGGAATAACATACACACTCATTTGGGTATAGAAATCTATCTTACCCTACAGGAAAGTAGGAGGGAAAGGGGATAAGGGAAGGGGCAGGAAGGTGATGGTGGTGATCGAAGGCAGGTTAGATTGGGGGAGGGGTAGTCAGAAACAAGACACTCTTAAGGAGGGACACAATGAAAAGAGAGAGAAAATGGAAGAAACATGGGGAGGGGGGATAGGATGATGAGAAATACAGTTAGTAATATTAACTATAAAAAAAATTTTGAAGCAAGTTTTTCTGATAAAGGCCTCATTTTTCAAACATATAGAGAACTGAATCAAATTTAAAAAGATAAGAGTCATTCCCCGATTGATAAATGATCAAAAGATATGAACAGTTTCCAGATGAAGCAATCAAAGCTATAGCCATATGAGAAAATGCTCTAATTCACTATTGAATCAAATTGAATCAAAATAATTCTGAGGTACTACCTCATACCTATTATATTGGCTATTAGGACAGAAAAGAAAAATAACAAATGTTGGAAGACATGTGGGAAAAATGAGACAGTAATGCATTGTTGGTAGAGTCATGAACTGATTCAGTCATTTTGTAGAGCAATGTGGAACTATGCCCAAAGGGCTATAAAACTGTGTATACCCTTTAACCTAGAAATACTGTTATTAAGTCTGTATCCCAAAAGAGATAACACAAAACAAAGCAAAAAGGACCAATATATAAAAAAATACAGCAGCTCTTTTCTGGGGGGCAAAGGAAAAAATTGAGCCCATTAATTGTGGAGTGGCTGAACAAATTGTGTTATGTGATTATGATGGAATACTATTGTACTATGAGAAATATTGAGCAGGATGCTCTCAGAAAAACCTGGAAAGGCTTACATGAGCTGATGTAAAGTGAAATGTACTGTATACAAAATAACAGCCATGTTGGATAATGATCAACTGCGAATGACTCAGCTATTCTCAGCAATACAATGATCCAAGACAGCTCTGAAAGACTTATTACGAAAAATGCTATCCATCCCCAGAGAATGAACTGAGGGTTTCTGAATACAGATTGAAACATACTTTTCTTTTTCTTTATTTTTCTTGAGGCTGTTTTTCTTTGGGCCTATGTTTTCTTTCACATGACTATTATGGAAATGTTTTTGATGACTACACATGTATAACCTATATCAAATTGCTTGCTTTCTCAATGTAAGAGATGGAGAGAGAGGAGGGAAAAGAATTTAGAACTCAAAGCTTTAAAAGCAAATACCAAATAAAAAAAGAAAATGTAGAAAAATATACACTTTTGAACTTAGAATGCTATTCTAACTTGATTTAATGAACAATTTTTCCAGCAATTAATTTTTAAGTGTGCTAGGTGCTAAACAACAACAAAACTCTGTTCCTGTCCTCGAAGAGTATATATTCTAAGGAGAGACATTATATACTTTGTGATATGGGGGCTGTATCTTGTAAATGGTAGGTTTAATGTATGCTGATTTGGTTGCTTAGACTTTGACTAAAAAGGGCTCACCCTTCTCTTTTTCACGAAAAAAAAGTTTTAACATGGCTCTTAAAATCAGTGGCAAAAGATGATTTGGAAAATTTTCAAGTAAAATGATGGAGAATCAGAGATTATTGTTTGCCTGAAACGTACTCCATCTCTACTCATTGAATTCACTACTTCCTACCAAGGCCTAATTCAGATAATACCTCTACAATAAACCCTTTCCTCTCCTTTCCCACCACCTAATACCATCTGCCAAATATCCCTCGGCAAAAGTGAGTGCTTCAAATTCCATGATGTGTGTGTATGTGTGTCTATGTATGCGTATGTCTACATATGCATATATATATATATGTATTTATGTATGTATGTATAGTTTGTACACAGAAATCCTTCTTGGTATTTTCCTTATTCTCCCTTATATTATAGTTATTTATGTACCTGTCTTTCTCCCATTAGTCAGATAGTCAACATGCATTTACAAATGGTTTACCATGTGCTAACCACTATGTTAAGAACTGGAAATACGACAAAAATTTGATCCTTGTCCTCAAAAGTTCATTCCTAAGAGTAACTTTCTATTCCCAGAGACTAGTAAGGAGCCTTGCATATTGTTCATTAATTTTTGACGAATTGGTGAAGATGAAATTGGAAGTGAAAGAAAATGTAAAAGAACCCTAAAAGCATTTAGATTGTACTGGAGTGAATCACAGAGAAAATATAGGCAGTGGATAGGGCTAATTTACATTGACTGGTTCACATAAAATATAGGACTAAACTATTATAAGAAATCAAACTGCTTGCTTTAGAACTTCCTCAACTTTTTTTTCCAGTCGATAGAGCACTATTTATAGAGTTAAGAATCCTAAGTTTTCTGTTTTTAGAACATGTCTAACATGTCTAAAATTTCACATTGGGATGTAATTTCATTCTAAAAACTCTATATTTTCCAAGCCTAGATGCTTCCCCCCATCCTTTTGTATGTTGTGTTCCCCTCTAATTGTTGCTGCTATGGAAAACTCTAATGCAGTATATCTATCAGTGACAACCAAGCCTTTAAAAGAATTCTACAGTTGATCTGTGGATTTTCCCCTTACTTATGTAAATTGGAAAGCATACAAACTTCTTCCTGTGCAATTTTTCCCTCCTTTCTTCCACAGATACTCCACAGAAAATCTATCCAACTCTTGCTACATGAATGGTGCAATACGGAATGATGTTCTTTATGCCATGAGTTCGCATGTTGGCCAACACTGGAAATGCAACCTACTGTTTGCAACTACCTATCTCTGGATGACTATCTGGTTAACCCACAACTTGAATTCCTCAAATAAAGTGACAGCCCAAGATTTATAGCCATGCGACAATGCTTTGAGAGAATTTAAATGAGTGTCGTTGTTAAAAAGCATTGTTCAATTTACCAAATGCAATTATACCTAGTTTCTTTCAGCCAATCCTATTTCAATCTAATGTAGCAAATGTGTGTAGACAGATGTTAAACCATGAAGACAGAAAATTTAGGATTCTTAAATATAAATAATTAAATAGTGCTCTACTGACCTGAAAAAAAAAGTCGAGGAAGCTCTAAAGCAAGCAGTTTAATTTCTTGTAATAGTTTAGTCTTATATTTTATGTAAACCAGTCAATGTAAATTACCCTATCCACTGCCTATATTTTCTCTGTGATTCACTCCAGTACAATCTAAATGCTATTAAGTTTCTTTTATGTTTTCTTCTGCTTCCAATTTCAGATAGATAGATATGCTTCTATACATACACACATATGTGTGTTTGTGTGTATCTGTATATATGTGTATGTGTGCGTGCATGCATGTGTATATATGTGCGTGTAAATATTTATAGACACACATAGCATACAGACAAGCATATGTCAATCTCTCTATGTCTGTGTCTGTATATATAGACATAGACATACACACATCTATATATACGTATACATATACATACATCTCGCCACACTCCTTCTTTTAGTGTCCAATCCAATACAATTTTATTAGCATTTATTAGTCACTTATTATGTGCAGTGCACAAAACATACAAAGATGTGTAACACAATCATCCCTGCCCCCCATGCTTTCAAGATTTCATTACCCACTACTAGCATGGATTGGCTTAGTTCGTACTTGGACTTATTTAGCTTTTCCTCTTGGCATGACCCTCCCAAGTGTCATTTCTACTATCTCATATATTACACAACAGGGAATGATGTGCTAGAGTCAAATGTCATGGTTCCTTTATCACTGACAAGGGAATCAAATCTTTATAGAAAGATTTACACATCTGTTCAATTCATGGAGACGTTTTTGTCCTTCTGACATTATTATGAATGGTCTTGGCAAGATGTGTTTTAGTTTGACTTCTCTAAATCTTTCTATTGACTTGATTTGCCTACTCTAGCTTATTTTTGTTACAGGGAGTAATATTTTCATAATCTGCCATCACTCTCCATACACTGTCCTGCAATGTTTTATATATGAATTTGAATTCAAAACAATTGCTGTCCTTAATCGCCATCTCTCTGTGCTTGAACAGAAGACAAAATTGCTGGCATATATAATTTCTGGGCTTTTTATCCTGCTTAACTAAATTATCTAAATTAACTAAATTAACTAAATCATCTAAATTAATCTCAAGATCAATTCCTTTCTGTTTTTCTACCACCTTTTTTTTCTTTTTTGGTTATCAGTGAATCATTTGAAAATGTCAGGTTTAAAACCATTGCAACTATGCAAAGTATCTCTTTAGTTTCTCTTCAAAAATAGGGTTTATCATGACCTTTGCTCTTGCTAGCCAATGGTCTCTCTACAAATAGCTAACTCTGAAATGATTTCCAAATCAATAACCATTTCCATACTGTTGTGTCATTGGTTTTGCGATGCTATTCCTTGATCACCAAATCTAATACCTTCCATCTCACTTTTAGAAGAAAATATTTTTGATATATAGATAGAATAGCTGTGCATATAGATATAGATATGGATTATATAGAGATAGTGATGATAAGGAGATAGATATGTACCTATAGATACATACATAGATTAAATAGATATACATCAATAATATAATGATGGATAAAATATAGTTTTATGTGTGTGTGTGTGTGTGTGTGTGTGTGTATGTGTAAGTTGCTTCTGAGTACTTAATAAGCACTTGGTTCCTTTCGATTCTTAAAACTGAGCATTTTTAATTGTACTTTTTTTTGTTTTCAACATTCACTTAAATTAGATTTTGAGTTCTAAATTTTCTCCCTCTCCCTCTGTACCCCTGCCCCTATATGGCATACAATCTGATATAGGCTATACATGTACACTCATATTAAACATATTTCCACATCAGTCATGTTGTAAAGAAGAATCAGAACAAAAGGGAGAAGCCACGAGAAAGAAGCAACAAAAACCAAAAGAAAAGAGAGATAGAAAATAGGATATGCTTTGTTCTACATTCAGACTCCATAGTTCTTTCCCCAGATCTGAATAGCATTTTCTGTTGTGAGTGTTTTGGAATTGTCTTGGATAATTGTAATGCTGAGAAGAGTTAAGTCTATCAAAGTGGTCATCACACAATTTTGCCATTACTGTGTACAATGCTTCCTGGTTCTGCTCACTTCTCTAAGTATCGGTTCATTTAAGTCTTTTCAGGTTTTTCTGAAGTCCAATTGCTCATCATTTCTTATGGAGCAATAATATTCCATTACATTCATATACCACAACTTGTTCAGCCATTCCCAATTGATGGACATCTGTTGCAACAATAAGGCTAGCAGCTGTTGTGGTGATGAAAGACCAACACAAGCCCAACAACAAAGATGCTGCCAGCACAGATTCTTTTGATCTGCTTTACTGAGGAAAGTAGTGTTAAACCAACATACAAATATCATTCACTTAGTTCAGGGGAAAAAGCCAGCACTCTGAACTTCAGAACAAACAATTACAAACATACATTATAAACAGACCAAATACAATTCATAGTTACCAAGAAACCAACATCTGAGTTCAGGAGCTGGGGAGCTCATAACACTGGCTGGCCCAGAGTCATTGTGGCTCAGAGTCCCCAGCAAATAGGTCTGTTTTATCTTTTTATGCACTCTTTAGCCATCATCAAATGTCATCTGAGTGACCAGAACTTAGGCTCCTACTATTGGCTCTGGTCTTAGCAACTCCCCTTAGGACCATGAGGGTTTCATGCCCACATAGGCTTAGCACCTAATAGATAAGGGTTTGGGCCTGGGGCTTTGGACCTAGTAAGGCTCAAAGAGACTTAATTAATGTATCATTCTAAAACAGTAAAAAAGTCCCAACTTAATTGATACTACAACATCCCCTCAATTTCCAATTGTTTGCCACCACAAAAAGAGCTGCTATAAATACTTTTGTACATGTTGGCTCTTTTCCCATTTTTCTGAATTCTTTGGAATACAGACCTAGAAGCAGTATTTCTGGGTCAAAGGGTTTGTACTGTTTTGTAACCTTTGGGGCATAGTTCCAAATTGCTCTCCAGAATGACTGGATCACTTCACAACTCCACCAAGAAACCATTAGTTTTCCAATTTTAGCACATCTTCTCCAACATTTATCATTTTCCAGTTTTGTCATGTCAGTCAATCTGATAGATGTGATAGTTGTATTCATTTGCATTTCTCTAGACAATAGTGATTTAGAGCATTTGTTTATATGACTATAGATAGCATTAATTTTTTCATCTAAAAACTGCCTGTTCATATCCTTTTATCATTTATCAAATGGGGAATGACTTGCATTCTTATAAATTTGACTCAGTTCTCTATACATAAGAAATGAGGCCTCGATGAGAGACACTGACTATAAAAAAATATTTCCCAGCTTTCTGCTTCCCTTCTAATCTTGGTTGCATTGGCCTTTTTGTGCAACAACTTTTTAATTCAATGTAGTCAAAATTATCTATCTTTTATTTATAATGTTCCTTATCACTTAATTGGTCATAAATTCTTTCCCTCTCCATACATCTGACAGGTAAACTATTCCTTGTTCTCTTACTTTGCTTATAGCATCACCCTTCATGTTTAAATCATGTACCATTTTGACTTTATCTTGGTATCTGGTGTAAGATGCTGGTCTATGCCTAGTTTCTGGCATACTATTTTTAAGTTTTTCTAGCAGTTTTTGTCCAATAGTGAGTTCTTATCCCAGAAGCTAGAATTTTGGGGTTTATCAAACAGGAGATTGCTATAGTCATTGGTTCCTGTGTCTTGTGTACATAACCTATGCCATGGACCCACCACTTTATTTCTTCTTAATTTTGAAGATTGCTGCTTTATAATACAGTTTTAGATCTGGTACAGCTGGGCCATCTTTTCATTACTGTATTTCTTTTCATTATTTCCCTTGATATTCTGGAGCTTTTGTTCTTTCAGACGAATTTTGCTATTATCTTTTCTAACTATATAAATTAACTTTTGCGGTTTGATTGGTGTGGCACTAAATAAGTAAGTTAGTTTAGGTAGAATTGTCATCTTTATTAGGTTGGCCTTGCCATGAGCAGCCGATATTCTTCAATTATTTAGATCTGACTTTACTTGTTTAAAAAGTATTTTGTAATTGTGTTCATGAAATGAACATGACTTTCAGGTAGACCAATAATTCTTAAATTATCTCTCCTGGACATATTTTTCTGGGTCAGTTGTTTTCAAATGAAGTATTTTAGGTTTTCTTCTACTTTTTTCATTCTTTTGATTTTGTTTGATTCTTGATGTCTCATAACATAATTAGCATCCACTGGCCCAATTTTAATTTTTTAAAAATTATTTTCTTCAGGTGAATTTTGTACCTCCTTTTCCATTTAATGAATTGTATTTTTAAGCAATCTTTTCACTCAATTTTTGTCCTTCCTTCTCCAAATTGTTGACTCTCTATTGCATACCTGTCATTTCTTTTCCCAATTTTCTTCCACTTCTCTTGTTAGACTTTAAAGTCCTTCTTGAGGAGCCCCAGGTCTCTCAGCCTGGGATGGGACTCTGTCAGAGCTTAGACCCTATGGCTGCTGGAGCAACTAGCCAGGAGGCCTCCAACCCCAGGCAAACGCAAGGGTACCAGAGGATACCAGCCGTGAACAGCAGAGGAATCCAACCAGCATGCTGGTCTGGGAGGTAGCTGGGTGAGCAAAATGCCAGGGGCCACGGTCAAGCCCCAGGCCTCTCAGCCCAGGACCAGAGTTTGTTGGAGTGCAAAGCCTGTGGATGCTGGACCAACTAGCCTGGAGGCCTCCAACCCACAGTCTAAAGGTTTGAAACTCACCTTCTTGAAATTCTGGGAGCCATGATGTGCAGGTAAAACAGCTCATATCCCTCCCTTAAATAAACCCAGAAAATAAAACCTCACTAGAAACAGAGGAGCCAGAAAGAGGGCTTCAGTAGCCAGAGAAGTGGGAGAGAGGTCCCTTCCTGTGGTGACAGAAGGATACTAGTGCAGGAAGAGAGGTGTCCCAGCAGCCCTCAACTCAGCAGAACAACAAGAGTAACTGAGCCCCAGGGGGTGGAGCTAACTAACATCAATGTTAGGACCCCAGACTTGCCTGAGCACAGCCAGGGGAAGTGACAGACACCAACACAGACACAAGCTGAGACCACCCATGCTGTAGAACAGTCCTGGGGAAGAAGAGACTCCCAGCAGCCAGACCACCCTTCCCCCACACCTCATGAAACCAGAGGCCATAGCACATAAAGCCAGATCCCAATACAAGAAACTTGAGACAGAGTCCCCTGAGCCCAAGAAGAAGAGATCCACTTCAGAAACCAGTAGGGACAAAAAAAATCATCATGATAAATAATTGCAAGAAGCCTTCAAAGATGATTGACTTGTATTATGGAGGCAGGGAAGATCAAAATACTAATTCAGAAGAGGACAGCATGGATACTACACCCACATCTGAAACCTCAAAAGGGAAAGTGAACTGGTCTCCAGACCAAAAAGCATTCCTGGAAGAACTCAAGGAGGACTTTAAAAACCAAATTAGGGAGGTAAAAGAAAAAATGAAAAAAAAAAACATTCGATGAGGAAAACAAATCTTTAAAAGGTAAAATCAGGGAATTGGTTAAGGAAAATTAGAATATAATTGGAGAAAATGTCTCATTGAAAAGTAAAATCAACCAAATGGAAAAGGAGATGGAAAAGATAAGGGAAGAAAATAAAATATTAAAAATTACAATTGGGCAAGTAGAAGCTAATGACTCTATGAGACATCAAGAATCACTCAAACAATATCTAAAAAATGAAAAATTAGAAGAAAACGTTAAATATCTGATTGGAAAAACAACTGACCTGGAAAATAGACCTGGGGGAGACAATCTAAGAATTATTGGTCTACCTGAAAGCTATGATGAAAAAAAGAACCTGGACAGGATCTTCCATGAAATCCTTAAGGAAAATTGCCCAGAGGTCCAAAACAAGAGGGTAAAATTGTCATCGAAAGAATCCATGGATCGCCCCCTGAAAAAGATCCCAAATTGAAAACTCCAAGAAATATTATCGCCAAATTGCAGAACTACCAGGTCAAGGAGAAAATCCTGCAAGCAGCTAGGAAGAAACAATTCAAATATTGTGGAACTACAGTCAGGATCATGCAAGATCTTTCAGCTTCTACATTAAATGACAGGAGAAATTGGAATATGATACTATGAAAAGCAAAGGAGCTTGGACTACAACCAAGGATCAATTACCTAGCACAATTGAGCATAATTTTCCAGGCAAGAAGATGTACATTCAATGAAATAAGGGAATTCCAGAACTTCCTGATGAAAAGGACAGAGCTTAATGGAAAATTTGATTTCCAAATACAAAACTCCAGAGAGACATAAAAGGTAAATGGGGGGAAACCCCTAGTTAATGAATAAGCCTTGTTAATTAGATCCTTATATAAGAGTACTTTGTTTTACATAAATTTTATTTATATATGTCAATCTGCAGAATAGTATACTCATTATGACAATTAAAAGGGATATTCATAGACTGTGGATATCAGTATAAAATAACCGACACAATGATTAAAAATATAATTAAGAGATATAAAGGGATGGTTCTGGGAGAAGAGGTAAGGAGATAGTAGAAAAGGGTAAATTACATCACATGAAGAGACACAAAAACATATTGAGGTAGAGGGAAAGAAGGGAGGGTGAAGAGCAGTATTTGAGCTTTACTCTCATTGGATTTGGTTCAAGAAGGGAATAACATACCCTGATAAATATAGAAATCTAACTCATCCTACAGGAAGTAGGAAGGGAAAGGGGGGAAAAAGGGAGAGGGGTGGTCAAAAGAAAGGGAAGAAGTAGCAGGCAGAAAACGGTAAGATAAGGGAGGGGAATCAAGAGGGAGGGTGAATTGAGGAAGTCTGCAGTCAAAAGCAAAACTTTGTTGACGAGTGGAAGGGGAAAGGGAGAAATAAAAGCATAAACAGGGGAAAATTGGATGGAGAAAAAGACACAGATAGATAGTAATAATATCTGTGAATGTGAATGGGATGAACTTTCCCATAAAACGGAAGCAGATAGCAGAATGGATTAAAAACCATACTCCTACAATATGCTGTTTACAAGAAACACATTTGAAAGAGGGGGATAAACACAATGTAAAGGTAAAAGGCTGGAGTAAAATATATTGTGCTTCAGCTAAAGTAAAAAAAAAAAAAAGCAGGGGTAGCAATCCTAATCTCAGACAAAGCAAAAGAAAAGATAGAGCTAATTAAAAGAGATAAGGAAGGACACTATGTCCTGCTAAAAGGCACCATAAAGAATGAAGTAATATCATTGTTTAAAATATATGCACCAAGTGGTATGGCATTGAAATTATTAGAGGAGAGGTTAAGGGAGTTACAGGAAGAAAAAGACAGCAAAACTATAATAATGGGTGACCTCAACCTCCTCCTCTCTGAACTTGATAAATGTAACCTCAAAATAAGCAAGAAAGAAGTTAAGGAGGTGAAGAGAATTTTAGAAAAGGCAGATATGATAGACATCTGGAGAAAACTGGATGGGGATAAAGAGAATATACTTTTTTCTCAGTGGTACATGGCACATACTCAAAAATTGACCATGTGCTAGGGCATAAAAAACCTCACAATGCAGTGCAGAAAGGCAAACATAGTCAAAGCATCCTTTTCAGATCACAATGCAACAAAAATTATTTGTAATAAATAACCATGGAAAATAAGCTAAAAATTAATTGGAAACTAAATAATCTAATTCTAAAAAATGAGTGGGCCAAAGAACAAATCACAGAAACAATTAATAACTTCATTCAAGAGAATGACAATAATGAGACAACATACCAAAACTTCTGAGATGCAGCAAAAGCAATTCTTAGGGGAAGTTTTATATCTCTAAACGCTTACATGAATAAAATAGGGAAAAAGGAGATGAATGAATTGGGCATGCAACAAAGCTAGAAAAAGAACAAATTGAAAATCCCCAATTAAATACAAAATTATAAATACTGAAAATCAAAGAAGAGATTAATAAAGTTGAAATCAAGAAAACTATTGAATTAATAAATACAACCAAGAGCTGGTTTTATAAAAAAAAAATAAAATTGATAAAACTTTTATCTATTCGATTAAAAAAAGGAAATAAGAAAATCAAATCACCAGTATCAAAAACGAAAAGGGTGGAGCCAAGATGGCAGCTGGTAAGCACGGACTAGAGTGAGCTCCGTACCCGAGTCCCTCCAAAAACCTATAAAAAATGGCTCTGAACCAATTCTAGAACGGCAGAACCCACAGAACAGCAGAGGGAAGCAGGGCTCCAGCCCAGGACAGCCTGGATCATCTCTGGGTGAGGTCTATTCCACACGGAGCTGGGAGCTGGGAACGGAGTGGAGCAGAGCCCAGCCTGAGCGGTGTGGACGATCCAGACCAGAAGCCGGGCGGAGGGGGCCCAAGCGCCCTGAATATGTGAGCTGCGGCAGTTACCAGACCCCCTCAACCCACAAACACCAAAGACTGCAGAGAAGGTTAGTGGGAAAAGCTGCGGGAGTGGAAGGAGTTCGCGGTTTGGCTTCCAGCCCCGGGGGCAGTGGAGGTGGGGCAGCTACGGCTGCTGCTGCTTCCGGCTCCAGGCCCACCTGGTGGGAGGAATTAAGTGGTGGATCAGAGCAGGATTGCAACAGCCTGCTGAAGATCTAAGTCCAGCCTGGACTGGGGGTCCTTGGGGAAGGAGGAGTGCAGCTCGGACAGAGCTGGCACCTCCCCCCCAAACGTAGAACATAGAACTCGTTAGTCTACAAGCAGTCATACCCCACTGAAAAACTCAAGGGTCAAGTTAGTTGGTTGGGAATATGGCCAGGCAGCGAAAACGCGCCCAGATTCAGTCTCAGACTTTGGATTCTTTCTTTGGTGACAAAGAAGACCAAAACATACAGCCTAAAGAAGACAACAAAGTCATAGAGCCTACAACCAAAGCCTCCAAGAAAAACATGAACTGGCCCCAGGCCATAGAAGAACTCAAAAAGGATTTGGAAAAGCAAGTTAGAGAAGTAGAGGAGAAATTGGGAAGAGAAATGAGAAGGATGCGAGAAAACCATGAAAAACAGGTCAGTGACTTGCTAAAGGAGACCCAAAAAAATACTGAAAAATACACTGAAGAAAACAACACCTTAAAAAACAGACTAACTCAAATGGCAAAAGAGCTCCAAAAAGCCAATGAGGAGAAGAATGCCTTGAAAGGCAGAATTAGCCAAATGGAAAAGGAGGTCCAAAAGACAACTGAAGAAAATACTACTTTAAAAATTAGATTGGAGCAAGTGGAAGCTAGTGACTTTATGAGAAACCAGGATATTATAAAACAAAACCAGAGGAATGAAAAAATGGAAGACAATGTGAAATATCTCCTTGGAAAAACCACTGACCTGGAAAATAGATCCAGGAGAGATAATTTAAAAATTATTGGACTACCTGAAAGCCATGATCAAAAAAAGAGCCTAGATACCATCTTTCAGGAAATTATCAAGGAGAACTGCCCTGATATTCTAGAGCCACAGGGCAAAATAGAAATTGAAAGAATCCATCGATCGCCTCCTCAAATAGATCCCAAAAAGAAATCTCCTAGGAATATTGTTGCCAAATTCCAGAGCTCCCAGATCAAGGAGAAAATACTGCAAGCAGCCAGAAAGAAACAATTTGAGTATTGTGGAAACCCAATCAGAATAACCCAAGATCTGGCAGCTTCTACATTAAGAGATCGAAGGGCTTGGAATGCGATATTCCGGAGGTCAATGGAGCTAGGATTAAAACCTAGAATCACCTACTCAGCAAAGCTGAGTATCATGTTCCAAAGCAAAATATGGAGTTTCAATAAAATAGAGGACTTTCAAGCTTTCTCAGTGAAAAGACCAGAACTGAATAGAAAATTTGACTTTCAAACACAAGAATCAAGAGAAGCATGAAAAGGTAATCAAGAAACGGAAATTGCAAGGGACTTACTAAAGTTGAACTGTTTTGTTTACATTCCTACATGGAAAGATGATGAGTATGATTCATGAGACCTCAGTATTAGGGTAGTTGAAGGGAATATGCATATGTATATATATATGTTTATGTATGTATATATATATATATATATAAGTGAATGTGTATGTATGTATGTATCTATGTGTATATGTATGTATGTGTATGTATGTGTATATATATATATGTGTTTATATATATATATATATATATATATATATATGTAAAAGAGAGAGCAGACACAGGGTGAGTTGAAGATGAAGGGAAGATATCTAAAAGAAATAAAATGAAATTAAGGGATGAGAGAGTAACATACTGAGAGAGGGAGATAGGGAGAGATAGAATGGGGTGGATTATCTCACATAAAGGTGGCAAGAGGAAGCAGTTCTATGGGAGGAGGGGAGAGGGCAGGTGAGGGGGGAATGAGTGAACCTTGCTCTCATCAGATTTGGCCTGAGGGGGAATACCATACATACTCAGTTGGGTATCTTACCCCACAGGAAAGAAGAGGGAGGAAGAAAAAAAAATTAAAAGGCGGGGGGGATGATGGAGGGGAGGGCAGATGGGGGTGGAGGTAATCAAAACAAACACTTTGGAAAGGGGACAGGGTCAAGGGAGAAAATTCAATAAAGCAGGATGGGTTGGGAAGGAGCAAAATGTAGTTAGCCTTTCACAACATGAGTATTGTGGAAGGGTTATACATAATAATACATGTGTGGCCTAGGTTGAATTGCTCAACTTCTTAGGGAGGGTGGGTGGGAGGGAAGGGAAGAGGGAAGAGAATTTGGAACTCAAAGTTTTAAAATCAGATGTAAAGTTTTTGTATGCAACTAAAAAATAAGATACACAGGCAATGGGGCGTAGAAATTTATCTTGCCCTACAAGAAAGGAAGGGAAAAGGGGATGAGAGGGGAGGGGGGTGATAGAGGGGAGGGCTGACTGGGGAACAGGGCAACCAGAATATAAGCCATCTTGGAGTGGGGGGGAGGGTAGAAATGGGGAGAAAATTTGTAATTCAAACTGTTGTGAAAATCAATGCTGAAAACCAAATATGTTAAATAAATAAATTGCATTTAAAAAAAAAAAAAACGAAAAGGGTGAATTTACCTCCAACGAAGAGGAAATTAAAACAATAATTAGGAATTATTTTGTCCTATTGTATGCCCATAAATTTGACAACCTTAGGCATATGGATGAATATCTACAAAAATAGAAATTACCCAGGTTAACAGAAGAGGAAGTAAATTTCCTAAATAACCCCATCTCAGAAAAAGAAATTGAGCAAGTCATCAATGAACTCCTTAGGAAAAAATCTCCATGGCCAGATGGTTTTACATGTGAATTTTATCAAACATTTAAAGAACAATTAATTCCTGTACTTTGTAGACTATTTGGGAAAATAGGTGAAGAAATTCTTTTTATGACACAAATATGGTACTAATACCCAAACCAGGAAGAGTCAAAACACAGAAAGAAAGTTACAGACCAATTTGTCTAATGAATATTGATGCAAAAATTTAAATAAAATATTAGCAAAAAGATTGCAGCAACTTGTCATGAGAATAATGCACTGTTACCAGGTAGGATATATTCCAGGACTGCAAGGCTGGTTCAATATTAGGAAAACTATCAGCATAATGGATCATATTGACAACAAAACTTGCAGAAACCATATGATCATCTCAATAGATGCAGAAAAAGCCTTTTACAAAATACAACATCCATTCCTATTAAAAACACTAGAAAGCATAGGAACAAATAAAGCATTCCTTAAAATTATAAATAGCATCTACCTAAAATTTTCAACAAGCATTATTTGTAATGGGGATAAACTAGAAGCATTCCCAAAAAGATCAGGGGTGAAATGTTAGCTGTAACAATAAGAGAAGAAAAAGAAGTTGAAAGAATTAGAATAGGCAAAGAAGAAACTAAATTATCACTTTTTGGCAGACAATATGATGATTTACTTAGCGAATCCTAGGCAACCAAGTAAAAAACTACTTGAAATAATAAACAACTTTAACAAAGTTGCAAGATACAAGATAAACCCACATAAATCCTTGCCATTCCTATACTTTCCTAACAAAGCCCAAAAGCAAGAGATAGAAAGAGAAATTCCATTCAAAGTTACTGTAGACACTGTAAAATATTTGGGAGTCTATCTGCCAAGACAAACCCAGGGCCTATATGAACATAATTATGAAACACTTTTCAAGCAAATAAAGTCAGATCTAAATAAATGGAAAAATATCAGTTGCTCATGGTTAGGCTGAGCTAATATAATAAAAATGACAATTTTACCTAAATTAATTTATTTATTCAGTGCCATACCAACTACCAAAAAATTATTTTACAGAGCTGGATAAAATAATAACAAAATTCATCTGGAAGAACAAGTGGTCTAGAATATCTAGGGTATTAATGAAAAGAAATGCAAGGGAAGGTGGCCTAGCCATACCAGATATCAAACTGTACCATAAGGTAGCAGTCATCAAAACTACCTGGTACTGGCTAAGAAACAGAGTCGTGGACAAGTGGAATAGGATAGGTACATAAGACACAGTAGTTAATGACTATAGCAATCTACTCTTTGATAAACCCAAAGAATCCAGCTTCTGGGCTAAGAATTCACTATTTCACAAAAACTTCTGGGAAAATTGGAAAATAGTAGGGCAGAAACTGGGCATAGACCAATATCTTACACCATAGACCAAAATAAAGTCAAAATGGATTCATGATTTAGGAATGAAGGCTGATACTATAAGCAATTTGGGAAAGCAAGGAATAGTTTACCTATCAGATTTATGGAAAAGCAAAGAATTCATGACATGATAAGAGATAGAGAGCATTACAAAATGCAAAATAGATAATTTTGATTATGTTAAATTGAAATGCTTTGTATTAAAAAGCCAATGCAACAAAGATTAGGAGGGAAGCAGAAACTTAGGAGAAAATCTTCACAACCAGTGTCTCTGATAAAGGCCTCATCTCTAAAATATACAGGGCACTGAGTCAAATTTATAGGAATACAAGTCATTCCCCAATTGAAAAATAGTCCGTTTTCAGAGGAAGAAATTAAAGATATCTATAGGCATATGAAAAAAGGCTCGAAATCACTACTGACTAGAGAAATGCAAATCAAAACAACTCTTAGGTACCACATCTCTCCTGTCAGATTGGCTAACATGACAAATCAGGAAAATTATAAATGCTGGAGAGGATGTGGGACAATTGGAACACTGTTACATTGCTGGTGGCGTTGTGAACTTATCCAGCCATTCTGGAGAGCAATTTGGAACTATGCCCAAAGGGCTATAAAAATGTTCATACCCTTTGACCCAGCAATGACACTTCTAGGGTTGTATCCCAAAGAGATCACACAAGTCGGAAAAGGACCCATATGTACAAAATTATTTATAGCGGCTCTTTTTGTAGTAGAAAAGAATTGGAAATCAAGGGGATGCCCATCAATTGGGGAATGGCTGAACAAGTTGTGGTATATGAATGTAATGGGAAGCAATGGGGAAGATGCAAACTTCAAACTTCATAATAACCTGGAAAAACCTACATGATATAATGTTGAGCGAGGGGAGCAGAACCAGGAGAACATTATACACAACCACAGATATATTGATTCTGTGATGACTAACATTGATAGACTTGGCTCTTCTCCACAATACAAGGTTCTAAGACAACTCCAAAGGACTCATGATGGAGAGAGCTATCTACATCCAGAGACAGAACTGTGGAGGCTGAATGCAGATTGAGGCAAACTATTTGTTCTCCTTTTTTTTCTCTTTTGTTTTTGGTTTTGGTTTATTTTGGTTTGGTTTTGTTTCTTCTTTCTCATGATTCACTCCATTGATCACAATTCTTCTTTACAACTTGACTATTGTATAAATAATTTTAATGCCAAGTTACACATGGAAGATATATCAGATTCCATGCTGTCTTGAGGTGGGGCGGGGGGAGGAGAAAATCTGGAACTCAAAATCATGCGGAACTGAGTGTTGTAAACTAAAAATAAAAAATCTTAATTATAAAATCCTTCTTGAGCTCTTCCAAGGAGGCTTCTGGTGGTTTAGAACCAATTCATATTTCCCTCTGAAGTTTCAGATATAGGTATATCGATGGTGCTGTCCTCTTCTGAGTTTGTGTTTTGATCTTCCCTGTCAACATAATCATTCTCTATGGTCAGTGTTTTTTCTGCTTCCTGCTTATGATGTTTGCCTGTTTCCTGGCCTTTAAAGTTATGCTCTCCTGCTGGAATACAAAAGGCTCTGTCCCATGCTTCTTGTGCTTGGGACTAATGGCCGGGTTCCTGGCTTTGTATGCTGGGGCCTCAGGTGCTTGAAGCTGTGGGCTTTAGGATTCTGGTAGCATACCTGATGCTGAGCTTGGACCCTAGTGATCGTGGCTGTCATGTACATGGTGGTTAGCATTTGCCTGCTCCACCACCCTGGAGCTCAGGATCTTCCTCTTGTTTGCTGAGGTGAGGCTTGCTGTTGGACTTTCTGGTATACTTCCTGTCCTGGAATTTGCTCTCCATTTACCTTAGTGGAATGATTCTTTCTTGCTGATCCTCCAAATTTCCCTGGCTAAGAGATTGCACCACCCCATCTTTCTCCTGCCTCCACTGTTGCAGGAATTTTTCTATAGTGCTATTTTCCGTTTTTTAAGAGGTCAAAAAGGGAGTGAATCACTTCTTACTCTGCCGTCTTGGCTCCCAAAACTATCTTTTTTTGTTCCTACTTTTGTATAACAATTATTCTCAATATACCAGTTGACCAACTCTGAAGGATCTCAGGCTTTTAGTAAAATGTCTTCACCTTTTACTCTTACATCATTGTTATATAAGATGCAATCATCCTCAGGGTGAATTTTTTGTTTATGATCATCATGAACACTACAAGATAAAATGACTCAATTCCTCATGAAAAGAAATTCTCTGTCCTTCCTTTGAGTGAATACCAAATCCCAAAATTCTTAGGAGAACCTGTGAACCACCCTGCAATTAGACTGCAGTTTCATTTTATTCATTATTTTAATAAGACAATATTAATATTGTTGTCACTTGGTTCTTTCATTCAGTCACTAGAAATAAATCTCACAATTAATATTCCTACTGATAATGTTTATAGAAAGTATAGAAACTGTGAGATTCTTGGTACCTTCATTGTTTTCCTGTGGGCATGAAAAGGGAAGCATATAACTAAGGGCTATTACGATTTATTTCTTTTATTTCATAGGTTTCCATTATGAAAGAGTTCATCCCTTAGTAGCCAGCCTCTGGTGATAGTTCTCTCCCTACTTACATAGCTCTCTTTGAACACCAGTCTTATTGTATTGCCAAGCTAACGTTAAAAATCTTTCTAAGCGTGGTCAAACGAGCTAGAACACATACTCTGCTGGCCTACCCTTTGAGAACCTAGCCTTACCTCCAATGCATAAAGAGGCATTGTAGTAGGCATTTGGGGGATCTAATAAAACAAAACATTTTAAAAGGAGTTAATAATATTAGGGTTTTTCCACAATAAAACTTCAAGCCTGATTTACTTCTTAGTAATCATATATAAATATGAGAGTCATATTATAATGGATTATGGGTTGAAGGTAATGTTAAAGAAGCTAGAGGTTATATAAACCTTCAATATCAATAAAACTCACATGAAGTAAGTGGGGCGAGACCACTGAGGTAATAAAAATTATAAGTGAAAAACTCAGTTTATGTTTCATGTTTCTAAAATTGTGGAGGCAACATATTTTGGTTTTCACTCAAGTGTTTTGGTAGCAGGCTGATTGTAGAAATATAGATTCCAACTTGGAAGGTACCTCAGAAGTCATTAAAGCTAAACCTTTCATTTTTTGTATGAGGAATCTGAGGTCTTGAGATTGGACGGTTCTTCCCAAAGAGCTATAAGTGGTAACTGGAAAAGTACCATATTTCCCCATGTATAAGATGCACCCTTTTTTGAAAAATTTGGGGTCTAAAAACTGAGTGCATCTTATACAGTGGTTGTAGATTTTTTTTTACTTGCATTTTCCACTTTTGCCCTTGTTTTTGCACTCATTGTTGTAGATTTTTTTACTTGCATTTCCCACTTTTTCGAGCTTGTCTTTGTGCTCATTTTTTCACATTTGTTACCAGTATGTTAGGTTACATTTTGCCATGTTCTGCCCAGAAATGGCTCAGAAAAGATTTTTGTACAATGCTGAACTCAAGTTAAAAGCAATCCAGTTTACAAAAGTGAATGGAAATCTTGCTGCCGAACATAAGTTTGGTCCTCCTCCAACTGAGAAAACAATCCCAGACTGGCTACGCGAAGAAGAAACCCTACTGAAAACACCACGACAGAAGAAAGCTATGAGAGGCAACAGTAAAGAAACCAACTATAGAAGTTTGTACCTGGGTGAAAAGATCCTGGGATGATACCAAGATTGAGACTGTTGTCAAGTCATTTAAGAAGTGTGGCATTTCAAATGCCATAGATGGAACTTGGGATGAGGCAATATATGAAGACAGAGATTCATCATCAAACACAAATGAGGACAAGCTAATGGATGGGAGTTTTGACAGTGATGAGGAATTGTATGAATTTTATGATGAATAAAACTTGTGTTCAATAAATTTATGTAATACTTTTTTTACAAATTTTGGTCCCCAAAATTATGGTGTATCTTATACATGGAGAAATACGGTAACCGGATTAGAAACTCACAACTCTGATATCAATTGCAGCAGTCTTTTCATCGATCTTATTGATACGTACCAACTATAGTGTAGAAACAACAGTTTCCTTCTATTCAGGTTTAGCAAAATACATTTGCTATTTTTCCAACTTTAAACTCATTTAATTCAGAGTAAACAGTTTATTATTTCTGACTAATTAAAAATAAATCAATAAAAACTTCCTCAAATCTGGTGGTACTGTGTTGGATGTTCTGAGAATGTTCAAGAATCATAAGTCAGGCTGTTTATTATTCACACATTTAAGCCTGTGACTCCCCAGCCCTTCCAGTCCCATGCTGGCTAGCATAAACAATGGTGCAGGCATACTTTGGGATTCACACTCTGGTAGAGAGCCCAGAATTCTGCGTTTCTACCCCTGTAATTGTTGAGCAGATTAAAAAGAACCGAGTATGTGTGGGACAACCTAAGTGGCAGTGACCAGACTGTGACATCCCACTACCCCTATCCACCAAAAGGGCATTGTGATTAGGAAAGTTTTCTATAATGATTATGATAAGGAGAGATTTGCATACCTCGCCCAAATGAAGATAGATTTACTTCTTGGTATATAGGTGAGTCAATTAAAGATGAAACGTGGAATCCCTTATGTCAACTATGATCTAACAATGGGTCGACTAAATCATTATTTATCTATTTAACTGTATTTAACTATAGCAGGATATCTCAGAAACAATACAAGGCATATTAATAGGCAACATTTATCATTTTAGGATGAAGGTATTTTTTGGTAAATGAATGATTAGCTTTGTTTATTCTTTCAACCATCATTTATTAAGCACCCACTGTATACAAGTTGCTGTGCCATGTTCTGGGATATAAATATGAAAAATGACAGTCCAGGATTTCACAATCTAGTGATTTCACAATCTAGTAGATTTAGCCTTTTGTATGGCTCTTCCTCCTATAAGCTAGTCCCATCATGCATCTTGGCACCAGGAAAATCTGTTTATATATCTGAGAAGTTCTAAGATATTATACATTAATATTGATAATAAGGATGATAATAACAATGTGAAAATAGTAATAATGACTGGCATTTATGTAGCACTTTTTGCACAAAACATTTTATATTTGATTCTCTTAGCAATTCTGTGAGGTAGATGCTATTACTACCCCCAATTTATAGTCAAATAAACTGGGGTTTATAAAAGTTAAATGACTTGCCCAAAGGTTAAATAACTTGCCCAGGTATAAAATATCTGAAGATACTAAAGTGAGTACTCTTGATCAAAGACTACTTTTTTAAAAGCAGTCATTTAGGAGTTGTTCATTTGTTGGACTATAATTGCAGCAGGTACGATATTCTTTTAAAAATAAATTTTGATATATTTTATATTTTTTTACATTATAATTCCTATTGTAATCTCCTCTCTCTCCTAAACATTATATAACCTGGTGGGGTATAGGTTATTGACACTGATTGAATATAGACTTTGTGAACCCCCTTGGGCTCTCCCTGAATTCTTCCCACTTGATCTGGCTTTTCATGCCCTAATAGCCTAGCCTAGCCCTCCATTGTCTGATTACCTCCAGATTCCCACCCTTGATCCTATCAAAATAGCTATACCCAAGTCTGTTAGCCTAGCTCTGCATTGTCTGTCATCTCCAGGTAGCTATTTCCCATTCTTATTCCCATTCCAGGAGACTGACCTCACCCCAGTCCTCCGGTCACCCCAGTTCCATGAAGATCCTCCTTCTGCCCTCTGCTCCCATCACCCCGGACTACTCGATGACCCTAGATCCATACCACAACATTTCTGTATATAAGATCAATCTTGCCTCCAAGAAGATGCTCAGATTCAATCTAGCCAACTGCCATTAGCATTGCAATTGCTCAGGCTCCCTAAGAGTCTCCCCATTATAGAAAATCTTTAATAAACTTTGTTTTTCTTTGGCTGTAAGAAGGGTTGAGCAGAATTCATTCAGCAGGACCCAGTGTGTTGTTATTTTGGGTCCCTTAAACCCATAACTTCAACATAATCCTAATAGCATTCATAAGAATATGTGATCAGTTGCTTATATGTAAAAAAATAAATAAATCAAGAATTTGTCAAATTTCCATTGTCTGACCAGCACTATGCTAAACCCTAGAGATATAAACACAAAAATGAAAAGGTCCTTGCCCTCCAAAAGCTTACATTCTGTTAGAGAAGACAACAGATAGATAAATAATTTATAAAAAATAAAGATAAAGTAAATTCAAGGGGAGACGCAAACAGCTAGATCTATATCCCTGAAATTATTCTTACGCCTTTGTATGGTTCCTTGATTTCATTGGCATATGAGAGAAATATGTTGACATGAGAACAAGGAAAAATAAACAGCCAACTGAAAATGGACTAATGTAATGATTTAACCAAAAAACACTCTCAAGAGGACAGACAAAATGGAAACTTTCCCAAAGGGCTAGCTGCCATTCCAGCATTACATCTACAAAAGTATTCTGTATTTGCAATTTAAGATTTGATTACAAAATGAATTCCCATTGTATCCATAGGGATATCTCTTTATTTTCCAATTTTAAAAGATAGGAATACAAAGGATTACACATTGTGAATAATTAGAGGCCTCAAGGATCATTTAGAAGAAGACTCTCATTTTAGAGAGAAGAAAACTGAGGGTAAGGAAAGGGAAGTGACTAAGTCAGGGTCACAAGGTCAGTAAGGCAAAGGTAGCCAACATTGAAGGAGACCTCTCAGGGACAAGAGGAGGGGCTCTACTCCCAGGATAAAAGGGCCACTGTTTCCAGCTTCAGAGTTTTTTTTTTTTGGTTTGGTTTGTTTTTGAAGTTTTTTTCAGATTTAGTTTGGGGTATCTATATGTTTTAAGTTCTTTCAAGGTGGTATGAACTAAGGAAAGGTGTCTTTACTATTCATTTACCACTCTCCTGACTTATGCTCTGGTTTATGAGTGACTACAGGCATTCTTTTCCGTAATGGAACTGTGACCAGGGTCCTTCTTGCTTGAGGCTACAAGCTCTCATGTGATAATGCTCCTCCTTGCTCTGGGACTGCAACCCAGGACGGCAGTTCGGATTGACATATTGACAATGCAACATCATTCTGTACCTAGTACCAAAAAAGGGATCCTTATAATCTCTTGTCCAGTTGCCTGACCCCCTTACCATCTGCTGGATGAGAACTCAGAAGACCACTGACGCTGATTCAGTTGCCCTCAAAGTTTGCAGCTGGCTTGCTTGTGTGTTGCCTAACCTGGACTGCACTCCATTTTCAACCTAGTGTGACAGACCCTTCATGCCTATCTTCTAAATTGTCTTGGGCTAGAAATTTGTTTTACCCAGTCCTTTTCTGTCCCTCTAGAATTTGTTTTGGGCATTAATTAAAGTATTTTGGAGGAGAATTTGGGAGAGCACAAATGAGTCCCTGTTCTTTCTCCATCATATTAGCTATGACCCTGATTGTTATTTTTAAAGAGCAGGAGTTGCAATGATGCTATCAGATAGAGTAAAAATAAAAATGCACAATATCAAGTTATAAATAAACTTAAGAGAGCTTTAGCTAATATATCAAAGTTAATACTAAACATGTAGGCACCAAGTGGTATAACATCTTAATAAAAGAATAGTGAACAGAATTATTTTTAAAGGTAGTAAAAAATTGTAGGAAATTTTAATGCTCCTCTCAGACCTAGAGAAATCTAGCAGAAAAACTTCTAAAAGGAAAATATAATATTCAACAAATTATTAAGGAAATTGAAACTGAAAGATTTGATGCATTTTATGAATGGTAACATTAAAGTGCATATTTATACTTTGTAATCAGAGCATTTTACATTTAACAAAAGAGTTCCTTTGCTAGGACACAGGCAAAGTATAATAGGTAATAAAAATACTAAAGCTATACTTTAGAATCCATAACATCACACAAGAGGTCAGAGAAGAAAAGTTCACAATATGCAATTAAACAGAGATTTTACAATGCCATTCTGAATAACTTCTGGGGAAAAAAGAGAATGACAAAATGGGGATATGAAAACAGAGGCCCAAGGAAAATTAATGGAACAAAATAAAAAGATAGAAAGTTTGCATTGGGAACCTTGTATAACAAGAATGCTGATAATGAAGATAGAATGGGAAGATATAAGCAGTTTAATGATTAAATGGATTACAAGAAAAAAATCATGAATAAGAAAGCCCAATTAAAATGCTTCAAAGGTCATACAGGAAAATAACCCAGAAATGATAGAAGCAGAAAGTAAATGCAGATCAGGAGGATCTCATAGAACATCTATAGAAAGTGACTCCAAATTTAACTCATCAAGAAACATCAAAATCAAACTTCAGTTTCACACCAAAAAACTAATTTATTGACAAATGAGACAGCAAAGAAAAAAGAAAACAACCCCCAAATTTTAATAATTTAAATACTTGTAATATCACAGGGTTAATATATGTTGAAAGAAATCAAAGGAAAAAATTGGAAGACAACATCTGAAAGTGGAAAAATATTATTATTTAACCTCAAATCATGTTATTAGTCAATGTCCAAAAAAAAAAAAAGAAATGAAAATCAAACATATGGACAAGATCAGCAATATATGGGCTCAATACAATATTCTGTAAAACAAGAATATGAATGAATAGGGAAGCACTCACTCCCTTTTTTGGAGAAACTACTAAAAACATTGAAAGCATATTAATTTGATAGAAATTCAATTGAGACCAACATCTTATACTATATACCAACATGGATTTAAATTTAATATGTGACTTGAATATAAAAGGTCATATTTAAAAAAAAAGAAAGAAAAGAAAAAGAGACTTTTTCCCACAACTATGGCAGGGGTTCCTTTCCCAAAGGATAAAACATATCATAAAAAATAAATTGACAATTCCAACTATATAACATGCAGAATATTTGCATGAATAAAATTAATGGTTCCAGAACAAGAAGAGAAGGTGTGAAATGGGAAAAAGGGTTTTTTTTAAATCAAATGTCACCAGTGAATATCTGATATTATTCTTATATTTTATACACACATATATATGTGTATATATGTGTGTATGATATATGTGTATTTACACATAGTTATATGCACACAATTATCTATAAGATATATAACTATGACATATAATTATGTATATATATGCATATATATACATACATACATATATATATATATATATAACATATAAGTTACACACACACACACACACAAAGTCACATATGCAGCTAGGTGGTACAATGGATAGAGTGCCAGACCTGGAGTCAAGAAGAGCTGAGTTCAAATCCAGCCGCAGACACTTACTACCTGTGTAATACTGCGCAAGTGTCTTAACTTCAGTTTCTTCATCTGTAAAGTGATCTGGAGAAGGAAATGACAAATCACGTCTGTATATTTGTGAAGAAAACCCCAAATGAGGTCAGGAAGAGTTGGACATGACTGAAACAACTGAACAACAACATATATACATACATATGTGGGAGTATGTGTGTGTGTGCATATTCCCTCTTTTATATCTACATAGGTAAGTCTGAAGGTTTGGACTCTAGGAAACAGTGTCTGGGGCCCAGGCACTTGGATGTTCAATCAGTTAAAGAGAAACCAAAAGGGAGCAAATCCTAGTCTCAGGGTACTAGCACTGGCACCTTGGGCCCAAACTGAACCAGCTCTTTTTGTGGCTTTAAGGAATCTCCCACCATGAGGCATAAATCATAGTCCTTGTTGTTGGCTTCAAACAGGTTTTAAATTGGGACCGCATCTGAGTGAGGTACAGAGGGGACTAGGCTTGAGTGTTCACTCTGGTCACTGGGATGAATAAATGGAACAGGGGTGCTTCCATCTAATCCCCACCAATGAAGGCAGGAATATGTGCTTTGGAGAGTCAGAGAATTCACCTTGGGTTTCTGGGACTCAATTTGTAGATTGGACCCTCACCAGGAGTAAAAACCATGCCATCTTAGAATTCAGTAGAAGGAGAAGCTCCAGAATATTTCATGCACTTTGTATTTGGGGGAAACAGTGATTTTCTATGAGGTCAAAGAATGGATAAGTAGAATCAAACTAAAGGGAATTTCAGACTCTCAGGAATGAAATTCAAACACAAATGATTCTGAGGAAGAAGAAAAAAGGGAATCCTTTATGGAGACTATTAAGTATAAAAAAGGATCTTAGCAAATACAATCAGATTTGTTAAAAACAACAGAAAATTGAATCAAAGTTAAGTAAATAAGGATGAACATGAAAGGGTGACACCAACCTATAAAATCACATTTGGAGTACTATAGCACACAAGGAGCTGAGATTAATGGGACTTTTTTTAAAGCTATTTTGTGGACAATAAGATGAAAAAGAGATAGAACGGCTGTCTCGGATAGATGGGACAATGGTATAGAATGGCCAAAAGAAGACGGAAGTAGTCACTTCTTATTTTGCTTCCATTTTTTTTTCTACCAATACAGGAACGAGCTTTGGACTGTGAAGAATAGTGTAGAATGGTTAACCAGGAAATAAAAACAAAGACAAGAAAATGGAAATTAAGGAAGTACCTAGCTAGTCTGATGGATTCAGGTCTTCAGACTTCAGTGATCTACATTACAAGGTTGAATCAATCTTTTGGGGCCCCAGTTTCATCGTTTGTAAAATTTAGGCATTGGATGAAATGAGATAAAAGGGCATTTCCAAATATTTTGAACTAAATATGTATTGATGTTCAGCATCTATAGCAAAGAGGTTAGCACTGCAGCCAATTATTCCCAAACTACACCCCTCAACAGATTACCCTCACTCAGAGAATTTGGGCCCTGATACATTTAGCATTTTTTTGGCTTACTTTTTTTGGTAAATGTTTTAATTCATCATTTCTTTACTTTTTTAACATTTTTTTCTTTTCAAATTTTGAATTCTTGATCCGACCATCCTGGAGAGCAATTTGTGTCTATGCCCAAAGGGCAATCAAACTGTGTGTGCTCTTTGATGCAGCAATACCACTATTAGGACAGTATTCCAAAAATATCATAGCAAGAGGAAAAGGACCTCCACATAAAATATTTATAGCAGCTTTTTTGTGTTGGAAAAGTATTGCAAACTGAGAGGATACCCATCAATTGGGAAATGGCTAAATAAGTTGCGGTATATGAATGCAATGGAAACCTAAGGCACTATAAGAAATGAGGAGGCAGACTTCAGAAAAAAAACTGGAAAGACACTCACTGATGCAAAGGGAAGTGAGCAGAACCAGGAGATTATTGTATACTGTATCAGCAACATTCTGTAGTGATAAACTATGATTGCCTTAGGTCTCAGCAATACAATGATCCAAGCCAAGACCAAAACAACTCATGATAGAAAATGCTATCCACATCCAGAGAAAGAATTTATGGAGTCTGAATGTAAATCAAAACATACACTTTTCACTTTCTATATTTTTCTTTGTAATTTTTCTTCTTCTTCTTTCACAACCTGAGTAATATAGATATATATTTTACATACTTGAATATATATAACCTACATCAAATTTCTTACCTTCTTAGGAAGGGAGTAAGGGTAAGGAGGAGGGAGAAACTTTGGAACTCAAAATTTTATATAAAAATGAATATTAAAAATTGTTTTGCATGTCATTGGAAAAAAAATTTTAAAACACCTACTGGAGAAAAATAAATTGTGAGTTCCAAATTCTCTCCCTCCCTCTCCTGCCCACTAAGAAGGCAAGCAATCTGATACCAATTATACATGTGAAACCATGCAAAACATATTTCCATATTATCCATATTTCAAAAAAAGCAAGAAAAATAAGGTGAGAAAATTATAATTCAATTTTCACTTAGAGTTCATCAGCTCTCTCTTTTTTCATTATTAATTCTTTGGAATTGTCTTGGAATATTATATTGATCAGAGTAGCTAAGTCATTCATAGTTAATACTAATTATAGCTTGCTATTAATATGCACAATGATCTCCTGGTTCTTCTCACTTCACTTTGTATTAATTCATAAAGCTCTTGTCATTTTTTCTGAAACCACTCCACTCATCATTTCTTATAGAATGATAGTATTCCATCATAATCATATGCCACAACTTGTTCAGTCATTCTCCAGCTGCTGGGCACCTTCTTGACTTCCAATTCTTTGTCATCACAAAAAAAAAAACTGCTATAAGTATTTTTGTACATATGGGTCCTTTTCCTTTTCTCTGATTTCTTTGGGGTACAGACTTAGTAGTGGTATTGCTGGATCAAAAGGTATGCCCCTTTGGGCATAATTTCAAATTGTCCAAATTGTTGGACCAGTTCACTACTCCACCAGTCGTTCGTTAGTATACCTATTATTTCTTCATCCCCTCTAGCTTTTGTCATTTATGATAGCTGTAAGGTGATACCTCAGAGTTATTTTAATTTGCATTTCTTTAAGCAACTCTGTTGCTCATATACAGTTCTGGGTCACAGTTCCAGGCCAGAGATGAACACTGGTGATTAGTCACAAAGGAATAGGAGTCATGGTCACAGTACTAAACAAAGGAGGAGCATGAGTGCTGCAGCTACAGTGTACCAGGTGACCTTCCTGGATAAAGAGAAGAATAGAAGTAAGGGAAAGTGACCATATTTCTCCCCAGATCACACCATTTTGAAAGCACCAAAAACTTGCAAACCCCCAGAACTCTCTCTGAAAACAACAACACAAAAAGACTGAAGATGGGACTTTGCCTTCCCATGCCCCAGTTGAGCAGAACTCAACTTTAACATAACAGTCAAAGTCAAGAAATAGGCTGGGAAAATGAGCAAACGACAACAACCAATAATTTGGCCATAAAAAGTATAAGAAATAAGCCAGATGATTTCAAAGAAACCTGAGATTTACATGAACTGATAAATAATGAAGTAAACAGAACCAGGAAAATGTTGTACATAGTAACAGCAATATTGCACTATGAAAACTTGTAAATTATTTAGCCAATCAGTGTCAGCTATAACCAGGGCCAGCAAATGATCTCCTGTAATTTTTTTTTGACTCCCTTACCATTTCTGTTCTGAGAGCTCCCAAAACTGTTGCTGCCACTACTGTTACTGCTGCCATGTGGATGGACTCCTAACAGGCCTCAAGTGTCAAAGACTTCTCTCGCTGACCTCCTAGTTATTCTTAGGTCAAAACAAATATCGCACTGGGAATTTTTCTTGGCTCTCCCACTTCAATATTTTGATTTGAGGCATTATTTTAAAGGTTGTGAAGGTGAATGTTGGGAGAATTTAGCTAGGTGCCCCTAATACTCCTAAACTGCCATCTGGTACCACCTCCTTGGCTAACTTTTACCATATTAACTCACAGTCTATTTGGATTTCAGTATAGAGGCACAATGGATAGAGTGCTGGACCCAGAGTCAAGAAGACACTTTAAATACTTCCTTTAGATACTGTAGATACTTCCTAATTGTGTGTCCCTGGGACTCTGTTTGCCTCAATTTCACCATTGGTAAAATAGAGATAATGCTCCTTTCCTCATTAGTACAAGACCCCCAACAAGGCTGAGTAGAGGCGAGCTAGAAACAAAAAGGGTGGATGAGAAAGAATTCTTTGAAAAATGGCAAGGGAAGAGCATGCTTAGGGCCAATGGTAAGAGGATATCTTTATTCTTCTAAAGTTAGTGTGGTTAAGACTGAAAAATTTTGTGCCCTGGCTATGTATGCTCCTTGTTTCAGACTTGCCTTCACCTAATGAAATCTACATTTATGCTACACTCTGTGTGTGAGATTAGGCCCCTCTGTTTCTCTTCTGCCATAGCCTGCTCTACCAGTGGGAAAACTTTGACTTCCAGGAACACTAATGTGGAAAGTGGGGAGCTATAGTGTATGCTATTAGCTATTAGCTAATATATAACACGTGACTGGAAAAAATATTTGGACAAATGATTTTATGCAATTTAAAAAATGAATCCCCCCAAACAAAAGAAAAAAGTATAGCATGGGTTCATAAGGAAGAGCCTGAGTCATTTCTTTTTTGATAGATTCTAGATTGTTGATAAATGGAGCACTTTAATCATAGCATACTTAGAGTTCAGCAAAGCATTTGACCAAATCTCTCAGGTGGTTGAGCTATAAAAATGTGTACTAGATGATTACATCAGAAAATGGATTCAAGATTTGTTCAACGACTGGATCCCAAAGTAATGATTAATAAATCGATGCCTATTTAGAGGGAGAGCCCTTAGCAGATAAATCAGGGAATGTGAATATTTAGGCACTAAGTGTGATATTCAGGGGTAGGGTTTGCCCAAACATATCACATCATCAGTCTCTTATTCGTCCTATTGAAAAAGTTCCCTTGCTTTGTATAATTTTTAAAACAATATTTTATTTTTAAATAAATATTTAAATAAAAATTTAATAAATATTTTATTATTTCATTTTAAATATTTTATTTAATTTTTTATTTAATATTTCATTCAAACTATTTCAAATTATTAATTAATTTTAATTAGTTATTAATTATATTTAATTAATTAAATGATTAAATTATTTAAATTAAATAAATATTTAAAGACAATTTTTAATGTTGTTTTCTTAAAAATTGAGTTCCAAAGTTTTTCCCCTCTCTACTTCATCTCCCTCTTCCCTGAGATGGTGAGCAATCATGCAAAATGTATTTCCATATTAGTTATATTGTATATAAAAAATTAAAGGAGTATTCCATAAGTTATTTTTCCCCATCTTATCCTCTTTGCAGTGTTTATTACTTCAGAGTTGTAATGAGGGCTGTGAGGCTAACATCTTAGTACCTCCAACAGTTGAACTCATAAAAACATGGACTCAAGAACTCAACTAAACATGCAAGGAAATCAATGAGAAGTAGCAGGTAGTGCTAGAATTCAGGAACTTGGGGTGGGAAATGGGCTTTTGGACACCCACATGTAGTTAAAGATACATCTAGGAATTCATTCCTTTTTATTTTTTGTCCATTTTGGGGAGCTAGGAATATGTATATGTGTGTGTGTGTGTGTGTGTGTGTGTGTGTGTGTGTGTATACATATATATGATGTCTGGTAGAGTACAGAAGATTGTCAGAAGCAGTGGAAATTTCCTCCATTGATGAGTTTATCTGCAGGTCTGTAACTGATTGTCTTAGTTGCCCCAGAGAAGGAGGAGGGGAACTAAGAGGTTAAGTGACTTGCCCAGGGACACAGAGCCAATACCTATCAGAGTTCCTATTTGAATGAGTTATTTCCCAAGGATAAGACACTTTTTGCCTCAGTTTCCTCATCTGTAAAATGAGCTAGAGGAGGAAAGGGCAAACCATTCCAGTTTTTGGTTTGTTTGTTTGTTTTTTGGCAAAGAAAAACCCAAACAGGGCTATGAAGAAAGGGACAGCACTGAAAAATGAGTGAACAAGAATGTTTCTTAAGTGCAGCCAGGTGAGTAGAGTGCTGGGCCTGAAGTCAGGAAGACTCATCTTGTTGAATTCAAATTCAGACTCAGACACACTTACTGACTGTGTGATACTGAGCAAGTCATTTAGCCCTGTTTGCCTCAGTTTCCTTATCTGGAAAATGAGCTGGAGAAAGAAATGGCAAACCATTCCAGGGTCTTTACCAAGAATTCCCCCAATGGGGTCAAAAAGAGTCAGACTTGACTGAAAATAACTCAACACAATAAAAGTTTCTTAACTCCAAGTAAAGCTTTCAATGCAGAAAGCTAGCTGTAAGAATTTTCTGTATCTATGTATGCTATTTATGTGAATCTGAACTCCCACGCCCTGTAAAAATAGGAAAAGCCAATTCTTATATCAATAAGAATTGCAATGCCAGAAAATATCATAAAGATCATAGGTATAGATTTGGACGAGACATTAGAGGTCACCAACCCACTCCTCAGTTTTACAGAAGAGGAAACTAAGGCCCATGGGGGTTAAAATACACACAAGTTGTAAATGGCAGGACAGGATTTGAACCAAAATAATGCAATTGCTGTGTACATTTCAACAAGGCACAAACGGAGAATGTCCCAACACATTTAAACAAGTGAGAGAATTCACAATTAAAATTTATTTTCCTTTAAACCTTTACTTAAGGAAAGACTTAAAATGTCCTACATAAGACAATGTTGCTGCCTGTGTTCCTTAAACAGGTAGCTCATTCCAGCTGTTCGAAACTGAAACTCAGAAAGATTTTCTTCCATCGTCAGTTTTGGCTCTAGGCGTTTCAAAATTAATAGACTGGGTCGAGTGAAGGGCATATTTGCAGTCTGTGTTGAATAAAAGTGAACATAAATATTCTGGTGCCAAGCTGCTTCAAGGAAACATTTATACTTTGGGGGAAACAAAGGAAAATTCTAATTCTTTGGCTGGGGAGAGATGGCAAATAAATAATTGGAATAATTGAATAAATTGATAAATGCTGAGATTTTATAGAAGGGATAAAAAAACATTTTTTCCATTATTAAGTTGAAAACCTAAACTGCCAGCTTTGCTTTTCATGCTCTCAGTGATAGTATCCACAAAATGACACTCATATCATAAGAGGTATCCCCGATGGCATATATATTAATGTCTGTATGAGAGCATAAATGCTCCTTGTAAATAATATCAGTGAACAATTATGTTGACCACTTAATAAAAAAAAATGCTGGTTACAGTGGCATATAAAGCAAAAAAAAAATAATATTCATGGAGAAAGATGCAAGCCTACTTTGATATTATAGCAATAAATACATTTTCTTTTCTTTTTAAAGATCATTTTTTCAAAAACATGCAACTTAAATAATTTTTACAAATCATTGTACTTTCATCGCAATATGAGTTATGTCTCTGTTGTCCATTTTAAAATTTTTCTTTGTATATTGAGTGAAGAATAGAGGCTATAGAGCTGGAAAGATGTTAGAGATCTTCTAGTCCAACATCTTCATTTTACAAATGAGGAAACTGAGGCCCAAAGGGCTTAGTACAGGACAGAGGCAAGTTTTGAACCCGGGTCTTCTGTCTCCACACTTCAGTATTTTTTTTCCTTTGAATATACTTTTTTAATGGGAAAACTGGAAATACATAAAAAATCAAGATTAAAATATTTTACTTTTTTAAGGTCCCTAAAAGTGCTATAGTTGCTGTTGCTATTACTTCCCTAAAGAATAGAGGAGAAATATTCTTGATCCTGAAAAATTCTGAACTACTAAGATTTATTTCTAATTTCGCAATAATTCAGTTTTAATTGAACAAGCATTTATTAAGAACCACTTTGTGCCTAGGTACTATGATTCTATAGCAATAATGAAAGACCCCCCAATAGAATTAATCTAGGGTAAAATAGGACAATATGAACTGCTATTTCCTTCTATGTCCTTCATTCCTGAAATCTCTATTTATGATATCACATTTCAGGGGGAAAGTGGGCCTGAGTAACTATAGAATGTGAACAATATGCTAACAATATCAGCATGTGGTACGTAGGCAGTATGGCCAGGAGAAAGGAGAGGAGTCAGGGCAACAGAGAATTGATTTGAAACAATGAACTAAAATACATTAGTACAGGGCAATGCAGAAAAGAAGCAAAAGAAGAGTCATTGATGTGTTTCTAGGATAATTCACTAACATATTTACTTGGGCTCTTTACCTTACATGTGAATTCCCAGTTCTATACATCCTTTCTTCTCTTCTACTTTCTATTTTTAATTATTCTTTCACTTTTCTTTTTTTTCCATTTCTTTTCTCTACCTGTTCTACCTCTCTGACATTTTATTTTCCTTTAACAAGTAACATGGCTTACTGGGATAAAGAGAGGAAAATAACTTTTGATATTGATGTAGTTAGTCAGACAGTCAATAAACCTTTTTTTTAAGCACCTACTATGTTCCATGCTCTGTGGTAAGCTTTGGGGATATAAAGAAAGGCAAAAAACAGTTCTTAGTCTCAAAAAACTCACACTCCAATGAAGAATGCAAATGCAAACAATTAAGTAGAAACATGATATAGACAGGATAAATTAATCAGTTGAGGAAGATACTAGCATTAAATGGAATTGGGAAATACTTCTTATAGAAGTTATAATTTTAGCTAGGATTTGAATGATTCTAGGGAAGCGGGGAGGCAGCGATGAGGAGGAAGATTATTCTAGACATGTAGGATAGGTGGCGAAATGTCCAGAAGCAGGAGTAATATTACTTTTCTTACTTGGCCATTCTGGCTGCAGCAGGAAGTGATTCTTTCAACAATGAATTTTCTTGTAATACTCAACCTGTATTTTACTTAGGACACTTATCACATGGTATCTTACAGAAAAATTATTTTTTAGCATTTGTCTTATTCTGTTAGACTTTATGTTCCTATGAGAACATAGATAATGTCTCATTTATCTTTTTAGCCCTTATTGTCTTCGCATCTAGAATGGTCAATATTTGATGCGTATTTATTCCCTGGGTGGATGAGCAAATATAATAATTTCAATCATTGGGATTTTTTGAGTTTTATTTGAAACAACGGTCACATTAATTAATTAATTAATTAATTAATTGATTCGTTCATTTATTTATTTATTTATCAGCTTATTTATTTTTTTATTTATTTGTTTTTTATTTATTTGAAATCAAGAGACAGTGTGGTCTAGTGGATAGAAAAGTGGCCTCACAATCCAGAAGACCTGAACAAGTTCCTTAATTAGTCACCATATTAAGAAAGTTTTCAGGCTCTCAGTAGGATTGTAGGTGTGATCTGCATGGATCAGGTAAGTTTACTTACTAGGAATTTCCTACATCAACAAAATCACAGATCTTGTTGAAAAAAAATAACTGGCATTTTTTATCTGAAAAAGTGTCATGGAAGTTGATTAAGTATGATAGAGTATCCCCTTTTTATACAATATAGTGGTTATTTGCCTCCTGTGTTCATAGAAGGAAGACAAATATATTTCTTAGAACCTACTTCCTCTGTTATGCAAAGAATTGAGTGAATCATTTGTAGTTCCGGATGTTTTTCTTTGGCAGAGCTACTCGATACCACTACCATTTGGTGGTGCCATTAAAATAGCTCTGCAAAGGTGACATTGATTTTCCCAGTCCCAGTATCTCCCTATATTTCTGGAATTCTTTAGTTTTTCCTCTGCTGAGACATAAGGTAGATGAAAAGAGTAATTCTCCCACATTTTAAAAGATCAGATAAAAATATCTCATGTTCCCCATTATATGTAAACTCTTTGTTCATGGCAGAAGGGGAGACCCATATAACTCTTCCATTTGACAATAATGAAGTAGGGACATGCCATTAAATTGCTCTACTTCCAGAGAACCAGAAAAAAATGGAGACAAAAGGAATCAGTTGCTATTATTATTCCCAAAGACACAAAGCAAATGAGTTGCAGAATGAAGACTATAATTCAGAAGTTTCTGATTTTTCTTTTCCTTTGGGGTTTATCCATAACACTTCTGTTAAAAAATGCCAGGCCATTTGAAATTCAGCACAGTGAATAGTTACTTCTGCTTACTCTGAACCAGAGTCCTAAGAAATGTTGGCAACCTTGTCCCAATATAAAGAGGAGTCCCCAAGGAAGCATGGAACAGTCTAACTGCAATTAACCAAAGGATGTATAATGAACAATATAGGTAAACATTCACAGAAATACTTCCCCAGCTGCCAAATATGCATGCACATTTCATACTTCTTTGAAATGATAAGTTATCTAACATAAGCCTGGAGAATGCACTTTGCTGAAAATTTACCTTTCCTTATTCTTTATAGCTTCTTATATACAAATTGGAATGTAGTCTGGGAAACCTATGACTTGTCCAAACATTTTTAATTATCAAAACATTGTAATTATAGTTTTAGCTTTAAAAATGAAATATAGCTATAGCAGCAAATACCTACTCTCTATAGATTGACAGGAATTGTTTTCCACTTTGGGGAGGAAAGCTATTCTTTGTAGAATATTCCCACACATGCCTAAGTTTATTTCTCAAAGCAGAGTCACAAAGGATATGACCTCCTTACTCCTAGTAACCTTTCATGGTGCTGAATTGACTTGGACATTGGTGCCAGTCAGCCAGCCCAGCTGGATTTGCTATGGTAAGAATAAGATTATATCTCACAGACTATGTCATTTCCAGGTTCAATAGGCACAGATTTAAAACTAGTCCTCTCTTTGACCCTTTGGATTCTCTTGAACTCTTGCACCTTCTTTGACAGTGTTTGTGAATGAATGAATTCATGACGATTCAAGGTTATTTTAATGATAATAGCATCACTGGGACAAAAGAAAAAGGAAGGGCTAGTTGTCCCCTCACTAGTGCTTCTTCACCACAGCCGACTTCCTTTTTGACAGACTGACTGGGGAGTGAATTCCTGTTTGTGGTCAAAGGCTGAGAGCTGTTGTGTGTCTGCAGCAGTGCCGCTGCTACTGATCTGTGAACATGACATGCCTGATAATATTGCATCACCATGGCAACAACAAACATGGGGCAAAATTCTATTAGCTAGAGTGACTCAGTGAGTCAAACAGATAATGTGATGGGCCTGGCCAACTGCCCAACAAAGGCTTATGTGAAAGTTGTGATGAATTAACTTTAGCTTGTTTTGCCTGCTTTGGTATAAATTCTCTCGCTTTTTTTTGTTACCTAGGCCCATATATTTATGACCTTTAGTAAATAAATACTTATAACTAATTATCCATTTGGCCACCCAACACACAAACTGGACCACCTTTTTGCTTTTTTGGAATATAATAATCCTTCCCTGCCTGATCTTATGACTTTCCTTCTCTGATTGCCTTCTTCCTTTCTGTGGATTCTCTAAGGAGAAATCTGTGCTTCAATTTTATGCAGTTTTTAGGAATCTCATGAAAAGCATTGGGTAATACTCTTCCTCAGGACTTTCTAGAAATTAAAATGAATTGATCCTTATAGGTTTCCTCAATAAAGCCAGTGATGAGAAGGCTTTTTAAAGAGTCAGAAACTAAGGAGATGCAAAAAATGTAACTATTATAAAAATTAAGTAATACAGTCCAAATCACTGGAGATAACAGAGCTAGGTAGGGGATTAAAGAATGTAAGATTTTTCATAATCTCTTGAATTTTCTCTATGGCTCTTTCTTTGAATGATTGTGTATCACATAACTAGACCGACAGTGTCCCAAATGTCTTACTGCAGTTCTAGGATCCATTACATATTAAGTAGTAAAGCTTTAGTTATTTACTTCATTACCATAGTATAGTGGTTATTATGTTCACCTCACATGGGAAAAGTCCCTGGTTTGAAACTGGGCAGAAACAATTCTTTGGCATCATTCCCCTTGGTTAGAGCACAGTACCTGGAGGTAGGAAGACCTGAGTTCAAATGTGACTTCAGACACTTGTTTGCTGTGTGACCCTAAGCAAGTCCTCTATTTACCGTAATCCACTGGAGAAAGATATGGCAAACCACTCCAGTATCTTTGAGAAGAAAACCTCATACAGGGTCATGAAGTGTCAGACATGACTAAATAACTGAACAGCTTAGAACAGAACTAAAATCTTTTAAGACATCGCATCTACTCCAAAGAGAAGCTGATGAACAGAGAGTTTCAAGGACTTGTTAGTGATTGAACAAGCAAATAGTCACCCAGAATCACAACCAATTCAGTTACACTGTGCCCTCTTCCTATGAGTCCCACATGCAGACTTTATTCCTCATTCTATTTCTCTTTTTCTTCCTTTACCATCCCATACATGCAACGTTTACATGTGAGACATAACTTGGGGGAAAACTGTGAGCTCTTAGGAATTATTCCAAAAGTGGATTTTTAAAGTCATAGATTGTTACTTGAAGTACACAGTGCCTGTTCAAAAGATTAGATTTTAATAGGTCACCAAAAGACAGTCACTACTTCAGTTATTTCAATGAAAAGCAAAACTTCATCTCCTTTTTAAGTCTTTCTTGATAATCCTCTTATATAACATTCAAATCATTGGATAGACATTAATAGACATTAAACAGGGCTGTTTTTTAAGTTGCTAAGTACTCCATTCCTTTTTGTTTGTTTATCTAAGTGCTAACATATTTCTTGAGTGCATCATGCTAGCAGCTATGCGGGATATCATCAACACATGAAACACGGTCCGTGACTTTAAGGAACTTGATAAAATCAAATATGCATAATAATTACACAAGATATTTAAGCTTCATTTTAAAGTTTAACAAAGGCATTACAGATATTACTTCCTTTCATCCTTACAACTATTTTGTGAGGTAAATATTATAGGCTTTATTATTCTTAGTTTACAGATTGGGAAACCAAGATTCAATAAGGTTATTTCCTTTTGTTAGGGACAACCAACTGACAAGTGTCAGAACTGGGATTCAAATCCAAAATTATTTACCTCCAAGTCTAATGGTTCTAGTCCACCTGACTTCTCTGTGTGAAACCAGACTGCGGCATACTGAAAAGTATATTGGAATTATAATCAGGAGAAATCTGGGATTGGACACTCCAACATTTGCTAGTTTATTTTCCTAAGAAAATCATATTTTGTTGACTTTTAATAAAGCATGAGATTAAATGTCTTCTGTGTAGCAATGACAGTGTGGTAGAGGGCTGAAAAATGTGCTCATACTTAAATGTTTGCATGTTATATCTTCCATTAGACTGAGTTCTTTGAGAACAGGGACTGGGTATTTATCATTATCACTATCGTCATCATCATCATCATCATCATCATTATCATCATCATTAGTTTGTTTTTACATTTCTTTGTATCCCTGGCATTAGTAGGGTGTTTGGCACACAGTAGGCACTTATTAAACGATTGTTAACTTGTTACGGTGTTGCATGGGTTTCATGCAAGAAGAGAATAGCTAAGCTGGTCCCCATACCCTTACTTTCTCCCCAACCCCTAGAAAAAGCCTGCGCAGAGATACCGTTATATCACACTAGACTGGAACACCGAATCATGCTGAAGAGATGAACATATCTTAAAAAGAAAGCAAATGGCCTCAAAATCCAGCATATGCCTAATTTCAATATAATGTTAGGAATAGTTTTAAATGTGAATCCTTTGTTCAGAGATAGAATAGAATATATTTCTGGGGTCTAACAATTGAAAACGCACACAAATTTTAACTGCCAATCTAACTAGAAAAGGGGGATTGGGTACTTTCACTACTAAGAGATGGACCTAAAGGATTTCAAGTTGCACAGAAGATATGAAAATTATTTTTTTTGAAAATTGCCTGTGAAAGTAAGGGAAAAGTCTAGTGAGGAAAATGAAAAGACAGATGAGAAGTAAGAGGAACTTTTTAGTTCATCAAAAAAAGAGAAAATTCAATAACATAACAAGTAAACATCATCTACTTTGTGATTTTTTATGACACCTGAGTATATGTACAATAAGATTTGAATGAAACATGACATTTGATTTGGGAGTTGAAACAAACACCACCTACTCAAAAAATTAAACACTAGTTGTTGGTTTCATTTTGTTTTGTTTTGGGGGAGCTCGAGAGATGAAAGGCATCATGGAGGAATGTACATGGGAATATGATAGGGACAAGCTAGATGCAACCACTATTTTATATCATACTTTCCCAGGTATTGTAGTATTTGTAGCATAAGCCAAGGCACAACTAGACAGAAATGTTTTCTCTTCTGCTATTGGTGTAATTGCAGCTCTGTCCAGGGTCACTTGGGAACCGTCCAGTAAATTAACACTGCCTGGAGAAGAGTGTCATATTAATGGTAGAGGGATTTGACTTTGCCTCACATTCTGAACCTGTAGAAGAGGATGATTATTAATGTAACACAGGGCCCTATCTACCCTTTCTTTCTCTAGATAGTAACTCCTACCTAAGAGGGCCAAATAACACTTTTCATGATCAATCCTAGCTATGCCTTCTTATAACTATAAAAATTCAAATATTTCTATAGATTTTAGCCTACTGGTTAAATACAGGAAAAGCAATTTTTAAAGGTGGATTTTGAGCAGAGATAAAAGGTTTTTAAATGAAGCAAGGCTTCTCTCAAAAAGATGTTACTTCACATATTTTATTTTTATAGTATTAGTATTTTATTTTTTCCAATTACATGTGAAGATAATTGTCAACATTCATTTTTGTAAAATTTTGAGTTCCAAAATTTTCTCCCTCCTTGCCTCCCTTCCTCCTTCCCCAAGACAGCAAACACCCTGATATAGATTATGCTTGTACAGTTATTTTAAACGTATTTGCACATTAGTCATATTGTGAAAGAAGAATCAGAACAAAAGAGAAAAAAATTTAAAAGGAAAAAGCAACAAAAAAGAGAAAATAGTATGCTTCAATCTGCATTCACACTCTAGTTCTTTCTCTGGATGTGGATAAGTTTTTCATCATGAATCTTTTGGAATTGTCTTAGATAATTGTATTGCTGAGAAGCGGTAAGACTATCAATGAATCACTGGGTAATGTTGCTGTTAAGGTATGCAATGTTGTCTTTAGTTGTGCTTACTTCTCTTAGCATCAGTTCATGTAAGTCTTTCCAGATTATATTCTGAAATCTGCCGTGCTCATCATTTCTACTGCACAATAGTATTCCATTACATACATATACCACAACTTGTTCAGCCATTCTCCAATTGATAGGCATCCCTTCAATTTCCAATTCCTCATCACTACAAAAAGAGCAGCTATAAACCTCTTTGGAATACAGACCTAGTAGTGGTATTGCTGGATCAAAGGGTGTGCAGAGTTTGCCTTTTGGGGATAGTTCCAAATTGCTCTCCAAAATACATTATTGTTCCAATTTTCCCACATCTCCAACTTTTATCATTTTTCTGTTTTGTCATGTTAGTCAAATCTGATAGGTGTGAGGTGATACCTCAGAGTTGTTTTAATTTTTGTTTCTCTAATCAATAATGATTTAGAGCATATGTTAATATGACTATAGATAGCTTTAATTTCTTCACCTGAAAACTGCCTGTTCAAATCCTTTGATCATTGATCAATTGAGGAATGATTCCTACTCTTACAAATTTGATTCAGTTCTCTATATATTTGAGAAATTAGGCCTTTATAAAAAAACTGGTTATAAAATTGTTTCCCAGATTTCTGCTTTCCTTCTAATCTTGGTTACATTGGATTTGTTTGTACAAAAACATTTTTTAATTTAATGTAGCAAAAATATCTATTTTGCATTTCATAATGTTCTCTTTTACTTGTTTGGTCATAAATCCTTCCCTTCTCCATAAATCTGACAGGGAAACTATTCCTAGCTGTCTTAATATACTGATGGTATCACCCTTTATGTCTAAATCATGTACTCATTTTGACTTTATCTTTGCCTACTACTGTGTGATGGTGGTCTATTAGTTTCTGCCATACCATTTTTCAGTTTTCCCAGAAGTTTTTGTAAAATAGTGAGTTCTTTTCCCAAAAGCTGGCAACCAGGTTTATCAAACAGTGTATTACTATATTGATTTACTAATATACCTAACCTATTCCCCTGATCCACAACTCTATTTCTTAGCCAGTACCAAATACATTTTATTATTGCCATTTTTTAAATATCTTTAGAACTGATATGGCTAGGCCACCTTCCTTTGCAATTTTTTTATTAATTCCTTTGGTATTCTTGACCGTTTGTTCTTCTAGATGAATTTGGTTATTATTTTTCTGGTTCTATCAAATAATTTTTGGTAGTTTAGTATGATCCTGAATCAGTAGATATATTTACATAGGCTTGTAATTATTGATCATATTAGCTTAGCCTAGCCATGAGAAATTGATATTTTTCCAGTTGTTTAGATCTGACTTCATTTGTGTGAAAAGTGTTCATAATTTTGTTCATTTAGTTGCTGACTTTGTCTTAGCAGGTAAACTACCAAATATTTTATGTTGTCTATAGTTATTCCAAATGGAATTTCTCTTTCTGTCTCCTCCTGATGGGCTTTGTTAGTAATATATATATATATATATATATATATATATATATATATATATATATATATGTGTGTGTGTGTGTGTGTGTGTGTGTGTGTGTGTGTGTGTGTATGTGTGTGTATATATATATATATATATATATATATATATATATATATATATATATAAATACTGATGACTTGTGTGGGTTTATTTTTTTTATCCTGCAACTTTGTGATTGTTGCTTTACTTGATTCTCTAGTTTTCTCTAAGTATACCATCATATCATCTGCAAAGAATGATAGTTTTGTTGTCTCATTTCCTATTCTGAATCCTATAATTATATCCTCTTGTCTTATTGCTAATGCTAAAATTACAATATTGAATAATAGTGGTGATAATGGACATCCTTGTTTCACTCCTAATATGACTTGGAATGCTTCTAACTCATCCTTATTACAGACAATGCTTGCTGATGATTTTGAATAGATACGACTTATCATCTCATGGAAAGCTCCATTTATTCCTATGCTTTCTAGTGTTTTTATAGGAGTAGGTGATATATTTTGTTCAAAGCTTTTATTCATCTATTGAGATAATCACATGATTTTTGTTAATTTTCTTATTGATATGGTTAATTATTCTTATGGCTTTCCTAATATTGGACCAGCTCTGCATTCCTGGTATAAATACCACCTGCTCATAATGTATTATCTTGGTGAAAAATTGCTGTAATATCTTTCCTAATATTTTATTTTAAAATTTACTATCAAAATTCATTAAGGAAATTGATCTATAATTTTCTTTCTCTGCTTTGGTTCTTCCTGGTTTTGGTATCAGCACCAAAGGCATTTGGTAAGACTCCTTCTACACCTGTTTTTCCAAATAGTTTATATAGTACTGAAATTAATTATTTTTTAAATGTTTGGTAGAATTCACTTGTTGAAAAATAAAAAGGGTGGAGGGGGAGCCAAGATGGCAGGTGGAAAGCAGGGAATTGTGTAAGCTCCCTGCCAGATCCCTTCAAACACCTATGAAAATGGCTCTGAACAAAGTCTAGAGCTGTAGAACCCATGAAATAGCAAAGGGAAGCAGGGCTTCAGCACAGGATAGCCTGCACGGTCACTGGGAAGGGTCTATCAGATGAAGTGGGGAGCGACGTGGAGCAGAGCCCAGCATGGGCCTCTCCAGGACCAATCAGACTGGGAGCCATGTGGAAGAGGTGTGGCCCCTGAATCAGTGAGCTGTGTCAGTTACCAGACTTCTCACCCCACAAACAACAAAGACAACAGAGAAGGTTAGTGGGAAAACCTGCTGGGACAGAGTAAAAGGAGTTCGCGGTTGGCTACCACTCCAGGGGCAGTGGAGGTGGTGCAGCTCTGAGGCAGCTTCCACAGTTACAGCTGCAGTTGCTTCCAGCCCCAAGCCCACCTGGTTGGAGGAATTAAGTGGCAGATTAGAGCAGGAGTGCAAAGCTTGCTTGGATCTGACTCACAGTCTGGGTTGGCGGTTCTTAGGGGAGGAGGAGAACTGGTGTGGCATAGTTTGCTGTATAGAAGTAGTTCTGAAAATAGCAGCACAGCCCCTCAAGCTTGGGACAAGGTACTATCTACTCTGCAAGCAGTCATACCCCGATGAAAAGCTCGAGGGTCAAGTAGTTGACTGCGAACATGGCCAGGCAGTGAAAAAGGATTCACATTCAGACCCAGACTTTGGAATCTTTATTTTGGTGACAAAGAAGACCAAAACATACAGCCAGAAGAAGTCGACAAAGTCAAAGAGCCTACATCAAAAGCCTCCAAGAAATACACGAACTGGTCTCAGGCCATGGAAGAACTCAAAAGATTCGGAAAAGCAAATTAGAGAAGTAGAGGAAAAAATTGGGAAGACAAATGAGAGTGATGTGAGAAAACCATGAAAAAAAAGTCAATGACTTGCTAAAGGAGACCCAAAAAATACTGAAGAAAGTAACACCTTAAAAATAGATTAATAAAATGGCAAAAAAGCTCCAAAAAGCCAATGAGGAGGAAAAGGAGGTCCAAAAGACCACTGAAGAAAATACTACCTTAAAAATTAGATTGGAGCAAGTGGAAGCTAGTGACTTTAGGAGAAATCAAGATATTATAAAAGAGGAACAAAGGAATGAAAAAATGGTAGACAATGTGAAATACCTCATTGGAAAAACCACTGACCTGGAAAATAGATCCAGGAGAGATTATTTAAAAATTATTGGACTACCTGAAAACCATGATCAAAAAAATAGCCTACATATCATCTTTCAAGAAATTATCAAGGAGAACTACCCTGATATTCTAGAGCCAGAGGATAAAATAGAAATTGAAAGAATCCACAGATCACCTCTTGAAAAAGATCCCAAAAACAAAACTCCTCAGAATATTGTCAGCAAATTCCAGAGCTCCCAGATCAAGGAGAAAATACCGTAAGCAGCCAGAAAGAAACAATTTGAGTATTGTGGAAACATTGTCAGAATAATACAAGATCTAGCAGCTTCTACATTAAGGGATTGAAGGGCTTGGAATATGATATTCTGGAGGTCAATGGAGCTAGGAATAAAACCAAGAATCACCTACCCAGCAAAACTGAGTATCATGCTTCAAGGCAAAATATGTACTTTCAGTAAAATAGAGGATGTTCAAGCTTTCTCAGTGAAAAGACCAGAGCTGAACAGAAGATTTGACTTTCAAACACAAGAATCAAGAGAAGCATGAAGAGGTAAACAGGAAAGAGAAATCATAAGGGACTTACTAAAGTTGAACTGTTTTGTTTGCATTCCTACATATAAAGATGATGTGTATAATTCATGAGACCTCAGTATTAGGGTAGCTGAAGGGAATATATATATATACATAGAGATAGATAGATAGAGAGAGAGAGAGAGAGAGAGAGAGCGAGCACAGGGTGAGGGATGATATCTAAAAAATTAAATTAAATTAAGAGATGAGAGAGGAATACATTGAGAGAGAGAGAAAGGGAGAGATAGAATGGGGAAAATTATCTCACATAAAAGTGCCAAGAAAAAGCAGTTCATTGGAAGGGAAGAGGGGGCAGGTGAGGTGGAATGAGTGAATCTTGCTCTCATCTGATTTCACTTGAGAAACGAATAACATACACACTCAATTGGATATCTTACCCCACAGGAAAAGAGGAAGGGGATGAAAAAGAGGGTATGACAGAAGGGAGGGAAGATAGGGGGAGGAGGTAATCAAAAGCAAACACTTTCAAAAAGGGACAGGGTCAAGGGAGAAAAATGAATAAAGGGGGACTGGATAGGAGGGAGCAAAATATAGTTAATCTTTCACAACATGAGTATTGTGGAAGTGTTCTATATAATGACACATGTGTGACCTATGTTGAATTGCTTGCCTTCTTAGGGAGGGTGGGTTCTGGAGGCAAGAGGGGAGAGAATTTGCAACTCCAAGTTTTAAAAGCAGATGTTAAAAAAAAGTTGTTTTTACATGCATCTGGGAAATAAGATATACAGGCAATGGGGAATAGAAATCTATTTTGCCCCCAAGAAAGTAAGGGAAAAGGGGATGGGGGGGGAGTGGGGTGACAGAAGGGAGGGTTGACTGGGGAATGGGGAAATATATGGACATATGCCATTTTGGAGTGGGGGGAGGGTAGAAATGGGGAGAAAATTTGTAATTCAAAACCTTATAGAAATCAATGCTGAAAGCTAAAAATATTAAATAAACAATAATAATAAATTTTAAAAAAGAATTCACTTTGGCCCTAGAGATTTTTTCTTGATAATTTGTTCAATGTCTCTTTTCTGAAATGGGGTTATGTATTGTATTTCCTCTTCTGTTAATCCGAGCAATTTATATTTTTGCAAATATTCATCCATTTGACTTAGATTGTCAGTTTTATTGGCATACAGCTGCCCGAAATAGCTTCTAATTAATACTTTAATTTCCTCTTCATTGGTGGTGAATTCACCCTTTTCATTTTTGATACTGGTAATTCGGTTTTCTTCTTTCTTTGTTTTTAATCAAATTAACCAAAGGCTTATCTATTTCATTGTGTTTTTTTCATAAAACTAGGTCAAAGTTTTATGTATTTGTTCAACAGTTTTCTTAATTTTATTTATCTCTCCTTCCTTTGGTTTATGGTATTTTTAATTTGGTATTTAATTGGGGATTTTTAACTTTCTAGCTTTTTTAGTTACATGCCCAATTCACTGGGCTCCTCTTTATTTTATTCATATGAACATTAGACATATAAAATTTCCCCTAAGAATTGCTTTGGTTGCATATCATAAGTTTTGGCATGTTGTCTCTTTATTTTCATTTCTGTTTGATGAAATTATTGATTGTTTCTAGGTTTTGTTGTTAGATCCACTCATTCTTTAGGTTTAGATTAATTAGTTTCAAATTAGTTTTTAGCCTGTCTTTCCATGGTCCTTTATTCCATGTAATTTTTATTGCATCACTATTTGAAAAGAATACATTTACCATTTCTGCCTTTCTGCATTTGATTGTGAGGTTTTTATGCCCTGATACATGACATAGCTTGTCTCCAGATTATAGATAATTTTGAATTCTAAAATGTGGAGTCTACTTACATTTTTTTTTCCTTTGAGCAATAGGGAGCTATTGAAAGATATTGAGAAAAAGTGACTGATGAGAAGGATGTTCAAGGAAGAGTAATCTGACATTGGAATGTTAGGAAGCACTAGAAACTAGAGGCAGTTTGAAAGCACTCTGCAATATTTTAGTCTATTATTTCTTAAGTCTGAAAATGTTATCAGATGGCATCACTTCTAAAATAAAATAAATAGTTGCACTGCTTTTTTCCCTATTTGTGTGGAATCTGACCTGCTCATCCCATTTCTGAACTTTTGCTCTTACTCTGCTCTGGCCTCTGCCTAGCCTGTCTTTTTCCTCCCTCTATGCTTTTCTATATCATAACGAGACTTTAAGAAATGGCTTAGCTACCCATTTCTTCTGTGTAGTCTATCTTGGCAACTTCAGCATAATGTTGAATGCGTTCTTATGTTTCTCAAACTCCAAAAGCATTTTCAAATTATAACACACTTAATCTTGGACTTTATTAAGAGGCTTTTGTAATGCAGCATGTACAAAATTTTTTTTCTAGTCTTCCTTAAACATATTTTAAATATTTATATATTTTAAATATAAAATAACATAAAATATTTGCACACACATCACATTCTTGTTTCCTAGTGCTCTGTCTTTTTCATCAACCTAGGGTTCTCATGCCCTTAGTTGTCAAAAGTCATTCATAATGGTGGTGTAATGTCAAACCATTTAAGAATATAGATAACTTAGAAGTATATGCAATAATTAGGGTTGCAAAACATTGTTCTCAGAAACAATTATTTCTTCATATGAAAACAGGTTTAATTTTTCCTTCAAAATTTTCCCCAAACTATTTTTTTCCTGGTGTCAGTCCATCCCCATCCTCCTGGTCAGCATTTATGGGCTCTTTGACCATATGTTTATATAATATTTAGAACCTGAATGAGCCCCCTTCATTTGAAAGTTATGGGAACTGAGATTTTGAGAAGTCAGGTGATTCCCTCAAGGTCACCAAGGCAGTAAGTGGCATAGATAGCATTCCAAATTCAATGTTGTACCATGCTATTCTTTAAAGGTTAAAAAGGCCCTTTGCATTGATTAGTTTGCAGAATTCTGAGATTATTCTCTCCCAAACATCCCTCAGTTTGTTAAGTGCTCATGTTCTTTCCCTTTTAGATTCACAGCTCTCCTGAAAGATACCCATCCTTCAAAAAGTTTTCATGGAGGTTTCCTGATCCCAACAATAGTGATTTCTTCTAATGGTGAATTCTGACATCTCATTTGTCCCTTTCTTAGAAAGCGGACCCAGCTAGTTGAGTAACTCAGCTTGTCCTCTTCCTCTCCTTCTCCTTCTCCTTTCCAAAGAAAGGTAAATTTTGATGGCCAGGAGCTTAACTTAGGGTTTACTGGCTAGATTTCTCTCTCTCTCTCTCTCTCTCTCTCTCTCTCTCTCTCTCTCTCTCTCTCTCTCTCTCTCTCTCTGTCTCTCTCTCTCCTTCCTTCCTTCCTTCCTTCCTTCCTTTCTTTCTTTCTTTCTTTCTTTCTTTCTTTCTTTCTTTCTTTCTTTCTTTCTTTCTTTCTTTCTTTCTTTCACAAAACCTTAAACCCAGTTGACTCTGAATCTCGTAGACTGGACCGAAGTAGGTCCCTGCCCAAGCTCCAGTTAATGGCTGTATTTTGGGCCCTCTTGGCTTAGAGTGAATGTCAATGGTAACTGTTTCTCTTTGGAACAGCGACCCTGAGTGTTTTCTTCTCCCAGCTTTATTTTTTTCTTTTTTTTCTAATTAAAGGGGCAATTCTTTGACTCACTTCTTAAAGAGGCCTACTCACTGAATGGACTTTACCTCATTCTAAGTGAGTACATGAAAAGGCTTTAGTCTACAAGGGCTAGGGTCTCCCATCACATCCTGGGTTATCTCCAGTCTCCCTGATGAATATCTGGTCCCTGGATCCAGATGGCTCTGGAGGAGAAAGTGAGGCTGGTGACCTTGCACTGCCCTCCTTCACTCAAATCAAAGTCATGTCATCATTTTCCTGACGTCATGGTCCTCTTCGAAAACAAAGAACAAACACAATCGCTGAAAAGACTGAGCTGCCTGAAAGGGTACCCAGGTAGTTGGGTAACTCAGCTCATCCTCTCCCTCTCCCTCACCCTCTCCTCCTGCTCTCCAAAGGAAAGTAAATTTTGATGGCCAGAAGCTGCCCTCTTAACTTTGGGTTTGCTGGCTAGATTTCTTCCTCCCTCCCTCCCTCCTTCCTTCCTTCCTCTTTCTTTCTTTCTTTCTTTCTTTCTTTCTTTCTTTCTTTCTTTCTTTCTTTCTTTCTTTCTTTCTTTCTTTCCCTTCTTTCTTTCTTTCACAAAACTTTAAACCAAGTTCACTCTGAAGCTCACAGAGCTATCATATTCAAACATTAAATCAACCATGTTTGTTAGTACATCCAGAATAATAACTAGCGTGTGACAAATTGGATTTTGCCCACAGAGTAATGACTTTAAAAAGCACTGGATTTTGGAGTATGTGACAACACTCACAGTCTCTCAGGAGTAATAAGCAACTAATTGGCAAGAATAATTCATTAAAATAGGAAGCTACCAGGTGGTAGACTGAAGTAAATTCTTCCTTCATACCACTTTCTGAAGCAGTTGCCTCGTGTTACTGTCCTTGGGTCTCTGCTGCTGTCCATGGTGTTGTCTTAACATAATTGAGAATGTGTATCATTCGCCCTAAGTGCAATTAGAGTTACTTACTGCTTGTACAAAAATTTTATTGACAGCTCTGGGTATGTGTGTCTTACCACTTCCTCTTTGAAAATAATGGCTATGTCATATTTTCTTGTACATATTGACCTGAGTTCCTAGAAGAATATTTTCTCTATAGAATTTGCTTTTAAAAATTTATTGAATAACTAAAATCAAATAACAAGTATTCTGCTGGTGTTGAATGAGAGTGACAAAGAATGGAAGCAAGAGATATTGAGAAGGGAAGGGTTTTCATCCTGTTAGGGTGGTATTCATGGCCATCGACTGATCAAAGAAGTCATGAGTGTCCTAAGAGTTTTGCTTTGTTTTAAGGCTGGAGAACTATCATATCAGATGAATCCTCCTTCTTAAGAATAGTCTAATTCTTCCGGGCAATTAGTAATGAATTTATTTATTTTTATTTATAGCTGTTCAACAGGAAGAAACCCAAACTCCAAGTTCACAAGTCTCTCACTTTAGGGAGTAGAAAAAAATAATGCATTTTTTTTCATTTCCCCACTTTTTTCATGATCATAGCTGAATTCTTGTCCTTCATAGAAAGCTAAACATATAGTAGGAAAAAACATGGAATTTAAGTTTTCTAGTTGCTCAGAAAGACCTTAGTAAATGCTCAAGGAATTTTCTACCTTCTGAATTATGTTCATGCTTGATTTGGGTATATAAGATATATGGATATATATATATATATATATATATACATATATATATATATATGGCATCTCTTTTTGAGTCCTTTTTATCTGATGAGATTGTCACATGAATATAAAACCCACAAATAAGAAAATTCTTGAAAATTTAGAAAGACCTAGTCTAAATCAACAAAAACCGAAAAATTCTTTCTCTGCAAAACAAAGGTGTTATTATTTTTTAACCTTAAATTCCATATTATTACTAAAATTAAAATTTTAAAAAATCCTAATGATCCTTAAGGGATATTATTTAACAAAGAGATAAAAATTATGTATAATTAACATATCAATTCTTTATACAAAATTGAGTGCTTCTAAAGTGCTTGATGATGCTTGAAAAGATTCTGTTCTCTTTAATACATTAAGCAATCTCCTGAAATCTCTTATACCCTCTCTGTGGTGGAAAAAAAGTTTTCTAAGCAAAGGAAAATTTCATTCAAGCAAGTCTCTTTCTTATGTATCATAAATATCATAAATTCCACATCAGTTGAATCTAACTGAATAGATCTCTATAATAATTATAAAAAATAAGCTGGGAAAAATAGGAGGCTGTGACTATGCAAAATAGGTTATTCTTAACTCATACATGAATAACTCTCTTTACTTTTTCCTCTTCTTTATAAGTGATAAGATCTTCTAGCCAGCCACTGGTTTTTATGGTAGTACCTAAGGCAATCCCTTTCCAATACAATGTCTTTTATAATAAATCTAAAATCCTATTCTTTTGTTTTTGGACTTCAAGAGGTCTGCAAGGTGAATTTATCCCCATTCCCAATTTGTACCTCACCTCTCTATCTGTATGCTTGCCTGTTACATTTCAGCACTGCAATCATAACTCTAAAAGGTCAAAGCTGTTAGAGGCCCATGTCCTGTGTTGCTCTGAAGCACTAAGGTTTTCTCTCTTTTCCTTTGCTGTCTACTTACATCCTCCTGTTACTTCTTATTATGACCATTCTTCCTGATACCCATCATGTCTGCCCTCTCATCAGTATCAATGTCATCGAATGTAGTAGATGACAGTATTGTCAGCAAGATCGACATCAGCATCCCACTAGACTAATGTGTCAGCATCTGACCCTTGCTCTTCCAATGACTTGGTCCTTGGCAGCACTCTAAATTAAAACTCATCTTAAATGCAGGATCTTCTCTGGTATTTTGAGAGAAAACAGACTACCTAAGGTATAGAGAACAGGAAAGGAGTATTCTGACCTCTTCTTCCATTCAGAGAAAAAGATCACAAAGGGAATGGGTAACCAGCTAACTTATTTAAGACAATATTATGAAAATCACAGATCTAAAATCTCATATTTGGAGTGGATCTCAGAGGTCATCTAGTCCAAAGCATGCCAAGGGTAGAATCCTATCAGCATAATTCCCAACACATAATTCACACCATCAGCTACACCTATGATTCAAATTCCACCTGAGACATTTACTAACTCTATAAAAACAAGAAATTACATGTAAATCAATTTTCAAAACTTAAAGTAGTATTCAAAGTTACTAGTAGTAACAGTTGAGATAGCAGTAATTGTAAGTAATCCCCTCAAGGCTAATGCCTTCTTCTGTATTAGCTCTAATTTACCCTGCACATTTCTTGTTTATAAATAGTTTGCATGTTGTCTTGCCCATTAGACTAAATTGTTTAAAAACATGGATTTTCTTTTGCCTTTTTTATAGCTCCAATGCTTAGTATAGTGCCTGGTACGTAAATGCTACTTGGCCAACTGACTACAAATAATATTGCTTAGTTATTTATTTCCAAATACAAATCAAAGTACTGAGTTAAGCTATTAAGCCCCAATTGCTTTGCCCCTCACTTTCTTCAGGATGACTCCCCCCTACCACCCATTTATTATCACAGTAATAAAGAATCATTTGATGATCTGAAAGTTACTAATTTCAATGGATTTAGGGATTTCCCTATCTTTCCCATTGGTACCATCAGGGATTTACTCCCTCTCCTCTTCATCCTCGCTTGTCACTGAAGACCTGATTCTGAGTTTAAAGAATACTGTATAAATAGAATCTTTTTGTCAGTTAGGGACTTCCAATAAATATTTCAAGTGTTGGGGAATGTCTTACAGCATAGCCTTCACTTATGGAACTTTCCTATCCTGTTTCCTGTTCTTGAAAAAAAAATAACACCCAGTTCTCCACTATTTGGGTTACATGTTATAAACCACATTTTAAAAAATAAATAATGGGTATCATTTGTTTTTACAGCACTTTCATTTCTGCATAGATTTTTCTCCATCATTTTACCAGATTCTGAAGTAAGATACCCCTGGCAACCTTGCCAGAAAAAGAATTGAAAAAATAGAAACAGAATAGAAAGAAAAAATAGAAAAAGAACAGGTCAGAAAAACCAACAAACTCATTAGTCAATCAACAAATATGAATTAAGTGTGCATTTTGTGTCAGATATTGTGTCAGGTATTAAGGGGGTACAAACATAAACATGAAACATTTACTAAATAAACCTATGTTCTGTCAAAGAGAGGCAATATGTTTATATACAAGTGTACGCAAAATAAAATTTTAAATGAGATAATTTGTGAAGGAGGATGCTGCCACATAAAGGGTTTAGGAAAAATTTTATATGGATAGTTGCATCTGAGTTCAAGTTTAAAGAAAACAAGTAGTCTAAAACATGGAAATAAAAAGAAATTATTGCAAGTATCAGAGGATATCCAATACAGAGATATACTCTGGAGCTCATAGATTGGACAGTAGATCTCTGCCCTCCTAGCACAGAGTGAATGTAAATACTGAATAGTAACTGTTTCTTTTCTGACCAGGAACCCTGAGGGTCTTCCTTCCCCTCCCAGTTTGATTTTTTTTTGAGTTTTGCTTAAAGGGGCCATCCCTTGATTAACTGTTAAAGAGGCTTATTCACTGAGTGGTCATTACATCATTCAAAGTGAGAACTGGAAAAGACCTTAGCCTGGAAGGGCCAGGGTCTCCCAATGCATCCTGGGCCATCTTCAGTCATCCTGGTGAATATCAGGCCACTGGACCCAGATGGCTTTGGAGGAGAAAGTGAGGCTGGTGACATTGCACAGCCCTCTCTCATGCAAATCAAAGTCAACTGCAAGTCATGTCATCGTTTCCCTGATGTCATTGTCTCCTTGGAGCAGGAAGGACAAATACAACAATAACAAACATGGCAACCAAAGAATCATGTCTGAAGAACAAGATAAGAATGTGAGTTTGGCTGGACTATAAAATATGGGAAGGGGAGTGATGTAAAATAAACCTGAAAATACAGGTTGGGGACAGGTTATAAAGGGCTTTAAAAGGACAAAGGGGAGTTTGTATTTGATCCTAGAGACAATGGGAAATCATTGGATTTTAGAGACATAGTCAAACTTATGCTTTTGGTAAATCACTTTGACAGCTGTATGAAAGTTAGATTAAAGGGGAAAGAGACATGAAGCAGGGAAACCCGTTAGAAGGCTATTGAAGTAATCCTGCAAAGAAGTGATAGGGCCTGAATTAAAGTTATGTCTATGTGAGTGCAAAGAAGAAAATGGCTGTGAGGCATGTTATGAAAGGAGAAAAGATAAAATTTAGCAACTGATGCGATATGTGACGTTTGAGAGATTAAAGAGTAAAAGATAATGCTAGAATCATGAGCATGAAAATATGATGGTATCTTCAACAGATATAATGGATTTCAGAAGCAAGGTCAGAGATGTGTTCTGTTTTGGACATGTAAAGTGTGAAGTGCATATGCGACCTTTAGTTTGAAATGTCAAACATGCAGTTGGTGATATGGGACTAGAGTTCAGGAAAGAGACAAAGGATAGAGGTAGAAAGATGGGAATCATATACATACAAGATAATAATTAAACCCATAGGTGGCGGTGAGATCACTAAATGAAGGATTATAGAAAGAGCTGAGAAAAGGACCTAGGACAGACAGAGTCTTGGGGTACAACTACAGTTTAGGGGGATAATATGAATGATTAAGCAGCAAAGAAGTTTACGAAGGAGGGGGCATTATAAAGAAAGTCTGGAAGAGACAGGCATGTGCCTGTGGAGAAAAGACATGATTGGCCTGGGCATTGTCCTTGAAATGGAGGTTCTAGTAGGAATCAGTCAATAAGAGGGAGAAGCCAAGGGATAGAATGAAGCATTGTAGAGAATGTCTCTAGGAGTCAGGCATGTAATCTGATGAGGAATGAAAGATTACAAACATAAACTCTTATTATTATGGGTTCTTCTTCTGATCATTCTGTGTGAATTTTGGGCCCTCCAAATGCCAACACAAACTGTCTACCACATACACAGGTGTCCAGTGGTAACTAGAGTGACAGAAATATCTGGCCAAAGCTGATCTCATGACTATCAGCAAATTAATTATCACAATTCATATAATATTTTGGTACTATCTTCTGGAAACCTTAGTTTCATGCATTAAACCCATGATTAGCCCTTATGTGAGAAACATGTCTAAATTGAAGTCCCAAATTACAAAATCGTGAGTCGTCAGAGTGTCGTGGAATATTTAAAAAAACTTCATGTAATTTTAATCTACATTGGTAGTCTATTGTAACCAGAACAAGGGAGTAGATGGGCACACTATCCTTTGTGCTAGTCAGAACACTCTCCATTATAGGTTGTGATATATGATTATGATGGGATACTATTGTGCTATAGGAAATAATGAGTTCAATGCTCTTAGAAAAATATGGAAAGACTTGCATGAAGTAATGAAAAGCAAAATGAGCAGAACAAAGAGAACATTGAATACAGTAACAGTGATATTATTTTAAGAACAATTTTAATGAAGTTATTTTGACTATTATAAATACCCAAATTAATTATAAAGGACCTATGAAGAAAGATGTCATCTGCATCCACAGAAAGAACAGATGAATAGAAGTATATATAGAATAATTTTACATATATACATATATGTGTGTATATATGTATGTATGTGTATGTATATGTGTGTATATATGTGTGTGTATACCATTAGACACAAGAAGTAATATATGTATATCTACTTGTGTATGTATATATACACACACACACATATATATAGATAGATAGATAGATACCTACCTGTGTCCATTAGGTGTCCATCTCTGGTATCTCTGGGGGAAGGGAGAGGGAAAAAAAGAAATTTGCATGATATTTTCTGGCATGTTTGAAAGGAATAGCAAATTGTGCATAGTAATCTGTAATTTCATGTGTAATCACCTTTTTTATTGTACCATGTTATGAAGATTCTTCTTTTATTTGATAAATTAAAGATAAAATAAATTTGAAAAAACAAAATATTAGTTGAGATGCCACATTGGGAGGGACACTGAACCATTGTGTCAGGAATAGAAGCCTAAGATGAAGAGCAATGTAGAGCATGTCCTATGAGACTTAATTGAAAGAACTGAAATTGTTTATTGGGAAAGAAAACTTTGAAAGGAAATGACCTTCAAATATTCAAGCATTTCAGTGGCAGACATTTGGAAGATTTATATTGTACTTGTTCTACTAGTCCCTAGAGGGGAGAAAGATTGGGATATGATATAAAGACTAGAAGAATGAGTTTTCTCAGTTAAACCTTTCAAACAAGAAGTCTTCAAGAAAAAAGTTAAATGACCAAATCAGGCCAGGTGCCTGTAACAACAATGTGGCTAGCAGCTGCTGTAGGGGCGTAAGACCCAACAAGACCAGCAACAAGAGCTGCCAGCACAGGTTCTTTGATCAGCTTTTCTAAGGAAAGCAACCTTAAGGGGTTAAAAATTTCACTTTAGTCACACATACAAATATCATTCACTTAGTTCAGAAGGAAAAGCCAGCACCTTGAACTTCAGAGCAAATACAGAAAAATTACAAACAGAGACAATATAAACAGACCAAATCACAACTCAGTTACCGGAGAAGAACCAATGGGTCTGAGTTAGCAAAGCAGGGGGGCAGTTACATCAGCTTGTCCAGAGTCACACGCCACTCTTCCAGTGAGTGAGAACCCCCAAAACAAAACACTAGGGTTTCTTCAAAGCTGGGGGGTGGCGCTCCAACGGCTACCCAGAATCTCCACATCAATGCTCTTCCAATGAGTTAGAGTCCCAGAGGAAAAACGCCTGAGTTTGTATACCCTGTTCAGGGTCAAAGGGTGCCACAACCATGCACCTGTAAGTGTCACAAACATGTGGATTCAAGCCCATGTAAAGCAGGCTTTCCCTTGAAGCAAGCAGGTCATCAAAGACTCCTGATGTAATCAAAGGAACAAAGGCCAGACTCGTCAGGGCACTTAAGAGAAGAACAGCAAAAAGTCCCGCCCTGATTAACACTACAGTGCCTGAAGAGAAGAAAGGAAGAAAACGTTTATTAAGAACTGATTGGGTGCCAGGTGCTATGCTAGCACTTAATTATTTCCTTTGATCCTCACAACAACTTTACGAAGTAGATGCTATCATTATCCACATTTTGCATTGAGGAACCTGAAGCAAAGGGAGATTAAGTGACTTGCACAGGGTCACAACACTAGTGTCTGAGGCTAGGTCTTCCCAATTCCAGGATTAGTACTCTATATACTGTGTCAACCAGCTGCCTCAAAGTGGAGAACATTTTTGTTCAGGTTTAGGGCTCTAGACAAGATGGCCCTGGAGTCCCTTTTCATTTCTGAAATTACAATAGAATGAAAGCTTTGTGAAGTCAGAGGCTGTTTGTTATTGTCTTTATATCACCGTGTCCTAGCATGAGGCTTGGCACATGGCACATAATTAACTTGTTGCAGTTTTTCAGTCATTTTTCAGTTGTGTCTGACTCTTAATGACCCCATTTGGGGTTTTCTTAGCACAAATACTGAAGTGGTTTGTCATTTCCTTCTCCAGCTCATCTTACAGATGAGAAAACTGAGGCAAATGGGCTTAATTGACTTGCCCAGGATCACACAGCTGGTAAGTGTCTGAGATTAGATTTGAACCTACAAAGATGAGTCTTTCTGACTTCAGGCCCAGTACTATCCACTGCACCACCTAGCTGCACAGATACTTAACTTCAGCTTGCTACAATGAATTGTCTAGAATAAGTCTTGAAGGTGAATTAGATGATTGAAGCTCTCTTAATATTACTATCCAATAACTAGATTCTAATATACTCCTGAATTTTATGCTACTCAGTTTTGAGTTCATCCAGTTCAAACAATTACTGTCACATATGCATTTATGTATATTTTTTCTTTAATATTACTTTGCTTTCTAAGTTTTACATCCTTATAGAATTTATAAGTTTCCAACCCTTTAAAGGATGTTGAAATAAAAAGGGACATGTTTTATAGAAACTTTATGGAACTTAATAAAAATCGCTCTGTTCTTGAGTGAACAGGTTTTTTCTTCTCTTCTTCACATTCCCACTTCTCTGTTATTACAAAGATACTCTGAATTACAAAGATACTCTGTGGAGGAGTGTGAAGTCAAGTGGCTTTTACAGAATCCTAAAGTTGGTGCTAAAAACCATTCTTTTCTGTGTTTTATTTGGCATGATACTCTTTCCCTTTTCCTTAGATGTGGAATGGAAAGTGGTCCAGTCGTGTAATGAACTATGGAGTTTCATGCTTTATGGCTATTGATTGTATCCCACACCTGCACAACTGACGACGTTGCTACTGATATTGATCACAGCACGTGTTGACTACATGGAGATGGAAACATTCTGAGGAATGCTAAAGATGTCCATGGATCATCATGTAGTTAGGATAAATGAGTCACTTGCAAATGTTAGTAGACATCTTAGAGAAATGTAACTGTAATCATAAATTACATACCACTATTATTTAAATGAATATGTAAAATAAATTAGTTTTTTCTCACAAATGCATATTTCACTGTATCTATGTTGGTATTAATTATGTAGCTGTCTAAATAGATAAAGAATAAATTTTAATAGAGTGTACAAAGGTTGGTGATTTATTTCAAATATAAACAAAATGGAAATTTTTTTCAAGATGTTGAATACATTAAGTCAAAATGTGTTTCCTTTTAAGTTGACATTCCTTATGTACAAATTTCTTAAGTGTTTCAGAGATTTTTAAAACACAAATGTATTAAATACAAATATAATTTAAGATAGAAGATTCTTTAAAATTTAATGACATAATTAAGTTGTATTACTCTAACATTCTTGATTTTTCAGATTAAACATTTCTGAGAACTCTCATCCCTTTCATCTTTTGGACAATGTGTTTGTCATAATTATTTGGTACATATTTTGATAAACATTTCATGAATATTAACTGTTTAAAATTAAAAAGTACAATTTGTTTTTGCTTCATTTTACTGTGAGCATAGTTAGTAATATTTTAATGTTTAGGTTCTTCTTGAATGATCTGTGAAAATAAACAAGATGTTTGTTAACAGGATGACGTTGGCATTCCCAATGCTTTTGTGAACCTTATGAATTTAAGTATTGCTATAATCTAAGAAGAGGCATCATGGAGTAGTAAAGTCTGGAATTCAGGAAGACTTATGTTCAAGTCATTCCTCTAACTTATAGAGACTATGTGATCATGAACAAGTCACTTAATTTCTCAGTGCTCTAGCTACTGTTTTGAATGTTAAAGAGAAGGGATTGACTTGCATTGGTAGAGGGAATTTCCTCACTTGGGAATTCCCTAGATCAATAAAATCATAAGGCCAATCCCTAGTCTTAAAATCTGACATTTTTTCTACCTTTTCCATATTTAATCTCTTTGAATTTCAGAATATTTGTACCACTTATGGAAGGTACATATGAGAAAGGACAACTAATAAAGAAACATTACAACGTAAAATATTCAAGGCCCTCAACTACCTTTTCCCAACTTTCTTGTATGTATCCTATGCTCCAGACAAATGAGGAGGCTGATCATTCCCAAAACACATTTTATACTTTCTGACTTGAATGACTTTAGTCATCTTATTCCCTCTCCTTTAAATATATCACATAACTACTCTTCCCTTAAAGGACTGATCATATACCATCTCCTCTATGAAGCCTTTGTTGGCCATTCAAGTTATGAATTCTTTCTCCCTCCTCCAAAGTCCAATAGGATTCAAATATCTCTTATAGAATTTTTCATATAATGATTGTTTATAGTAATTTAGAGACACCCCATATTTGCTATTAGAGTATAAATTGCTTGAGGGTAGGAACTAGGCCTTCTTTGTTATTCCCCCAAAGACCCTCACATTTAATCAATATTTATGGAATCAGTACCATGATGTATGTCCTTAAGTCACTTCAACTCTCTTGAAATATTTCCTCATCTATAAAATGGAAAGGGGCGGGGATTGATTCTTGCAATGCCAATCAGTGATTAAAGACCTTTCCTGCCCATTCAATAGGCCTCAGGTGGGGCTAGTTATGGGAAGCTTGATTAGAGGTTTGTTTGTAGGCAGGCCTACACCCTTTACTTACTAGGCACTAAGCCCCAGGCCTACACCCTTTCACTGATTGGGGTGAAGCCCTCAGGCCCTAAAAATAGTATATGTACCCGGAAGGTAGCCATTGTGAAGTCAGAATTCAGCCTAAGGAGAAGGAGTAGGAACTCTGCATCAAAAGAACTTCAGAGAGAGTGCAGAGTGGAGGGTGGAAACCAGGGAGCTGCAGAGACCAGAGAACTGAGGGGGAGAGAACACAGGCAAGCAGACAGTTGGAATTTGTGAGTGTTTATGGGAAGGCCCTAGCAGGGTAGAAGGCTGCAGGTTGACCTGGTTCCTTGCTGTAATACTGTATTATAATTTTCTTGTTGTCACGTTGAGGTGGATTTACTGATTTGGGAATACAATTATTGGGGTTATTGGTTCTGGGATTTGATTTTCTGGTGTCTAAATAAATGTTCTACTTCCCCTGCCTTCAACCTAGAAAATCTCTTATACTTTTTGATTCCAAACTATATAGGAATGTTCATAGTCATCTTTGAGGTCATGAATCTTGCCTTACTGATACAAATTTATAATTTTGTGAATGAATGGGTAAAAGAATGAATGAATTACATGGAGAAATATTGCTGAAATGTACCTACTAAAAGAAAAGCAACATAACTAACAGAACTAGCTAACAGAGCATAAACTCAATTTAAATTCATTCAATTATTTTCTATTCCTTCAAGCCAAATACACAACCCAAAAGAGTGGTCATGGGATGCCCAACAAGTGACAATTACTTTAGTGTTTTTTTGTTTCTACAAGATTCATATTATTTTAGAGCTATGATGGACTTTAGAGAATACCTAGTCTAACCCCCTCATTTACCCATGAGACAACTGATATCCAGATCAATGTCAAGAAGTTAAGTCAAGAAATTAATTAATGGATGGCTTAGAACTAGGACTTGAGTTTTCTGCTTCTATGTTAAGACCTTCTTTTTTCTTTACTCTATTTTTATTCTTTTCTTTATTCTATGCTATCTCTTTCATCATATGTGTCTACATATTTTCGCATAGATCATATTTTCTCAGTTTTTTAAACATAGGACAGAAACCCAATTTTCAAAGAAAATTCCTCCTATAATTGAGATACAGAAGCAGGACCCCAGTGTGGCCATTTTCCCATAAGGATCAAAATAATAGTGTGTTCATCATTGTTGGTGGCCCCTCCAAATTAAATCAAGTGATGAATCACTGCGACAATAATGTCTACACTTCTAGCCACTCCTTACATCAGTTCATAATTTCTTAGCACTCCATTTCACATGACTTAATATAATAAGTCAGACTACGTCTCAGTGTGAAAAAGTGATTTCTTAGTTTTTAGTCAACTATTTTTGGCCCAGTCACGAAAATGTGCCAGATCATTAGGTTGTTGTGGAGGAAGTATTTTATCAACTTTAAAGTATTATATAAATGTGAATTATCTTTGTCATCAACCCTATCTTTGTCAACATCATTGTTTTCATCATCCTCATCATCATTATGATTATCATCATGATTAATGGATTGACCTCCCAGTCAATTTGGTTAGTAACATTGAGTCATTTGTGTCAGTTACTTTATAATCTCAGACAAGGCTCTGACTAGTTTGAGGGCCCCCATAATAAGTTTTAGGAAGGGGAGCATAAAATATAACAGCAAATCAATCTTTGAAGAAATTTTTAAATGAAAATTGGAAGAAAAACCTCAGTAAGAGACCTCTGACATAAGGTTAAAAGGCCCTTTTAAGGGGAGAAGCCAGAATACTGCTCTAGGTAAAAGGGTGGGGAATAAGAACAAAAGCAGTAGCAGCAGCAGCAGCGGCTTCTTCAGAAGCTGTCAGCCTGTAGGTGGGGGATTGCAGGGATCTCTTTGCTTGTGCTGAGTCAAGATTCCCTTTCTTTGCCCTGCTTGGATTTGGGTTGTGATCCTGGGTGGCAGTCCTGTGGTTAGGAGGAGCACTGGTGTGGCTGGGCTTGTGGCTGCTGTGGAGAGGGTGTCCTCCTCACCATTCCTAGGCACAGAAGAGGACTTGTGGTCGCTCATGGACCAGAGCACAGGCAGGAGAGGGAATGGATACCTCTCCTTTGATCATGTCATCTTAGAAGAGCTGAAAATTGACAGGCCTGTAGAACTATCTCTGGGGGTATAGCTGCACAAAACCCCTGAAGCTTGGGACAGAACACTCTATAGACTGGAAGCAGAGTCCTATCTTAAAAAAGAGTTAGAAAATCAAGTATTTGTCTGGGAAAATGAGTAAACAGCACAAAAAACCCAGACCATAGAATCTGACTTTGGTGAAAAGGAGGATCAAAACATATAACCAGAGTTAAATAAAGTCAAAGCTCCTATATCTAAAGCCTCCAAAAAATTTGAATTGGTTGTGGCCCATGGAAGAGCTCAAAAAGAATTTTGAAAATCAAATAGGAGAGGTGGAGGAAAAATTGGGAAGAGAAATGAGAGTGATGCAAAAAAATCATGAGGGATGAGTCAATGACTTGCTAAAGGAGACCCCCAAAATACTGAATAAAATAACACCTCAAAAATAGACCATCCCAATTGGCAGAGGAGGTCCAAGGAACCTATGAGGAGAAGAATGCCTTAAAGAGCAGGGATGGCCAAATGGAAAAGGAGGTCCAAGAGCTCACTAAGGAAAATTATTCCTTAAAAATTAGAGTGGAGCAGATGGAAGCTAATGACTTTATGAGAAATCAAGAAAAGATAAAACAGAACCAAAAGAATGAAAAAAATAGAATACAATGTAAATATCTCATTGGAAAAACCACTGACCTGGAAAATGAATCTAGGAAACAAAATTTAAAATTTTTGGACTATCTGAAAGCCATGATCAAAAAAAGCCTAAAAATCATCTTTCAAGAAATTATCAAGAAAACTGTCTTGATGTTCTAGAACCAGAGTGTAAAACAGAAATTGAAAGAATGCGCCAATTGCCTCCTGAAAAAGATCCCAAAAAGAAAATTCCTAGGAATATCATAGCCAAATTCCAGAGTTCCCAGGTCAAGGGAAATATTGCAAGCAGCCAGTGGAAACACAATCAGGATAATACAAGATCTAGCAGCTTCTGCATTAAAGGATCAGAGGGCTTGGAATATGATATTCTGGAGGTCAAAGAAACTAGGAATAAAACTAAGAATCATTTACCCAGGCAAACTGAGTATAATACTTCATGACAAAATATAGACTTCCAATAAAATAGAATACTTTCAAGCATTCTTGATGAAAACACCAGAGCTGAATAGAAAATTTGACATTCAAATACAAGAATTAAGAGAAACATGAAAAAGTAAACAGGAAAGAGAAATAATAAGGGGCTTATTAAAGGTGAACTATTTACATTCTTATATGGAAACATGATATTTGTAATTCATGAGACTGTGCTGTATTAGGGTGGTTGGAAGGAGTATATATATATATATATATATATATATATATATATATATATATATAGATATAGATATATATGTGTGTGTGTGTGTGTGTGTGTATGTATATAATGTGTGTATGTATATATACATGCGTATATATGTATGTGTATATGTATATGTGTATGGAGATGTATGCATATATACATATATAGTGTGTGTTTGTTGGTATATATATGTGTATATATATATATATATATAGTGTGTGTGTGTGTGTGTGTGTGTGTAGACAGAGGGCACAGGATGAGTTGAATATGAAGGGATGATATCTAAAAAATAAAATTAAGGGGTGAGTGAGGAATATATTGGGAGGAGAAAGGGAGAGATAGAATGGGATATATTATCTCACATAGAAGTGGCAAGCAAAAGCTTTTACAATGGAGGGGAAGAGGGGAGAGGTGAGAGGGAATGAGTGAACCTTATTCTCATTGGATTTGGCTTAATGAGGGAATAACATGCACATTCAATTGGGTATCTTACCCTACAGGAAAGTAAGAGAGAAGAGGATAAGGGTGGTGGAGGGGAGGATGACAGAAGGGAGGGCAGATTGGGGGAGCGGTTAGTCAGAAGCAAACACTTTTGAAAAGGGTCAGGATCAAAGGAGAGAATAGAATAAATGGGGGGTGGGATAGAATGGAGGGAAATATAGTTAGTCTTTCACTATATGATATGACTATCAAGGAGGTGTTTCGCATAACTACACATGTATAACTTATATTGAATTGTTTGTCTTCTCAATGATGGTAGGTGGGGAGGGAAGAAGGGAGAGAATTTGGAACTCAATTTTTTAAAAATGATTGTTAAAAATTATTTTTTCATGCAACTTGGAAATAAGATATACAGGTAATGGGGTATGGAAATCTATTTTGGCCTACAAGAAAGTAGGAGGGAAGGGGATAAGAGAGGGCGGTGAGATGATAGAAGGGAGGGAAGACTGGGGGAAGGGGTAATCAGAATGCATGTCATCTTGGGGTTGTGGGAGGGAAGAGATGGGGAGAAATTTTGGAACTCAAAATCTTGTGGAAATAAATGTTGAAAACTAAAAGTAATTAATTAATTAAAAAATAAAGATTTGACCAATCTTAAAAGAGTTGTTTTCTTCAGTGGATTTTATATCTCCTTTTCCATTTTGCCAATGCTACTTTTTAAACAGTTTTACAAGCTATTGAGTTTTTTCATAACTGTGTTACATCACCCTCATTTATTTTCCCAATTTTTCTTCTACCTCTCTTATATAATTTTAAGCTCCTTTTTGAGCTCTTTGATGAGTTCTTCCTTGGCTTAAAACCAGTTCCTCTTTTTCTTTGGGGTTTCACCCATAGGTGCTTTGACATTGTTGTCCTCCTTTGAGTTTGTGTCTTGGAATTCCTTTCCTTCTCTTCCCACCATAATACCTTTCTATTGTCAGATTCCTTCTTGTTGTTTGTTCTTTTTTGGCTTTTTCTTTTTCTTTTAAATTTAAATTTACATGTGACCTTTACTCCCAGAGTGGAAGTGTCTATGTCTCAGGCTTCTTGGCCCAGTGTCTACATGCCTTGTTTACCTGGTGCTATTCTGTTGTTGCCTTGAGGGACCGAGGAGTCTCATGTCTGGCACTGTTAAGGGGGTGAGGTTGCAAGTGACTGGTGGTACTGAAGGATGTAGGGGTCTGGTAACTCACCTGCTCCTGAGCTGGAGTCCTAGTTGCGGTGCCTGGCATATACTGAGGCCAGGTGGTTTTGTTTTTGTTTTTTTAATTTGCGCTTCCCAGTGACTGCACAGTGAAGCACAGAGAGGTCTGTCCTCCTGAGGTTACACTGAAGCATGTGGTGGTTCTTGGAGCTGAAGTCTGCTGGTTACTCTTGCTATGCTAAGGCATGTGGGAGAACCTGGTGTTGGCTTTTGCCTGTTCTTCCATACTGCACTCAGGATATCCCACCGCTTTGCTGAGGTGGTGCTTGCTGGAACGTGCTCCTCTTTCACCCAAGTGAGATGGACCTTTCTTGCCAATCCTCCAAGTCTCCCAGACTGAAAGACTGCTCCATCCCATCTTTTCACTGGCTCTCTTGTTCCAAGATTTGTTCTGTTTTATGGTTCTTTGGATGTGAATATGGGAGAGCTACAGCAATTTACTGTTTACTCCATCTCTTGGCTCCCAGAAGTTCATACCATTCATATTGACAATTACTGTGCATACTTTGTATTTCTCTCTATCTTATTTTCTTGTTTTTTCCTTCTCCCTTTCTTTTCACTTTTTCCATCCTCAAATAATTAAGTTATTTCTCCTCATTCTATTTGCCATGTTACTCATTTTTTGGATGAGATATTTGACAATTTATTCTATTTCTTTTCATTCTTTTGACCTTGTTTTATTTTTTCTCGATGTCTCGTAGAGTTATTAGCTACCACTTGCCCAATTCTAATTTTTAAATAACTTTTTTCTTTGGTGAACTTTTGTACCTGTTTTCTATTTGACCAATTCTGCTTTTTAAGGAGTTCTGAAGAAAAATTTTGTGTCTCGTACTATTTGGAAAATTCTGGTTTTCTAAGTGTTATTTTATTCAGTATTTTTGTGCCTCTTTTGCCAAGTTGTTAATTCTAATTTCATAATTGTCTCACATTGCTCTCATTTCTTTTCCCAATTTTTCATCTACCATTCTTATTTCTTTCTTTACCTCTTCTAGAAATTCTTGTTGGGCTTGTATCTGAATTGCATTTTTTCCTTTGAGGCTCTGCTTATTGCTGTTTTGAAATTGTTCTCTTCTTCAGAGTTCATGTTTTAAACTTCACTGTCACCAAAATTGATTGTTATGGTCAGGTTTTTTTATTGTTTTCTCATTTTTTCCAGCCTGTTTCTTGAACTTTATGTTTTTTTTTTCCTGTCTTCAAAATATTTTATTTTGAAAAAATAAATGCTATCCATTTCACATTGCAGGAACTTTGAGTACCGCCTGTTCAGATGTAACAAGGAGAGAGTGAAGGAGGCAGTGTACACCACAAAGGTGGAGAGAACATTTCCATCAATGTCTGGTCATAGAACCCCTGAGTCTCAATCGCCTCATCTGGATGGTACAAAATTGTCATACCTGCCATACCGGCTTTCAAAGTTTTTGTGAGGATGGAAAGGTACCATGGAATAGTAAGGATGAACACTGGTCTTGAAATCAGGAGGCCCAAGTGCTAATCCAATAATTAATATTTATTGTCTGTGTGACCTCGGGCAAGTCAAGTGGCCTCTCTGAGTTTCAGTTTGCCTATCTGTAAAATGGTGTTAATTGTACTGTCTTCATCAAGGTTTTTTTTTTCCTTCATAAAAAGTATCATCAATTCCTTTTGATAAATATATCTTTTAATGTCATAAGTTCCCAGGATACTCCCTTCCTTCTTGGTGGGGAGTGGGGTGACAGAAGGGAGGGTTAACTGGGGAATGGGACAATAAGTATATATGCCATCTTGGAGGGGGTGGTAGAAATGGGGAGAAAATTTGTAATTCAAACTCTTGTGAAAATTAATGCTGAAAACTAAAAATATTAAAGAAATAAATAATGATTTTTTAAAAAAGAAAAAATATGTTGTTAGAAAGCAGGAAAAACAAAAGAAAGTCAAATTTTCTATTTAACTCTGGTCTTTTCACTGAGAAAGCTTGAAAGTCCTCTATTTTACTGAAAGTACATATTTTGCCTTGGCGCATGATACTCAGTTTTGCTGGGTAGGTGATTCTTAGTTTTAATCCGAGCTCCACTGACTTCTGGAATATCATATTCCAAGCCCTTCAATCCCTTAATGTAGAAGCTGCTAGACCTTGTTTTATCCTGATTGTGTTTCCACAATACCCAAATTGTTTCTTTCTGACTGCTTGCAGTATTTTCTCCTTGATCTGGGAGCCCTGGAATTTGGCAACAATATTCCTATGAGTTTTCTTTTTGGGATCTTTTTCAGGAGGCAATCTGTGGATTCTTTCAATTTCTATTTTACCCTCTGGCTCTAGAATATCAGGGCAGTTCTCCTTGATAATTTCTTGAAAGATGATATCTAGGCTCTTTTTTTAGCCATGGCTTTGAGGTAGTTCAATAATTTTCAAATTATCTCTCTTGGATCTGTTCTCCAGGTCAGTGGTTTTTCTAATGAGATATTCCACATTGTCTTCCATTTTTTCATTCCTTTGGTTCTGTTTTGTAATATCTTGATTTCTCATAAAGTCACTAGCTTCCACTTGCTCCAATCTAATTTTTGAGGTAGTATTTTCTTCAGTGGTCTTTTGGACCTCCTTTTCCATTTGGCTAATTCTGCCTTTCAAGGCATTCTTCTCCTCATTGGCTTTTTGGAGATCTTTTGCCATTTGAGTTAGTCTATTTTTTTTTTAAATGCAATTTATTTATTTAACGTATTTGGTTTTCAACATTGATTTTCACAACAGTTTGAATTACAAATTTTCTCCCCATTTCTGCCCTCCCCCCCCACTCCAAGATGGCTTATATTCTGGTTGCCCTGTTCCCCAGTCAGCCCTCCCCTCTATCACCCCCCTCCCCTCTCATCCCCTTTTCCCTTCCTTTCTTGTAGGGCAAGATAAATTTCTACGCCCCATTGCCTGTGTATCTTATTTTTTAGTTGCATACAAAAACTTTTTTTGTTTTTGAACATCTGATTTTAAAACTTTGAGTTCCAAATTCCCTTCCCTCTTCCCTTCCCACCCACCCTCCCTAAGAAGTTGAGCAATTCAACCTAGGCCACACATGTATTATTATGTATAACCCTTCCACAATACTCATGTTGTGAAAGGCTAACTACATTTTGCTCCTTCCCAACCCATCCCGCTTTATTGAATTTTCTCCCTTGACCCTGTCCCCTTTCCAAAGTGTTTGTTTTGATTACCTCCACCCCCATCTGCCCTCCACTCCATCATCCCCCCACCTTTTTTTTTTATCTTCCTCCCTCTTCTTTCCTGTGGGGTAAGATACCCAACTGAGTATGTATGGTATTCCCCCTCAGGCCAAATCTGATGAGAGCAAGGTTCACTCATTCCCCCCTCACCTGCCCTCTCCCCTCCTCCCATAGAACTGCTTCCTCTTGCCACCTTTATGCGAGATAATCCACCCCAATCTATCTCTCCCTATCTCCCTCTCTCAGTATGTTACTCTCTCATCCCTTAATTTCATTTTATTTCTTTTAGCTATCTTCCCTTCATCCTCAACTCACCCTGTGTCTGCTCTCTCTCTTTTACATATATATATATATGCACATACATACACATACATACACACATAGATACATACATACATACACATTCACTTATATATATACATAAACATATATACATAAACATATATATATATGCATATATATATATATATGCATATTCCCTTCAACTACCCTAATACTGAGGTCTCATGAATCATACTCATCATCTTTCCATGTAGGAATGTAAACAAAACAGATCAACTTTAGTAAGTCCCTTGCAATTTCCGTTTCTTGATTACCTTTTCATGCTTCTCTTGATTCTTGTGTTTGAAAGTCAAATTTTCTATTCAGTTCTGGTCTTTTCACTGAGAAAGCTTGAAAGTCCTCTATTTTATTGAAAGTCCATATTTTGCCTTGGAACATGATACTCAGTTTTGCTGGGTAGGTGATTCTAGGTTTTAATCCTAGCTCCATTGACCTCCAGAATATCACATTCCAAGCCCTTCTATCTCTTAATGTAGAAGCTGCCAGATCTTGGGTAATTCTGATTGGGTTTCCACAATACTCCAATTGTTTCTTTCTGGCTGCTTGCAGTATTTTCTCCTTGATCTGGGAGCTCTGGAATTTGGCAACAATATTCCTAGGAGATTTCCTTTTGGGATCTATTTGAGGAGGCGATCGATGGATTCTTTCAATTTCTATTTTGCCCTGTGGCTCTAGAATATCAGGGCAGTTCTCCTTGATAATTTCCTGAAAGATGGTATCTAGGCTCTTTTTTTGATCATGGCTTTCAGGTAGTCCAATAATTTTTAAATTATCTCTCCTGGATCTATTTTCCAGGTCAGTGGTTTTTCCAAGGAGATATTTCACATTGTCTTCCATTTTTTCATTCCTCTGGTTCTGTTTTATAATATCCTGATTTCTCATAAAGTCACTAGCTTCCACTTGCTCCAATCTAATTTTTAAAGTAGTATTTTCTTCAGTGGTCTTTTGGACCTCCTTTTCCATTTGGCTAATTCTGCCTTTAAAGGCATTCTTCTCCTCATTGGCTTTTTGGAGCTCTTTTGCCATTTGAGTTAGTCTATTTTTTAAGGTGTTGTTTTCTTCAGTGTATTTTTCAGTATTTTTTTGGGTCTCCTTTAGCAAGTCATTGACTTGTTTTTCATGGTTTTCTCACATCCTTCTTATTTCTCTTCCCAATTTTTCCTCTACTTCTGTAACTTGCTTTTCCAAATCCTTTTTGAGTTCTTCTATGGCCTGGGGCCAGTTCGTGTTTTTCTTGGAGGCTTTGGTTGTAGGCTCTATGACTTTGTTGTCTTCTTTAGGCTGTATTTTTTGGTCTTCTTTGTCACCAAAGAAAGAATCCAAAGTCTGAGACTGAATCTGGGTGCGTTTTCGCGTCCTGGCCATATTCCCAACCAACTAACTTTACCCTTGAGTTTTTCAGTGGGGTATGACTGCTTGTAGATTACAGAGTTCTATGTTCTACGTTTGGGGGGGAGGTGCCAGCTCTGTCAGAGCCGCACTCCTCCTTCCCCAAGGACCCCCATTCCAGACTGGGCTCAGATCTTCGGCAGGCTGTGCACCCCTGCTGTGATCCGCCACTTAATTCCTCCCACCAGGTGGGCCTGGAGCCGGAAGTAACAACAGCTGTAGCTGCCCCACCTCCGCTGCCCCCGGGGCTGGAAGCCGAACCGCGAACTCCTTCCACTCCCGCAGCTTTTCCCACTAACCTTCTCCGCAGTCTTTGGTGTTTGTGGGTCGAGGGGTCTGGTAACTGCCGCAGCTCACATATTCAGGGCGCTAGGGCCCCCTCCGCCTGGCTTCTGGTCTGGATCGTCCACGCCGCTCAGGCTGGGCTATGCTCCGCTCCGTTCCCAGCTCCCAGCTCCGTGTGGAATAGACCTCACCCAGAGACCATCCGGGCTGTCCTGGGCTGGAGCCCTGCTTCCCTCTGCTGTTCTGTGGGTTCTGCCGTTCTAGAATTGGTTCAGAGCCATTTTTATAGGTTTTTGGAGGGACTCGGGTACGGAGCTCACTCTAGTCCGTGCTTACCAGCCGCCATCTTGGCTCCGCCCCCGAGTTAGTCTATTTTTTAAGGTGCTGTTTTCTTCAGTATTTTTTGTGTCTCCTTTAGCAAGTCATTGACTTGTTTTTCATGGTTTTCTCACATCACTCTCATTTCTCTTCCCAATTTTTCCTCTACTTCTCTAATTTGCTTTTCCAAATCCTTTTTGGCCTGAGACCGTTCATGTTTTTCTTGGAGGCTTTTGATATAGGCTCTTTGACTTTGTTTACTTCTTCTGGCTGTATGTTTTCGTCTTCTTTGTCACCAAAAAGTGATTCCAAAGTCTGAGTCCGAATCTGAGTCCATTTTCACTGCCTGGCCATGTTCCCAGCCAATTACTTGACCCTTGAAGTTTTTGTTGGGGTACTACTGCTTGTAGAGTAGAAAGTACTTTGCCCCAAGCTTGAGGGACTGTGCTGTTGTTTTCAAAGCTATTTCTACACAGCAAGCTCTGCCACACCAGTGCTACTCCTCCCCCAAGAACCGCCAATCCAAACTGTGACTCAGATCTAAGCAGGCTCTGCACTCCTGCTCTGATCTGCCACTTGATTCCTTCCACCAGGTGGACCTGGGGCCTGAAGCAACTGCAGCTGTGGCTCTGTAAGCAGCCTCAGAGTTACACCACCTCCACTGTTCCTGGGGTTGTGCCAGACCACAAAATCCTTTCCCTTGGTCCCTGCAATTTTTCCCACTAACCTTCTCTGTTTTCTTTGGTGTTTGTGGGTTGAGAAGTCTGGTAATTGCCAAAGCTCACTGATCAGGGCACTATGGCCTATTCTGCCAGGCTCTCGATCTGATTGGTCTAGGCACAGCCCATGCTGGGCTCTGCTCCACTGCATTCCCAGCTCCGTGGGATAGACTCTACCCAGCGACCATCCAGACTGTCCTTGGCTGGAGCCCTGCTTCCCTCTGCTATTTCGTGGGTTCTGTGGTTCTACAGTTTGTTCAGAGACATTTTTATAGGTGTTTGGAGGGTGGTCTGGGAGAGCTTTAGGCAAGTCCCTGCTTTCCAGCTGCCATCTTGGTTCCACCCCCTCCCTGCCTTGAAGTTTATGTTATAATTTGGCTTTGCTGACTTAAAAATGGAGAGGCATTGTCTGAAGCTTCAGATTTTTTTCATGCTACTGTTTTTGGAGCTAGTTCTAGGGGTCTGTAAGGTTTCAGTGCTTCCAAAATGGTATGAACCATGGAGAGGAGCAGTTACTGCTCTCCTGATATGTGTTCTGATCCTTACCCAGGAATGGCCTTTACTCGCCTGAAACAACACACTCCTCTTGGCTCTTGTGACCACCTCCCTTTATCCCCTGCTGCCACTAGTGCTGGCACTTCTCTCTGCCCTGGACCTAAGAGCCAGAATTGAGTTTAGGCAGTGAAATTGCCAAAATACCACCAGGTTTTATACCTAGTGCTACCAAGAGAGTCCCCGGTAACCCCTTTCTGAGCATTTGTCCAATCCTCTTCCTGTCCCTGGGCTGAGAGCTCCCAAAGCTATTGCTGATGCTGCCCTGGAATCTTCAAAGTCCAGTGCTTGTGTTGCCACCAAGTGTACTTTTGACCAGCCCCATCCCAGTACCACAGATCTCTCCTGCTGATCTACATTGTTTCAGGCTGGAAAAATGTTTCATTCTGACTTTTTATTGGCTCTGCCACTCTGAAATTTGATTTGACATATTATTTTAAAGTTATTTGGAGGGTAATATTGGGAGACTTTGGCTGAATTGCTTCCTCCATAGTGCCTTCTTATCTCTGTCTGGGGTTTGTGAAGTTTAAAACAATGAAAACTATATTTCAACATAATTGGTTTCTTTTTTAATCCTATAGACTTTATTTTATGTTCTTCAATGCATTTTTCTGAGAAGGGTTCCATAGTTTTATTGGACTCCTCAAGGGATCCATGTCACACACACACACACACACACACACACACACACACACACACATGATCACACACAAATGAAAAGAATCCAGAATCCCTGCCTTGGAGGGAAAGGCTTTAGCAACTGGGAAAAATGGGAAACTCTTACTGCAGAAGATAGTGTTTGAACTTAGTTTTGAAAGAAACCAAGGACTCTAAGAGGAAGAGGAGAGGAATGAAGCATTCTATGCATAGAGAACGATCCATGCAAGGCATAGACAGATGCAGCAGATGGTAGACTCCAACCTCTGATTCTTTCCTGTTTTAATTATTCCTGTTAACAGGATACTAATCTCATTTTCCCACCTATTTCATGCAGTACAAGTGATACCAATGTCTTCTCACTTTTGTTTCTTTGGAACAAAGCCCTTGACACTGTGCCCTGCTTCTAAAAAATTGACAGGATCAGAGCTCTATACCTGGAAAAAAATTCAAGGTCAGCTAGTATAGGTCTTTCATTTTTCCTTTAACATCTAAGGAGAATGAAACCCAGGAAGTTTATGTGCCTTGGCCCAAGGTCACACAGATAGTAAGTGGCAGAATCAGGATTTGAATCTAAGTCTTCTATTATAGGCAGCTAGTGATGCAGTGGATAGAGCACTAGGCTTGGAATCAGGAAGACCCATCTTCATTAGTTCAAATCTGGCCTCAGACACTTACTAGTTATATGATCCTGAGCAATTCACTGAATCGTTTTTGCCTAGTTTCCTTATCTGTAAAATAAGCTGGAGAAAAAAAATATAATAGCAAAGCACTCTTGTATCTCTGCTAAGAAAATTCCAAATGCCATCATGAAGAGTCAGACATAACCGAAACAACTGAAAAACAACTCCTGAGTCTACAGCCAGGATTCTCTCTACTATAGAGCACTGCCATCTCTGCTGCCAAGTTCTCAATCTTTCAGGGCATAACCCAAGTTATTATGCCCACATTTAGAGTCTCATTTAACATGGCTGTAGAGAGAAATTTTAAATTCTACAATTTTGACCCTGAAAATGGAGGGGTGGTGGTAATAAAGAATAAGATAAAGGGTCTGGCATAACCCTAACGTGTAGGAAGTGACTTAAATATGCTACCTAAGAAGTATTATTATTGGCTTTCTCCATCTTTCTCTCAGAGGCTAATTAGTAATATTCTCAGACTTCTTATTCCTTTAGAGATCAGGGTCTCGTATTTATAGTCATTCTTCAGGGCCTTGACACTGCCCTAATTTCACACTTTGCATTACTCTAGGACACTAGCAGACCTCAGCCTCCTACAGCCTATTTCATAGGCCCTAGAGCCATTCAAATATCCTGTGTTGTGAGACCTCTAAGGCATCACATCAGCTCTTGGCTAGAACAGTGGGAAAGCTGCAGCTGTGACATTTAAATTGAGCAACAATAGGACCAGGACAAGTGATGCTTCCTGTGGAGGGGACTTAATGGAGGGGAAAGAGGATGGATGTGGGGGCTACACTATAAAAAATTAGTGCCCTTGTAAAGGTTGGAGGGGGGGAATGTATCAGTTTTGCTGGTAGGAGAGCGGTGATCCCATGGCAGCTCAGTGGATGGAAGGAACTTGAACTCAGAAAGATTTTCATTTACCAATGTGGCTTAAGAGCTGTAAAATAATGCTTTTGAGGCTGTATATGTTGATATAAAATAAGGAGAGGGACAAGGGAAGCACAAAGAGAAGGGAGGGGAGGAGAACACTGGAGAAGAGAGGAGAGGAGAAGAGAAAAGAAGATGGAGAAGAGAGGGGAGGGAAAAGGAGCAGAGGAGAGAGGAGAGGTGGAAGACATGGAGAGAATGGGGGAGAGGAGAAAAAGGGGAAATGTTTTGATAGTTATGCTTTAAGTTAAGGAATATAAAATAGTCTGAAAATAATTTAAACAAAACACATTCAGATTTCTGATGTTTGCCTGATAGAAGCGGGGAAACTGGAAACCAATAATTATTTTCCTGTGTGTTTGAGATAGAGTCCATGATTGTATTGGATTGTAAGCTACTACAGCACAGGTACCACATTTGTTTAATTTAGTTTTTGACACTCACAGCAAGGTCCCATACACAAATACTATCTAGTACATGTATTTCAATGATCATTGGGCAAATTAGAGTTTTTTGTAGATAGAGAGAACTTAGAAAATGTCATCACAAAATTTATCTAGTAACTCTATTGCTAAGAATGTTTTCTTGAAAGTTGATTTTGTTTTAGAAACCTGCTTTCTAGAATTCTAGAATTTCATTTTTATTCTAGAATTTCATTTCGTAATGATGAGAGACAAAAGTTCTGTTACACCCATCTCCACCCTTCTCCTGTTGAAAGGAAGAATTCAGTGGCCAATTGGTGGCAAAGTTAGATGGAGCAAAGGAAGAAAATATTTTAACTGGGCTCTCCATTTTTCTCTTCTGCTATATTTAGCACATTGGGATGTTCAAGCCCAGCCCATTCCGAAGTTGGGAGACACATATTGCTAGAGAGAGATTTCTATATTGTTTCCTAAGATAACTATGTGATATGTTTCTATATACTACTTTCAGAATGTAGAAAAAATGTTTTTGTTTTGTTTTTCTTATCTTCTGTGCAACTAGATATGCAATGCCCAGCACAGTACCCTCTGCACTTATCGTAGTGTCTTATGCATTGTAGGCAATCGATAAATGATGACGATGGTGATGATTTTATGTAATAGGAGATCCGAAGTTCCAGGAAATAACTGGGAATAGTGAGACAATGGACAGAAGGTCATATTAGTCAGTTGAGGGTATTAGAGAGCTATAAATGGATGATTTTGGTGATGGAGACATGCTTTATTCTACAGTTGGCAAGGGTCTGATTGTTGTTCTTCAGTCACTTCAATTATATCCAAGAAGTGATTTGCCACTTCTTTCTCCAGCTCATTTTACAAATGAGGAAATAGGCAAACAGGATTAGATGACCTGCCCAGAATCACAGAGCTAGAAAATGCTTGAGGTCAGATTTGAACTCTTGAATCCAGGCAAGGTGCTCTATCTCCAATGCCACCTAGCTATCTGACTGCTGATCTCTAACAAGACAGAGACCAGAAACAATATGTGAACTGAGCTATTTATGGGAGTCAATACAATTTAATCAATGAGAAAGGAGAAGAAGGGAAAGGTGTGAGTCTATCAAGCCAAGGGACAAGACTTTTCTTGATAATTTTCTAGGCTCTGACAGACGCTAATTCAAACCATTAGGTAGGCAATTTTTAAATACCTACCATGTTCCAGACCTATGTGTTAATTAAAGAAAGGCAAAAATTAAATGATGGCTGTCCTCAAGGAGGTAACTTTCTATTAATATTTTAATGAGAATGAAGAACATCATTGTTGTGGTGCTGTTGCTGGCTGAGCCAATATTTTGAGTCCATTCACATAAGATGGTAAATATTTAATAATGGTCTCTTTACAGGGGGAAAAGTGCACACATGATACACTTTTAAGTTAAATTTGCATTATTAACATCTCCTCTATCACTGTTAGACAATCCAGTCCAGACAATCAACAAAACATCAAATTAAGCCCTGATTTGTAGAATTTTCAGTTTCCAAGGTGTAAATGCTAACACAGAAAATTTTAAAATCATCTCTCTTGAGTCAGAGTTGGTTTGACCTGGCTCCAGCATACACTTGAGTCTACGATAAAACTAAAGAGAAGTAAGTGATAAATAAATGTTGGCCATCATTATTAATTATCATTAATAATTAATATTATTAACCAACAGTTTTCAGAAGAAATCAAAGAAACATGTAAACTACCTTCACCTCTACATGACCTAGAAAGAGATGTGATTTCACCAACTGAAGCCTAAGGCAAGATGGAATTTAATAATTCAGTTAAATGGCCTATCCCTGAAAAAAAACTGGATTAGGAATAGGCCATTCAGGAGTTACATGGCTTATTTATTCTTCAGTTTTCATGAACAGCATTGTAGTGCTGAAGGACACATTTTGTTTGCCAGATGAATGAACGAAATGGGAAAACAAATATAAAAAGTGATATAATCATTGTCCCTGAAGAATCTATTCTCTCCATGAAAAGGGAAAAGAACCCATATGTACAAAAATATTTATAGCAGCTCTTTTTATGGTGGCAAAGAACTGGAAATTGAGGAGATGCCCATTAATTGGGGAATGGCTAAAGAAGTTGTGGTATATGAAAGTAATGGAATACTATTCTTCCATAAGAACTGGTGCACAGGCAGACTTCAGAAAAACCCAGAGAGACTTGCATGAACTGATGCTGAGTGAAATGAGCAGAACCAAGAGAACACTGTACACAGTAACAGTAACATTCTGTGATGACCGACATTGTTCAACTTAGCTCTTTTGAACAATGCAGTGATCTAAGATCATTCCAAAAGTTTCATGATAGATAATGCTATGCACATCCAGAGAAATTACTATGGAGTGTGAATGCAGATTGAAGCATAATATTTTTTTTTCTTTTCTTGTTTTTTGTTTTGTTTTTTTTTCTTTTTCATGGTTTTCCCCTTAGGTTCCAATTGTTTCACAACATGACTAATGTGGAAATATGTTTAATATGATTGTATATGTATAGCCTGTATCAGATTGCGTGTCATCTTGGGGAGGGGTGAGTGGAGTTGGGGGGGGATTTTACAACTCAAAATTTTATAAAAGTAAATCTTGAAAACTACAAATAAATATTTTAAAAGAAAACTATGATCTAATGGGGATAATAAAATAAGTAAAAGAGTAGAAGCAAAGGAAGGGAGTTTGGGATTAGAGAAGTCAGAAGATGGCAAATTTGTCCATAGGGCAGTCAGTTGAAAGGTCCTTTGCAAAAACAATAGTATTACTGGTTTGATTATTGTGCCTAGGGCAAGAGGTGAAAAGCTCAGCAGGGAGATGTTGGCAAACATATGGCAAATGGCAATATGGCTTGTATGGATGACTGGATGAAATATGAACCATCTTCTGGTCTGTCCAGGTTAGGGCCAAGCTGGTTACAGTGGACACCAGTAAATTTGAACTTACTCAACATGGCTCAATCCCATGGAATGAAATCCAACCATTAGTAGATTAATTTCCCTAGGGATTAGGGGTTTGTGTTTTGAAGGCTTGGCAGACAGGAGTGGTAGCTGAGCAATTAGTAAGATGGGATAAGAATCCATAAAGCAGGTCTGGTCTGGGGTCACCTAAAATTCACGTAATATCTGCTATTCTAATATGCAATCATATGTTAAAATATAGATGTTGTTGTTCAATCATTTCAGTCATGTCTACTCTTCATGACCCCATTTGGGATTTTCTTGACAAAAATACTGATGTGGTTTGCCATTTCCTTCTGTAGCTCATTTCACATATGAAGACACTGAGGCAAACAGGGGTAAGTGACTTGCCCAGAATTACACAGCTAGTTGGTAGCTGAGGCTGGACTTGAACTCAGGTCTTACTGATTCTAGGTCAGGCACTCTATCCCCCGCACCACCTGACTGCCCTGAAAATTGTAGGTACAGTAGGTTTAAGTTAGGATGGCTAAGCAGCAAAGTGAACATTATTCCAGCCCTGGAGTCAGGTAGACTCATCTACCTGAGTTCAAATCTGGCCTTGGACACTAACTAACTGTGTGACCCTGGGCAAGTCACTTAACCCTGTTTGCTTTAGTTCTTTATCTGTAAAGAGCTGGAGAAGTACTTGACAAACCATTCTACTATTTTTGGCCAGAAAACTCTAAATGAGGTCACAAAAAGTAGTACACAACTGAAATGACTCAACAATCACAACAACAAGAAGCTTTAAGCTATTAAATGTAAATCTGGTGTAAGTTGTCATTAATATCTCCTGGGAAGTTCAGTTGTGTCTTACTTCTGACGTTCTATAATGCTATGCAATTCAATCTTAACCTATGGAAACTGAAAAGAAGAACAACCTCTAAACTGAATAGTTCCATAAAATAGTGGGTACCAGCAGAGAAAAAATTTAATTGTACAGAACCTAAGAGTGGAAATGGAAAGGTTTTAATAGATGCTTTCCCTTGGTAATTCTCATGTGTAATGTAACAGTTCTCAAAATATTTGCTCTGTCCTCTTCCTCTCTCAACAAATACTTAAGGCTGTGAGATATTGAAAAGGAAAAGAACAGTCAACTATTCACTGATATTATTTCCCAGAAATCTTATAACAGAATTTGAACTCAGGTCTTGTCTGTCATAAATCACTACTCAGCACCCCTCCCAGGGCTTTATTTTCCTTATCTATAAAATGGAAATGTTGAACTAGATGATATCTCAAATTTCCTTTAACTTATATTAAAAAAATTACTAAATTCCTTTCTATCAGACCAAAGTCCAGATGATTACAGACCTATGTCGTGTTAAAGGAAAATGTCATGACATGGTATGTGGCAGAAGACATCAAAGACCATGAAGTGGGAAAATCCACATTTATCCATTAATAAAGAGGTTAAATGAGCTGGGAAAATACTTCAGTAAAGAAAGTTTCTGATGAATGAAAATCTGCTGTGAATATTATATATTCTGAGACGGGAATAAAAAGAAAGAAAGAAAGAAAAAGTCTGACCAAGGTACCTGCTGGAAGCCACAGAAGGAGGTTTTTATTACTATCCCAGAGATGCAGATTAGTCTTCAGCAAATACTGTACAGAGCTGGATTTGCAGGAGAAAACATTTGCAAACTGTACAAAGATTATTAGCATATTTCGATCTGCAAGTGCTGCTTTTTTGTGCAGATTTTCTGTGAGCAGCATTAACTCCATGATTAGAGAAAGTGAAGTTACACCTTACTTCGGTATGTACTCAAGAGAGTGAAAATGGGTTCAAAAGGAGGTGTGTAATATTTTCCCATTTGAATAATGTGTATGTGTGTGTGTGTGTGTGTGTGTGCTCATATTTTTCAGCTTTCATTCAGATGCACAATAGTTCTTTTGAACAAGCACTGACTTTCAGTGGTCTATTCTTAAGAAACATCCTCTTGTATTTTTTCCAGTTCTGGAAAATACATGGCATGGTCATACATGTGATATGTTAAAGAATAATAAGACCTTTGCTTTCTCACTACACAATTAACCTATTATATGTCATTAAAATAATGAATACCCTAGACAAAACATTTTAGTCTTTAAACTATGAGTTAGCACAATTCCTTAAAATACTTTAATAAAATTTTAAAAGCATTCTTAAATTTTGATTCTATAAATGCATTTATAGCATAAACTCTGAAGCTACTGTGCCAACCACCATGCACTCAGGGAAGCTTACTGCTATGGTTTCCCCCACCTGGCGATTCTAGGGGACTCTGAAGAACTAGGGAGAAGTCCTCTAAAGCTAAAGCTTCTAAAGCTTCTAAAACATGAATTCTTTCCTGAGTGATTATCAGTTGTTACAAATTAGTCAGCTATATTTAATCTGCCTTTAAAATAAGTATTTTGTGAGGCGGTCTAGTAAAAATGGTCCAAAACATGGCTACCCTTCACCCCTTAATCCATGACATACTCTTATACCAGTGCATACTGAATCCAAGTAAAATTAGTTTAAACTTAGAACACATATAGCAAAAGGATAACTCAGCTGTTGGAAGTCATTTAGTTGAAAGTCCCTTTCTCCTTTTTTGGGACTTTCATAAAGTTATTCTTGGGTATGATGTATCATGCTGCTGGAGTCCTGCCTTTCTTCAGTGTGTCTAGTTTGTCTTCATGTCCTGATGTAGACACTGCTACCAGCAGCTACTATACCGGGGATTCTGTGAAAACACTAATAAGAAGTCACAATCCTGCGACCATCTAAGATTCACCAGTTAGTGCTTTATTTAAGAGGGGGTGAAGTGGAGCTGAGACAGAGGTGCTTTTTCCCTCTCTAAGTGATTTCCTATCAGGGAGCTTGGCTGACAGAACTTTCACCTTTCACTGGCCCAACGGTGAAATATCTGAATGTGTTTCAACAAACAGCTGTGTGTAGCAGCTGCTGTGGGGGTGTAAAACCGACAACAACCAGCTCGCAGAACTCTGCAAACCCAGGTTCTTTTGATCTGCTTTACTAAGGAAAGCAACGTTAAGGGGTTAACAATCTTCCTTTCATCCAACTTACAAGTATCACTCACTTAGTTCAGGAGAAAAAGCCAGTACCCTGAACTTCAGAGCAAATACAAACAAATTACAAACAGACCAAGTACAATTCATAGTTACCAAAAAGCATCAACATCTGAGTTTAGCTGGAGGGCTCTTAACTACAGCTGCCCAGAGTCTCTGCATCAGCACACTGCCAAGAGTGAGAGCCCTAAGCAAATAGCTCTGTCTTCCCTTTTTATGCACTCTTTAGCCATCATCCAACATCATCTGAGTGACCAGAACTGAAGCTCTTGCTATTGGCTCTGGAGTTAGCACCTCCCCCCAGGACCTTGAGGGCTTCATGGCCACATCGATTTAGCACCTAATAGCTATGGAGCAAGGATATAATCAGACCTCCCTTCATGGGCCTCACCTGGAGCCCCACCTTAGTTAAATAATTTAAACAAGGACATAAAGGCCAAACTCTTCAAGGGCATTTCATTGAATAAGGGCTAAAAGCTGTCCTTAACTACATATACAGAATGTGAGCTTGTTTTTAATATACATACATAAATACATATACAGCCATGTACTTACCCACACATATATATGTATATATGTATAAATACATATATGTGTATATGTATATGTGTTTATATATAGTATATATACATATATGTATATATGTGTGTATGTGTATATATATGTATATATATGTGTGTGTGTGTATATATATATACACACACATGTGTGTATGTGTATACGTGCTCTACAACCACAACCGAATCTCTTCAACAGATCCAAATATACCACCAGGACACTTAAATGCCTTTAATTGATTAACTGATGGATAAATTCAATAGCGTTTTCTCACATATATAAAGTTGTTGCTTTAAGAGGATGGGGTGATTTGTTAATTATTTAAAGCTACTTAGACATTGCTGTTTGTCCTTCATTTTTGACGAGGACCAATGACATCATGGTGTGATGTCTTGATCCTTTTGCGAATTTGCTTTAAGTGAGGCAGAGTTGCATAAAATCATCAACCTCACTCTCTCTCTCTCATCGAAGTCATTGAAGTCCAGTGGCAAGACAAAAGTCAAGATGGCAATGGCCTGGGATACAGTGGATGGCCTTGGCGTCTCTGATATCTGACCAAGCTCTAAGCACTCCACGGTTCCTGCCTCATCTTCCTTCATGGCCTTTGGAATAAATTTTTTCTATCTATCCATTCTTTTTTTTCGTTTAAATGCTATTTCTTGTACAATAAATTTCCTCTTCTGTCTCTGGACTTTTGCATGGTTTTCCCCCTGCCTGGAGTGAATTCCTTATTCACTTCTCCATTAGCTGAAGTGCCAAGCCAGTATTGATATATGAAAATTTCCCTAGTTGTTAGTATTTTTCATGAAATTACTTTTTATTTACCTTATGTGTCTTTTGCATTTACTTATCTATGTCCATTTTGTGTATAAACATCTTAAGGGCAGAGTCTGTTTAATTTTCTGTCTTTGAATAACCAATGCATAGCACAATGTCTGACATAAACTAAGCACTTAATAAATCCCTGTTATATAAATAGATGGATGCTTTTGAAGGTCCCAAAGAAACATCATTTTTTATACTTCACCTTACAATCTCTAAGAGAGAAAGCAACAGAGATTCTCCAGAGTGAGGCTTTGATCCCATGGATTTAATGGATAAGCCATCCAACTTATGGGAAATATGCCCATGAAATTCAGACAGTTGCGGTGGGGGTAGAAATTGGGGTGAAGGGCAGGATGTAGTATAGTGGAGAGGGAAAAGACCAAAGTAGGAGATCTGAATTCCAGTGTGATCTTTGTCACCAACTATGTGATCTCAAGGAAGTCATTTCATATCTTGGGGTCTCAATTACCCAGACTCCAAAGTAAGGGGTTTGAAATAAATGATTTCTGAGATTCCTTCTAGGTATAATATACACTAATTCTGTCAACTATCTTGACAACTATGGAAGCACTGCCACAGACATGACATGTAATACATGGCAACACATTACAACTAACACCCTACATACTGAATTATTAGAAACACTAACCTTATTAGTTGTTACCTTCATTAGATTTGTTGAATATTCACAATATCTTAACAGACATATAGTGAGTACTGTATTTAATATACACAGAAAAATCACTTTTAATCCTTTTTTTTCTCATATTGCTACTGCTAACATCAAAGCAAAATGGAACAATTTTCTCTTCCAATAGTTGTCTAAAGATGATAATTCTAGAGACAAAGTAAACATTACTACAACCACAAGGGCTCAGAATTTACTTGGAGAGAAAGGGCATTAAATTTGTAGTTCAGAAGAGTTTTGGCATTCAGTTAGGAAGCCTAGAACAATCTTGGTGCCTTTACCAATGATCTACTCTTGGGATTCCCACTTTGGGTGGTAGTTTAGGCTAAGTGACTTCTGCTGTCATATCCAACACTAAGGCTCTGTGTGGAGAAAAATAAAATTCTAAAGATAGAGACTTGAATATATGGACTTAAAATTAATTTAAAAAGTAATTTCCCAAGTACAATGTCACTCACTAATACGTGAGGTACACATGCACCTATGGGTATCTGACGAAACCAGCTGTCTGTAGGACATCTGAGTGCCACAGTGGATAGAGAGCCAGGCCTGAGGTCAGGTAGACACATCTTTCTGAATTCAAATCTGGCCTCAGACACTTACTAGCTATGTGACCCTGGGCCAGTCACTTAACCCTGTCTGTCTCAGTTTTCTCATCTGTAAATGAGCTAGAGAAGGAAATGGCAAACCACTCCAGAATCTTTGCCAAGAAAACCCCAAATGAGTTCATTAAGAGTCAGACACAACTGAAACCAACTAAACAATAACAAAAGGCAGTCTATAATGGAAATGAGTTGGAACATAAAGAAAGAGTTTTGGATCTTATTGGTATGCACATTATATGATGGTCAGGTCAAGGAGTAGCCAGAGAAGAAATTGCAGCTGGGAGGAGAGGGAGGCAGTTCAGGTCTAGCCCTTGACCTCTATATAATCATATTGTTGGTCAGGAAGCTGGTGAGCTGAGCTTCGTGGAAGGCAAGGGACTACTGATGGTAAGCCATGAGAATTGCAAGAGTAAAATTAGGGTCAAACCTTGAGGGCACACACTGGCCATTACCTGAATAAATGCACCAAGCGTGTAACCGCCTAATAGTGTTTCTCCCTTCTCCCTGTCATTCCTCTCTTTCCATCCTGAGTCAGAGTCTTTCCCACCTTCACCATCAAAGTCAAATTTGGATATAGATTCTGAAGGTCTCTTATCAATCCATTTCTTCTTTACGTAGATAGGACCAGTGAAATATAGTTGTGGCATGATGGGAAAAATGTTCCCTACTTAAGGCAGGAAAGTATGTGGGAATAAATAGACTGTTTCAGAGAGAGATTTATGCTCAAGTTAGGAAAACCTAGTGACCAATGAGTCAATATGCTTCAGCCCCTGTCCTTTCCCATCTGACTTTCCGGTCTCAGATGTCCTCTGTGACAAGGAGGAAAAAGAGGAAGAATGATTGTTGAGGAGGGATGTGATTTTATTCTTGTTGATCCTCCTTTAATTGCAGCTTGTTCCCAGTGTGCATTAAATGTAAAGGGGAAAATTTTCACTTCACTAAATAAGTCAAGGTTCTCAGAGTAAAGGTTGGATATAAATTGCCATCACTATATGTAGGACATTTTTAAAATAAATATCTATTTTATAAATGGCACTAAAATTTTTTCCAAGTTACTCAAATGGCAATGCTTTTTATATTTATTCATTTGTTGTTTGTTTGCTACATCGTAATGTACCTCTTATGCATATGTATATACATGATATGGCTGATGCAAAAATTTGGTTTTGCTTAACTGTATACGTTTGTAAAAGAGATTGTTTTTATTTCTTCTCAATTGGGGTAGGGGTTGAGTGGGAGAGAGATTTTGATTAAAAAAAGTAATTAAAGAAGAAATCTACATATTCAAGTGCTTGTTGTACATGCTACAGAAAAATTAATACCCCCTAGTCCCTTATTTTCCTCATATCTAAAGTGAGGAGTTTGGACAAGATGGCTTCTAGCATCTCTTACAACTCTAGACCAATGAGTCTATGATTTCTAAGTATGAGACAGGTTCCCTATCCTCAATTACGTTTAAAATCCAGTGTAGGAGATAAGACACAATCACATTAACCAACAAAAATAGACATATACCAGTTCACAACAATAATACAAGAATCAGTACTTGTGACAATAACTAATCTCCACATATTTGCTAGAGATTTTCAGTGGAGGGAAATGACTTCCGGCTAGACTTTATTAATATCGTGGATTTGACTTAGATTTTAAAGAAAAAGTAGGGTTTTTAATAAGTGGAGATGAGAATGACTGGTGGATATAGTATTGTTAGTGTTTAAAGGCATGAAGGGAAAACAGAAAAGAACAAAAGGATTGTTTAAACACAATGTAACTAACTATTCTGGTTGGGGCAGAGTAGTTAGGTTTATATTATAAGAAAAAAAGAAAAAATCCCTGCTTTCATCAATAATACTGCCTTCAATAAACTTGTATTTGGTAGAAGGGATGGCTCCAACTAAGTACTATTAGATCCTATGAAAATGGAAATGTAAGTTGCTTCAGGGAAAGAATAACACACTTGCTTTTGTTTTGTAGCACAGTGCCTGGACCATAGTAAGAAGTTAACAAATGCTTATTGATTGACTGAGTGACTGACCGAAACCAAATGGCCCATAACAGCAGTTAAACGATTGTTTTAGAGGACGAGTTTATTAAGTAGTTCAAATCAACATATATAATCTATCTCAACAAGCAAAGGACCAACGTACATAGTTTATATTGGATGAGACAATTTCTGTAAAAAGCACTTTGAGTTCTATAGTATTATCTAAATATGAACTATTATTATTATTATTATTAACTTTACTAAGTACAAAATTCTAATGATATTAACTCCATTTTTTTCCACTATTGACCTAGTCCTCAAATCTGTGATTTCAGTTTGAGAAGGTGCATGGGTGCATGGACAGAGATATAGTCTCAAAATTGGGTTCAATTCCTACTTCTTGAATATAATGGCCATATATGACTCTGGGCAAGTCACTTAAACCCTCAGTGTCCCAGACCAATTTTTAAAACTGTAAGTGGGAGCAGAGGTGATCTGGTTTGGAAAATGCATTATCCTCCTTAGGAATATCCTGCACCAATGAAGTCACAGTCCTATATCTTATAAACACAACAACACTCATTATTGCAATGCTCTTCATGGGACAACATTAGCTATTGTATTTGTTTTTCCCTGTAGTCTTTTCTCTTCGCAACCTTGATGTTTTTTTTATTTCCCCCCTCCAGCTCCATAATGTTGGTGTCTGCCCAATGCTAGTAGTGAATCTGTACCGTTCGTCCAGAATTACATGAGCTAAGCTTCACGGATCAGTGACTGAGTGATGCCTAATGACGCACGGTTGCACAATTGCCATAATTCCCTTTCTTTTCTGAAGTGTTCCTACATTCTACTTGAAATATCTCCATCTCTGAACTGCTTGATGGCTTCTCACAAATGAAAGATAGTACCACTTAGCTAAAAGACAGTGATCAGGAAATATTTAGACAAATGTGTGCTTTGTGGGGCTGTGGAACTTATTTATGGGAGAGAATAATGGAGTGAAAGCTTCAAGAATCCTTTGGCATCCTTCTCAGCAAAGGAATTAGTCCTTCTTCTCATTCAAGTCTAACTCTTCCAACTCATTTCCAAGTGTTAACGCAATAGATCAGTGACTAGATGAAAGAGTTTTCCTTCCCCTTCCACTTAGAGATTTTAGATCTTTTTAACACCATTAAAGATAATATACTTGAAAGGAAGTGGAGTTTTGCCTTAGAAGTTTCATTGTCTCTCATTCTCTGGGGCTGCTTTTCCTGATTATGCTTCCCCTAAGTGTACTTCGAGGTAAGGCTTAAGATAATCTAAAGTATAATGTATACTTTATACAGTACATATAATTTTACTTACTTTTGCTTAAGTACAGTTTATGAGGGGTATCAGGAGGGCAGAAGTAAATCTCAAGGTATCATCAGCACATTGTTATTGCTAGTTGAAAGTGCCAGAGTAAAGGACAGGATTAGATTTGTTCAAAGGCGTGCTCCAAGGTTCTTTGCATTCCCAGCCTGAATCCATTCCCTAGTCAATCTTCATGTCCAATAACATTACGTTCTGATTCTTAGTAATCAAAGTATTTGTAATTGTTACAGACAATGAGAAAAAAATGGCTTTACAAAAAGTAATAGCCAAAAGATCCAAATTCCTGTCACTCCACATATTAAGAATTTGTACAATATATTTTACCAAATATAAGTGTAAGGGATTAGTAGAAGTGAGAAAGTTAGGAAATATATTTTGGCTAATGGGAAAGATGGCACTGCTATTCATGTAGGTACCAAGAAAAAGGCCAGAATGAAATACAATGAAACTGAATGCTGTGCAGCTCCATACGCTGGATGGTAATTTAGCACTCTCATTATCAATACAAATTTCTGTGTTTGAGCTGGTTGTAGCTAATTTATGAACTCTACATCAAACCATTAACTTGCCATTTAATTCCCAGCCGTACCTCTCCAACTATATTTGAGTATTTCAGCCAAGATTTTAATTGATTTTTGTAGTAGCCAGTTGTTAATAGGATAATTTGTCAATACAATAATAAAACAATTGTCTCAACAGTTCTATGAGCTCAGTTCATCAGATAACAAAGTTAAGTCTCCTTTCATTAATTGGAGGCAGGTGTAGGATTGGATGGATGAAAGATATAAATCTCTGTGGCTCTGTGGAAACCTGGGTCAGAGGTCATTAAAAAATTAGTTAAGCATGATGGACTGACAGTGACCTAGACAGGTGTTCCTGCTTTCTTTCTGTGTATCACTTCCTGTGTTCTTACTTATACAGGGATTTGTTGAGCTTTGGTTAATAGGTCAATCCACATATTTCTAAGTCTGTATTAAATTAAAAGAGAGTCTAGAATTGCTTCAACACACAGTCACAGGCTCTCAGCTCAGCCATCTCAAATGTTCATCTATCAGGATGAAAATATTTCATAATTCTTTTTCTGGTGTCAAAGTTGCTAGGGAGAATTTTTTTCAATGGCTGAGAGATTTCTTTAACTACAGTGATAATCCCAAATGACATTCAAATACTTTTAAAATGTGTTTTTAAACGGCAAAGAATTGTAAGGTAAGGTTTCCATTCATCTCTCCAGGAAAAAGAGAAAATTGTTGAGAAAAAGAATCATGTCAGTGTAATATTATCCCTACTGAAAATTATAAAAGACTTAATATGCCTACTACCCTCATGGCTACAATATCTTTAATAGAGTTTCAATAATCTTGTTCTCACATTACACAACTCTTTTTTGTTAGCATTTATTTTTCCTAGCATTACACCTGATTATCCTAAAACATTTCTACTTTTAAGTGGCTAAGCCAAAGTTAGTTGAGGTACTGCCAGTTGGCTTACTAAACATTTTCTAAATGCCTACTGTGTTCAAAACATTGAATTAGGTTAAAGCTGAACACAATTAGTGAGTGCTTTTTTGAAAAGTGATCTTGATGAAATGAACCTACTCCCTTTCAGCAAAGAGGCAAAAGGCTACAGGTGTAGAATATTTCATAAACTGTCAAATTCTTCACTTGTTTCAGTGGTGTCCTACTCTTTGTGACCCCACTTAGGGTTTTCTTCGCAAAGGTATTGCAGTGGTTTGCCATTTACTTCTCCATTTTATTTTACAGATGAAGAAACTGAGGGACACAAAATTAAGTGATTTACCCTGGGCCATACAGCTAGTACCTGAGACGAGATTTGAACTCACAAAAAATGAGTCTTCCTGACTCCAGGCCTGGCACTCTATTCACTGTGACACCTATCTGTCCCTTTGTTGTGTTAATATATTTTAAACTCATATTTGAGGTTTAGTCCTAGCCTCCGTTTATTGGGGAACCTTTTTATCAGACCTTCGGTTTATATGGGTTATATTTGTTTCTTTCTGATGTTGAAATCCTAACTTACATAGCAGAACTGTTCAAGGCTTTTCCCTATACCCGAACAAGTGGGGAAAATCCAATTTTTTAGTGTCTCATGCCAATCCACTTAGCTACAAAACTTGAATTTTTATAGTTGTTTTATTTTCAAAAGTCTGGCTCAAAAATAAATTTTATTCTATTGTTTTTTAAACAAACATTATTTGTCCTATCAACATGGTTGAAATGTCTCCCCAAACTTTGATTTGTTTTCAGTTCTCTAGTGGGGCATTTAGATCTATTTTTTTCCGTTTGAAAATTACTCAGATTTGTTTTGATTTTTAATATATAATTAATCAAGGATAAGATATTTTCTTTATCTGAAGCTTTAAGTATAAGAGTTACTTATGGTAGTAAGAGTAAGTTATTCATGAAGGAGGGAAAATCTCTATGTCAAGGATTTGTCATTTAAAATTGTTGGTAGATGGCACCTTCAAATGTCAGTTCCATTTAAAAAAACAACAAACAAAACATGTCTTTTGTACCTTTGGTGCTATGGGGTATAAAAAGGCAAAAATAAAATAATCCCTGCAACCAAGGAACTATACTTTCTATTGTCATGTTCACAGACAAGTAAAACATAATATAGTTTGGAGAGGCAGGAATAGCTCTAAGAACAGGGCAAATTTTCACACAAGAGGTAACATTGGAATTGGAATTTGGGGAAGAATACAGATTCTGAAAATGGTGAACAATCTACATTTCCTATGTGGAAGTCACTTTTCTGAGGTGGGGTAGAGGGACACAGAACTTTATATATGTTCTTCAGCTACTTTCCTAATTCCCATTTGGGGGATACAAAATGTTACATGTGCTCTCCTGCTACTTTCTTAACTGTACTAACTAGCAGATTGGCTCCCCAGAGCTTGGCAGTTACATGTCCTCTCAGTATTCTAGGGGTAGGTCTGAGGAGTTGGTGTCTCTGCTGCTATGGACACAAGCCCCAACTAGTGTATTTCCCCCACTGATTATCAACTGACATAAGTTAGTCAACTAAACAATTAACTCTTAAAACACATGTTTACTGAAAGTCAGGTAACCGATAATATATTCAGAACTGTAATGTATAGACCTAGATTAAGATTAAATTTCAAATATAAGTTCACAATGCAATAGGAAAATAAGCATATATTTTCCAAATGCTAACAATGGAGTATTTCATAATGTTGCACAAAGCATCTCCTTATCCAAGTCTGTGATATATTCTTCCACAAATAGAATCCAGGGAACAATGGGAAAGGGTAAAAAAGCAAGAATTTGTAAAACATCCACGACCTGCTAGGTTCTATGTTTCTGCTTTATAAATATTTTCTCATTTAATCCTCATAACAAGGAAGTAAGTGTCATTATTATCCTCATTTTGCCATTAAGGTAACCAAGGCAAACAGAGATTAAGTGATTTTCTAAGGGTCACACAGATAGTAAGTGGATTTGAACTCAGATCTTCCTGACTCAAGTTATATCCACTGAGAAATCTAGATTCCCACTTAAGCTTAGGACCAACACAGCCAAAGTGGTAACTCACTAGTGCTAGATATTTGAAGTCTTTTTCTCCCTTTCACTGAGGAGAGGAGTACTCATGAAGTTCTCTTTAGGTGTGGTGTAGCTTTTCAGCTTTACTCATTGTAGTCTAGAATCTACCTTTTCTCATTGCATCCAGTCTACACTATTCTTCTAATGCAGATAATGCCATCAGCAAGTACTGCCTCTGGGATGCTGCTAGGATACAAATTAAAATTCCAAGTCCTCTTGTCCTCTGAAGTACACAGGTCCCCCTTTGAGGGAGGAGGAGAGAGGAGACTGAGGTATTCTCTTCCACCATTTCCCAGTAGATTTATTTTTAGAGGCTTCCACCACTAAGCTACCAGGTGAACAAATATCTGGGTTCTGTTAAATATTATATATGAAATTAGATTAAATGTCTTAAATTAATTAATTAACTAAATATTATTATATTTAATTAATTTTTAAATTAATTGATTTAATTAAATATCTTAAAATATTAAGATGGCCTATAGGTTGTGACCAAGTTTCCTCAACTAATCTCAAAACATAACTTGTGCAACATCACTTAATAAATTGCAGTTTTCAAAGACATATAAATTCATCCAGGGCTTTGTCCACACTTGATTTTAAACTTTCAATTCATATGTGTTCTAACCTCAAAAAGGCATCAGGAAATAGCATTTTGACAATTGTTGTATATTGAAAAGTGTGATTAGATTGACTCAAGGAGAAGCCTTGTTCTCACATAGTTCACACTTCTGATGGATTTAATTATTATGTCTCCTTTCTCTGTGATTATTGAGGTAAGGTCATCCCTCTAACAATAGACAAAAATGAAATAGACTCTGTCCTCAAGGAACTTACAATCTCTCAGAGAAAACAACTTGTACAACTATAAGAATATGTGATATGATATCATATGATATAATCAAAATAAATATAAAGTAATTTGGGGAGAGGCTTGGATGGAGATACTAGCAGCAGAAAAGGGTCAGGAAAGATTTCATGTGGAAGGCAAGACTTGAGCTGACCTTTCAAAAAAAACTAGGAGTTTCAACTAAGAGTTGAAGGTGAGGAGGGAGTAAGTACATTCCAAGTATGGTGTGTGTGTGTGTGTGTGTGTGTGTGTGTGTGTGTGTGTGAGTGTGTGTGACCAGGGTTTGGGGGTGTTGTGAGCTATGCGAATGTACAGAGAGTGAAGATGAACTACTGAGTTTTGGGTACAATAGGCTGTCAGGTATTATTAAGGCAGATCTATTCAAATTTATTATCTTGTAAATTTAGGACAATAGAGATAGTGTAGCATGATTGATAGAGACTTGAAATTTTATTTAGGAAGATCTGAGTTCAGATCCCACCTCTGTTCTTTATTTAGCTGTATGACCTTGGATCATTCACTTAACCTGTATTGCTTCAATGACCCCCACCAAGATTCATCTACTAAGACAATATTCCTTGAAATTGGGCACCACTTTAATGAGGTAACCATCAAACCAGACTCAAGGTCTTGGCTTTTTTTTTCAATTCAGAAACTTGATTTTATGAGTTTACTGAAAGCTAATGAGATTGTAAACTCCACAGAGACTGATTAATGAACCAGAATGCTAACATACTATTTCTCTATGAAAAATATTGATTAGCAGAATAACCACTACTAGTCATTTGCACAGGACATATCTTCTGTTCTAAAGATTAAATTGCTGATCAGAAGGCTGCCTGATAAATATAAAATCAGAAAAATAAAAAAGATTGTCCTTAAATAGTATGCTCTCCAAAGAATGGTAGATTTGCAATATGAAAGACTTAGTTTCAAATCCCACTTCAAGTTATTACTAGCTCTGGTACCTTAAGGAAGTCATTAGCCCTTTGACCCAGTAATACCACTTCTAAGTCTGTGTCATAAAAGATCCTAAAACAGGAAAAGGACCCACATGTACAAAAATATCTATAGCAGCTCTTTTTGTGGTGACAAAGAATTGGAAACTGAGGGGATGCTCATTAATCGGGGAATGGCTGAACAAGTTGTGGTATATAAATGTAGTGGAATGCTATTGGTTCTATAAGAAATGATGAGCAGGTGGACTTCAGAAAAACCTGGACTTATATGAACTGACGCTGAGTGAAATGAGCAGAACTAGGAGAATATTATACACAGTGACAGTCACATTGTGCAATGACTGACTTTGACAGACTTAGCTCTTCCTGCAATGCAACTTGTCACAGGACAACTCTAAAAGACTCACGGTGGAAAATGCTATCCATGTCCAGAGAAAGAACTTTGGAGTCTGAATGCAGATAGAAGTGACACTATTTGCCCTCCTTTTCTTTTGTTGTTTTGTTTTGTTTTTTCTTTCTCATGATTCCTCCCATTATATCTAATTCTTTTTTATGTCACAACTCATGTGAAAATATGTTAATATAAATGTATAAATAGAGCCTATATCAGATTGCACACCATCTTGGGGTGGGGAGAGAAGAGGAGGGGGGAGAAAATATAAAACTCAAAATCTTATGGTAATGAATATTGATAACTAAAAATGAATAAATTAATTACATTAAAAAAGGAAGTCATTAGCCTTTCTAAATCTCACTTTACTCAAATTTACAACATGAGAATGATAATAGCACTTCCTTCACAGAATTATTATATGGCTCAAATGAGTTATGTCGACTATGGTCATTGCTTAATAAATAATTGTTGAAGGAAAGGATATGAGAATGAACCATCCTTCCTTCTTTGCAGAGTTAAAGGACTATGGGTGTGGAATATTGCATGTAAGTTTGGACGTGGTTGATACGTAGGTTAGTTTTGCTGACTTGTTTTTTCTGCCTCTTTTTTGTTCTTTGCTATAAAATTAGACACTGTGGAAAGGAGGAGGAGGAGAGGGATACGTTGGAGTATGTAGATGAAGCAAATAAAAGATAACAATAAAATGTTAAAAAGTTATCTTCCACAAAATAATCGAGCCTATTGTGATATCTGTATACTCTGACAAATCCTTTCACACATAGCCTTTTTTTAATGGTCTATAGTGCATTGAGTTGATCTGTTTTGGAGATTTTATGTGAAAATAGAGACAAAAATCACAAAATATAAAAAATCCTGCTTCTATGTTTGAGGAACGAGTAATCGCACTGAGAAGGACACAGATCCGCCCACAAATGTAAATGTTATTCTTCCGGATGTTAAGGATATTTTGGTTTTTCTGCTTAGAAACCCTAAACCAATGACTAGAATCAGAGGACACTTGCATGAATAGCAACAGAGGAATTCTGACTAATCACATTATTATTCTCCAATTGTCCTTTTCCATTTCTCTTTATCACTCACAATCATTTTCTGTCATGACAGTATTTCCTTGTGATAGACTCACTTAGTCAATTTGATGACAATAGTTTATCTTGCACTAGTTAAATTAAAAATTGAGATCACCTTATTGAAGTTTTAGAAGACATCATGGGCTCTTCAATGAGATTTAGGATATATTTGAACATTATCAATAACACACATGAAATATTCTTTTTCATGAGTTCTTATTAGGGAAAGTTCCTATTGACCTCTGATCTCGTACAGCTTCTGTTAATTCTTATTAGTTTCAATTTTAGAAAACAGTATTTTCTGACCCTTCTCCATATCCTTTATTTAGGACCTCTATCTCCCTACAAAGATAATCCATATATCTCCAATTAAATAACTGTGTAACCTTGTATAATTCATTTAAAATCTCTGAATCTTTATTTCTTCCTCTATAAAATACGAGGGCTGGGCTCCATCTCTAAAGGGTTCTTCTTTATCAGAAAATAATAAGGCTCTCTACAATTAGTAGTGCCTTTTTGCTTCCAGGGAGCTATAATGGTAGTATATGTTCATTGTGTTATGTATAACTTTTAAATACCTTCCTTGTAGAACTCAAGCAAGTTATTTACTTCTTATACTTTCCATACAGCAGCACTACTCATCTATTCTGGGAGATTACCACAGGTTATAGAGAAAGGGAATAGAATAAGAATTTATTTCATATCTACTACATGACAGGAAGAGCTGTGATTGAAGGAAAGAGACTTGCAGAAACTTTTTCATTATTTATAAATAATTTTAAAAGAAATAAATGGAAAGTAAACAAATGTATAGACATATAGTCAATATCATCTATCACTTGCCTAAAAGACTTTATGGAGAACTCACACAAGTTCTCACATGGTGGTCAGAAGAAGCAATATAAGCTCTTCTCAACAAAGCAAATATCTAAGAAAATTCCAAAAGACTCATGATGGAAATTCATGCTATACACATCCAGAGAAAGAACTATGGAGTCCGAATGCAGATTGAAGCACACTATTTTCTTTTTTGTTTGTTTTTTTTTCATCTTTCTCATGGTTTTTCCATTTGATTCTAATTCTTCTTTACAATGTGACTAATGTGAAAATATGTTTAATATGATTGTACATGTATGAACTACATCAGATTGCACCCTGTTTTGGGAGGAGGGAAGGAAAGGAGGAAGAGCAAAATTTAAAACACAAAATCTTATAAAACTGAAATAGAACACTAAAAATTAATTAATAAATACTTTAAAAAGAAAAAGTAGCAATATAAGGATACTCTCAAGAGCTCTCTGAGAAACTTTGGAATTGATTGAATGAAATTGGAGATGCTAACAAAGAACTGGCCAGCATGGTGTGTCCTTATCAAAAAAGCTGCTGTGCTGTATGAGAAAGGCGAAGTAAAGTAGCTCCAAAGATATACAAGATAAACAGATTTAGAGAACCAGCCCCAAATGTTCACATGGATTCTTTGTGCCTGATTAGTGGCATAGTATTGTGAGCTCATATTGGTCTGATTAGCCACAGTCAGACACATTGAAACTTGACTTAACATAGTGATGTCATTTTTGTTCTCTTCAAGAATGAAGGACAACAACCATTTCATCCTCTATCCAACAGTAGCAACAAAATTATATAAAAACAAAATGGGCATTATCTATGACATTCTTATAAAATGTAAAAAAGAGGTGAAAGAACATGGAACTGGAAGTTGAAAACTCTGAGTCTTTACTCTTTCACTAACTGGCTGTATGTCTTTGGCAAGGTGCGATGTAATGGATAGAGCACTGGATTTGAAAGCAGAAGAGTTGGTTCAAATCATGGAGCTGCTACATCTTAACTGGATAGCCTTTGAGAAATTAATTCATCTTTCTGGGCTTCAGTTTCTTCATCTATAAGATGAGAATATTGTACTGGAATATATCAAAGCCATTTAATTCTAATGTGATCTATGATTCTCTGACCTGCCTATGTGAGACCACTAAGAAAAGAACCAAAGGCATTTTGAAATTAAAAGCATTTTGAAACCCAAGATTCATTAATATGTCAAAAATGTTTTTAAATGTATCATATAGACATATATATGCATACATATATGGATATTTTACATATAAGGATCGTTATATAAGGGTCATTTACAAACCCATTTATTTCCATGTTTTTCTCTTTTGTTGCAAAAGCAATCATTCAAAAAACTTGCTAAGTATTTCACAATAGTTATGAGCATAGGATTCATTTTTAAAGTAGTTTCATCGGTTTGAAGTGATAGCTCTTCTTTATACGTGTTTGAAAGTCATTCTGCAAATATTCAGATTTCCGAGTTATTTTCCAGAGGGTTAAAATAAACTAAACTCTTCACATTTAAGAGAATTTTGTTTTATTATGACTAAAGTAATACAATAATTGCCAAGTGCTCTTCTATAAGGACAAGTTAACAAGCACCCAAGGTTCATTTTAACATTATTGTACAAAGTGACTTTTTATTATCACTGAAAGTTATTCCTTTAAAATTCATTGGTTCTCCTGTGGTGCCAAGAAAAGTGTACAAGTTCCAAGATAAAATTAAAATGCTACTATGGTATTTATTTTTCTGTCTAGTATTATAGGCATTTTGAAGGAAGGAAGGAAGGAAGGAAGGAAGGAAGGAAGGAAGGAAGGAAGGAAAGTAGGAAGGAAAGAAGGAAGGAAGGGAGGGAGAGAAAAGAAAAATGAGGGGAGAAGGAAGGAAGGAAGGTGGGAAGGGAGAAGGAAAGGAGGGAAGTGAGAGAGGCTTGAAAGAAGATAGGCATGTAAGCATATTTTGGGGGGGGCAGGGTATCCTCAGAACAAGGCAGTCCTATTATAAAGAGTCCTTCCTTTTAGATTGACTACTCATTTCTAAATTATATTCTTGTTTTCTTGGGTTTTAAGAGGTTAAATGAACTGACCCATGGTCTCATTGGGAGTATCTATCAGAGGCAGGCCTCCACAAACTGCTTAGGGTTTTTTTTTTTTGTATTTTGTTTGTTTGTTTGTTTTAACACAAGGGAAAAATAATGAAGAAAAGATATTTCAACTTACACAGATGGGCTGTCTATGTATGTTGTAGCTCTCAAGTCTTCTTTCACTTTCTTTCTACATAAGCTTTTTCTTTGATCAAGTCAGAAATGTGACTGACTGTATTCTCTTTCCTGAGTCACCTGAATGACTCTTTCCCCTTTTCTTGTACTTTGTGGAACAGTCTGAACAGTCTTCTTCCATAAATCCCCATATTCAATGCCAAAGCCACAAAAGTGGAACCTCCACCTCATAAAAAATGACCATATCTTCTACTCACTGATAAGTGCATACTACAAACACC